>NC_052517.1:2667037-2991980 GCF_014356525.2 Nilaparvata lugens | reverse complement strand
TTTGAGAAGATACAGAAGAGCATCTGGTGCTTATGGAAAGATACATTTTCAAAACTTTTCAATGTTTTTGGATGGATAGTATTGTAGTCTAGTGGCCCTCTGCCAATATGCATAAGCTACAGGACTCAGACTGTAATTCTTGTTCTCTTAAGCTGCCTTCTAGTTTTTTGTTGTGTCAGTTACGTGACACATTCTACATATTTCCAATAGCAAACAGTTTCAGATTTTGATGTATGTTCATCCTCAGGTATGTGCAGCTGATGGCAAAGACAGAATACAATAATGGAATATGACAGAATACATTCTTATGGAAGTGCTCACACATGGGTAGGCTGTTGATGAATTCATACTTTCATAACAAATGGCAATAAATGAGAGATTGCTATTTCGATAATTGTTCAACAATAATTTCACTTCCATAACAATCAATGGTATCCTTTCTTGGTCATCAGCTGCAGTTCCATGAAGATAAACATACCTCAAAACTAAAAACTCTTTCCTGTTGGAATTACATGGGCTATGTGTCACATATCTGAATTTCACAGTTGCACAGTTGCTTTCTATGTGTTACGATGAGTGAAGTGAACAACTATAAGATTTGGACTACTATTTTGGACTATGTGTAACTTTATCCAATTTTGGGAGAGGAATAGCACAAGGCTAACTTATTTTTCTCTCCCTATCATTTTTATGATGTACTCTCTTGTATGAATCAATAACAAATAAAAATTTTATTAGAGGAGAAATTGAATTCATAATAAAAACAACTCACCTTATCCTTGACCCACAGACAGGAACAGTCAAAACATGTGAGCATCCACTTGTTGGGGTTGGTATTGACTGAGTCAGCATATTCAATGCCTGCCATCAGTGGTCTCAGCTCAGGGCACAGGAAGGCACTTCCAGCATAGGCACAGTCCACATGCATCCAGACCGGAGGACCAGTTTTATGTCCTTGAGTCTGACTCGCGATTCCTCCAGTCGAATGATTCAAGCAATTTGATCCACCTGATCGATTTGGACTCCTTTGTTGATGAGTCTGACTTGTGATTCCTCCAGTCGAATGATTCTGGCAATTTGATCCACCTGATTGATTCTGTCTTGGATATTTGAATTGGTTCTGACTTTCAATTCCATTCATCTGACTTTGGCAATCATTGTATCTTGATTGATTTTGACCTGAGATTCCATTCACTAGGCAACTTTTGCAATTTTTTGCACTTTCTTGATATTTGGCCTTGATTTGGGACTGATTTGGACTGGTTGCTGATTTGGAGTGATTGTTGATTTGGGGTTGATTTGGACTGATTATTCCGGTGTGATGATTTGGGTAGTTGAGTTTGGTTCCCTCATCCTGACAACATGGACAGCTGTCACTCGTATCTTGATCCTGACTTGAGATTCCATTCACTTGACCTCTGGTTACTTGACTCTGACAATTTGGGCAGTTGCTGATGTCTTGTTCCTCACTTGCAATTCCATTCACTAGAACTCTGGTTTCTTGATTTGGACAATCTGGGCAGTTGCCTCCCATGTTTTCACTCTCACTTGAAATTCCATTCACCTGACTCTTCATTTCTTGTTGATTCTTCCCTCTTTCTTCACTCTGACAACTGACTTCATTTACTTCACTAAGCATCCCATTTTGCTTGCTTGGACACATGTCTCCAATTTCTTGGCTACAATAATTGATTAGATTCTGACTTGAGATGCCGTTCATCTGATTTTGGCAACTTTCACAGTTAACTCTGATCTCTGGAGTGTGACTCTGGCAATCTTGGCTGCTTTTAGACTTGGCTGTATTTTGACTCTGGCACTTGATTCCAGTCTGGTTCTGACTGTGGAACTTGACTTGAGTCTGACTCGAGTCAATTTCCTGATTCCGACAGACAGCTCCAATCTCCTCAAGGTTGTCAAATGTGCAGGATGCAGTTGATCCAATGATGCAGGACACATAGAAAGGTGTTAGACCTCTTGCCCTGTCTTCGTCCATTGCCTGTAAATAAGATATTGAATTGAATCAAGTTTATTCATTTTTTCTACAAAAAACCACAGATCAGGAGAGAAAACTAGATAGATAGATAAATGCCTTTTATTTACACCTTACAATTTGAAAACTATGGATACCCTGTACTATTTTGTTCCCAAATTCAGGTTACATTAAAAGTCCTAAATAGGATAATGATTTCATTTTTCTAAGACGTATATATGAAGATTACAATGTTGAGTGACGTTCACTTCATCAAGATCCCAGTTGATCAAGAATCAGCATGGATATGCGACTTCAGTACGTCTTGTTTTCAGTTAGTGAAATTCTTGTTGCTTTCAGAAAGTCCAGTATCATATATTTCATTCTAAAATTATCAAAAACCTCTGTATATCACCAACACATTTCCATTTAAAAGCAAGAACCCAACCGCTAACAATCATCTTCTAACTGCTACTAACTTCTCCCTAACTAGTGTGCAATGGTGTAGCTGACTGTGTATCAGCCTATCATCACACATGATACAATATGAACAAATTATGATACAGTATCATCTCTACTTGATACACAATGCCATAATTTGATACAAAACTTCCAAATCTTGTAACTTCTCACTAATCATCAACTAGTGTGCAACGGTGTAGGTGACTGTGTATCAGCCTATCACCACACATGATACAATATCAACTCAATATGATACAGTATCATCTCAACTTGATACACAACGCCTTAATTTGATACAAAACTTCCAAACCCAGTAACTTCTCACTAATTGCCAACTAGTGTGCAACGGTGTAGCTGACTGTGTATCAGCCTTTCACCACACATGATACAATATCAACCTAATATGATACAGTATCATCTCTACTTGATACACAACGCCATAATTTGATACAAAATTCCCAAACTTTGAATGAATTCTACAAATCATGTCATATCTTCTTATGCTATCTTTTCTCTATGGTATCAGCCTACAACCAAAACTTGTAGCCCTAAAATTGAATGGCCCAACTTCTCATTTGTTCAAAATCTACTAAGTTAAATTCATATTTCCAAAATTAAATCTATATAATTATATAAAAGCGAAATGGCACTCACTCACTGACTGACTGACTCACTCAAACACAGAACTAAAAATCTACCGGACCAAAAACATTCAAATTTGGTAGGTATGTTCAGTTGGCCCTTTAGAGGTGCACTAAGAACGGATTTGAAAAATTCCAAAGATACGCCCAAAATCTGCGTTTTTCCATCGTTTCTTAGCGTTTTCTCAGCTTTATCGAGAACAAATGTTCAAATTTAGTACAGAAGCTCAGCTAGGGTGTAATAATGTTGTGTTAGAAGGAATTTCCAATAACGTCAAAGATACGCCCATGATTAGCGTTTTTCCAGCGGTTTTTTGTTTTTTCTCAGATTTATCAAGAACAAATGAACAGAAATTGTACAAATTCAGTACAGAAACTAAGCTAGGGTGTAAAAATGTTGTGTTAGAAGGAATTTGAAATAACACCAAAGATACGCCCAAAATTGCGTTTTCCAGCGTTTTTTTGCACTTTCTCAGCTTTATCGAGAACAAATTAATGAACAGAAAATATTCAAATTTACTACAGAAGCTCAGCTGGAGTGTAAAAATGTTGTGTTAGAAGGAATTTGAAATAACGCCAAAGAAAAACCCAAAATTAGCGTTTTTTTGCGTTTTCTCAGTTATTTCATCAAGTAATAGACAGAATATTTTCAAATTTGGTACAGAGGTTTAGTTAGGGTCTAAAAGTTTTGTGATGAGGTGACTTTAATATTTCGTCAAAGATACGCCCAAAATCAGCGTTTATCTAAGCTTTTCTGCGTTTTCTCAGTACTTTGACTTTCTGATGGAATGAAGCATGCTCAAAAGAAAAATGCAGGCGAGCCCGCTGATCTCATTTTTGGACGATCCAGTCGGGGGTCCAGGGGGCGGAGCCCCCTGGCTAGACGGATATGGCGAGCGAAGCGAGCCTGACGGCTAGCTTAATTATAAATTGTTCCTGCAATATTGCAAGGAAATAGGAAAAAATGTGGAAATTCATGTCTTACCTGTTTTAATGTTTCTCCCCGTAGCGATCCTCTTTCATCCGGCTCCAGAACTCTCATTTTTACCAAACAAATTTTGGCAGCTTTTTCTACACAGCTGTGCGCCTCTCGGCTACAGTAGACTACCAGCTTGTGAAGGAGTCTGCTCTGTTCTCCTGTTTCATCCTCTTCCTCCTCCTCCTCCTCCTCCTCCTCCTCCTCCTCTTCTTCTTCTTCCTCTTCCTCTTCTAGTAAGTCTCCGTTATCTGTTCTTCTGCGACGTCTTCTCCTTAATCTTCTGCTTTTGATGTTTTCCTTCTCCTGTTGTCTCAGATATTCCAAGGCATGATGTCTGGCAGCCAGCATTGTAACTAGTATGCATTCTGAGGCTGAACCCTGAGGGAAAAACAGAGGGAAAATTTGTTATAATAAGGCAGAACAGAGGGAAATTTGTTACTATTATGAGTGTAATAGAAATGATCAATATTTAGATTGGAATAGAATAGTGGCTGATCTCTGGAAATAATAGAGGGAAAATTTGTTGTAATGAGTGTAATAGAAATGACCAATATTTAGATTGAAATAGAATAGTTGCTGATCTCTGGAAATGAAAGAGGGAAAATTTGTTGTAATGAGGCAAAATAGAGGGAAATTTGTTATAATGTGTGTAAATAATAGAAGTGACCAATATTCAGATTGAAATAAAGGCTCCAATTATTGAAAAATTATTGTACTCCAGTGATGAATCATGGTTTCAAGAAATATCAAACTATGGTAACTGTTAATAATTTTTTTTATTAGTTCTATTTCCAAATTGTTAGAAAAAGATCTGGCAACGTTGGAGAGCTAGAAAAGGATAGCGCTATCTGCTTTGTCGCATGATAGTTGAAATTATGGAAAACTGTTGAAATAATATACTAGTAGTTCTGTGAACAGTAGACCTCACGCAGTATTCTCATCCACAAGAACCTGATTGAAACTATAGACCTTATGGAAATACAGCAATAGACTGACTGGCTTCTCCACACATCTGTGTAATCACTTGTCAGCTGATTTATGATGAATAATTCTATAGTCTGATTTTTACTCTAATATTGGCGTATGAAGGAGGCTCCTTTTTCCTTTTATATTATCCTTGAAATGCAAAATTACCAAAAACCTTGTATATACGTCGACGCGCAATTAAAAAAGGAACATACCTGTCAATTTTCATGAAAATCTATTACCGCGTTTCACCGTAAATGCGCAACATATAAACATTTGAACATTAAGAGAAATGCCAAACCGTCGACTTGAATCTTAGACCTCACTTCGTTCGGTCATCTAGAAAGTATAGGATACTGTGGTGATATTCACTTCAATTTGATAGTATTGTTGAATAAAAACACGCATATGTTGTTAAATTTTATACAGTTTTATTCGGTACGCCAGTCAACTTGAAAATGTGACCGGTGTGGTCACGAAACCATGGTCTTGTACCGAATAACACTGTGTAGAATTTAACAAAATATTTGTGTTTTTATTCAATTATGGAACGGTTCTACAATATTGACAATGGCCCATATGAATAAAACCAGAGCAAATGCTCATGAGCAAGAGCATGGAGCATAAAGTTTTGCTCATGAGCAAAAGGTAGAAGCAAAAGCATTTGCTCATTTTTATATGAATAAGCTTTACCTTATACTCTTACCTTATGCTCCTGAACTTTGGAGCAAATGCTCATGTATTTTAAAGATTTTTCATCAGCTGATTCGCTTTTGTAGCCTTACTTTGTTTTTATAGCTCACGGAAGCGCTAAATATGCAAGTAGGGTGCACCGCTTCTGTTTGCGTCGTCTGCTCTGTTTTCTATTTATGAATAGAGTTTAGGTTAGTTGAGTTTAGAATTTTGAAATAATAGCGTGAAAAAATTTCATCTCTATAATAATCTTCAGCATATTCTTATAATATCAATAGCCTTCTTATAATCGTCTACACTCTCATCTTCTTAAATGTCTATTTCCTATTTTGTGATAGCTATCTTTATAACATCTTTTGTTTTTATTCTTTTGTAGGGATAATGGTGATATATATCATTGTTGAATCTAAAAATAATTTTATAGTTCTCAACTATTGTTTGTGATCGTATCTGATATAGTTTTCTCTTCCTCATACAAATTAGTTGTGCCATTTCACTATGAGCAAAAGGTGATAAGCTGCTCTAGACTAGACTCACCTTTCTTGAAGCATTTGCTTCAAAAGTTGAGCAAATGCTCTAGTCTATTTATACAATTTTGAGTATAAGCTTTTACTCTTGAGCAAATGCTCAAACTATTTTTTTGATGAGCATGAGCAAAAGGTTTTGCTCACGTTTATTCATAAAAAATGAAGCAAATGCTCCATATTTTAGAAGTATAAGCAAATGCTCAACTTTATTCATATGGCCTATTGACTCAGTCGAATTTTTGATAGTATTGGTTTAATGGAAAGTGTTGGTGTTATTCATAAGAAACGTTAACTACAAAATGAATATTAGGCTACATAATATCTTACACTATATTATTCAGTTACATTGAGTTCACGTTTTTTGATTTACAATGTCGCCAATTTGAAATGAATATTACCATAGAGAAATGATAGCATAAGTAGATATCCCATGGTAAAGGGCGCTTATGTGCAACTTTTACTGCTATCTCAAGCCGATAGTCCACGTAGTTCTTTCCTATGCAGCTGTGTGACGCTGGTAGTCTCTCAAATGATTGTGCTGTTCATACACTATCACTCCAACAAAACAGTAAAAATTGACAATAATCGACATTAATCGGCTTGAGTAACAGTAAAAGTTGCGACATAAATTCCCTATACCATGGGATATCTACTTACGCTATTGTTTCTCTATGGTAAAACTAAATATTCAGGGAGTTTAGAACTTCCTTTCTGTATAGAAAGGAGAATATTGGTTATTAAATAACGATTTTTTTTTATTAATTTCATTGGTGGACGGAATGAATGCAATTTGAATTGGGATAATATAATATTTGGATGTAACTACATAAATCGGCGGTGTTTCGACAAATAATTGTCGATTCTCTGTGGATATAATAACATCCTTCCAATCTCTGAGAAGGATATAAAATAATATCGTTCCAATTAACACACAAGCTGGTAGTCTCTCATATTGTGCCGTTCATACACTCTTACCCGGTCAAAACAGTAAAAATCAACAATAATCGACAGTAATCGGCTTGAGATAACAGTAAAAGTTGCGACATAAATTCCCTATACCATGGGATATCTACTTACGCTATTGTTTCTCTATGATATTACGATGTGGAGATAGTAGTTCAAAAGCTGGAGAATGACTGAGTTTTGAACTTTAATTTTGTAGTTTACATTTCTTAATATTATGTTAATGAAGTTTGAGAGGATTATTATTAGGCCTACCTGTATAACTCCCCCGCCTTTACTCCCTGCTGTTGTTGATATGAATTCTTCTGGAAGACCGATTGCTTTTGCTGCAATAGAATGAAATATTGAAATTAGAATAAACAAAAATGACTATTTATGTTTCCAACAATAAAAGTGTTCGATTGGCTGCAATAAAATAAGAATATAATTATTAAAATATTTAAAGAATGATCCAATCAATTTTCAACTTTCAATTGAAAAATTTATTATTTTGACCTTCAATTAAGTCAATTATTCGACTATGGAAACATGTTTTTGTTGCTACAATCATTAAATTATTTCTTTAATAAATGAATATTTTCTATCTCTTTTCTGTATAGTGCTACTTTTATAGAAATAGAAAGAGAAATAAAAATCTTAGTACCCTTTTTTGAAATATTTAATCACAACATGTTTCGGATTTGGAAATGGCATCAATGTACGAAACATGTTTTGATTAAATATTTCAACAAGGGTACTAAGATTTTTATTTCTCTCTCTATTTCTGAATATTTTCTATTTTAGTGATAGACTAATAATTTGAAATATTTTTTCTATGTTTGGTTTTGAAGCATCTAAATTTAAAATCTACTTTGTGAAAATAATTAAGGACTGAAAATTTTGTGAACTGAACAACTACAAGACTTAACCACTTTCGGACTATGTGTAACCTTATCTAAATTTGGGAGAGGAATAGCACAAGGTTACCTTATTTTTTTTCCCTCTATCATGAACTTATTGTATGAATCAATAAAGAATAAAGTATCATTGGAAAATACGCTTTGCATTATCATCAAATGATACACAAGATATGTTGAGTATCATTGGGTGATACGTTTCATTATCATCACATGATACACAATATCTGTTGAGTATCATTGGATGATACACTTCATTATCATCCAATGATACACAATATCTGTTGAGTGTCATTGGATGATATGCTTCATTATCATCCAATGATACACAAGATCTGTTGAGTATCATTGGATGATATGCTTCATTATCATCCAATGATACACAAGATCTGTTGAGTATCATTGGATGATACGCTTCATTATCATCACATGATACACAATATATGTTGAGTATCATTGGATGATACGCTTCATTATCATCAAATGATACACATTATCTGTTGAGTATCATTGGATGATACGCTTCATTATCATCACATGATACACAATATCTGTTAAGTATCATTGGATGATACGCTTCATTATCATCACATGAAACACAATAACTGTTGAGTATCACTGGAAGATATGCTTCATTATCATCAAATGATACACAATATCTGTTGAGTATCATTGGATGATACGCTTCATTATCATCACATGATACACAATATCTGTTAAGTATCATTAGATGATACGCTTCATTATCATCAAATGATACACAAGATCTGTTGAGTATCATTGGATGATACGCTTCATTATCATCACATGATACACAATATCTGTTCAGTATCATTGGATGATATGCTTCATTATCATCAAATGATACACAAGATCTGTTGAGTATCATTGGATGATACACTTCATTATCATCAAATGATACATAATATCTGTTGTCACGTTATTCTTTATATTAAAATAACGATTAGCCTCCTGCTTGGCATCAGTCGGTAAAGCATGAGATTTTATATAATTAGGGCGTGGTTTTCTAATAGTATTCAGTCTTAAAAAATCTTGATAGGCCTAGATATGGGCTTCTCCAATAACTCTTGTAATTCAATAATAATAAATATATATATATAAATGATACTTATACTATAGAGATGAGGAATATAAAATAAATTGCACACCATGAAAATTTTACACATATATTACATAAATAATGCAAAGATCAGTCGAGGCAAAAAATATATATAGAGCGATAAAAAATATAATATAAAAATAGAACAATATTTGAAATCAATAAAAATATCACAGGCTAACTTTATATTCTAGATTTATGGCACGAATCATTACCATGTGCCTTTATCTTGAAATCATATGCATTCTTTGGCATGTAGCTGTGACATGTACTTGCTAATACTTGTCTGCTTGGATAATTCAATCATAAATATGTGCTCTAAGATCAGCTTGATAAATTAGCCACTAATAATCCAATATATCTATATATTAAAATCTCTAGTATTTAGTAGATTTATTTGTATCGAATATATATTTTTATCTCAGGGTGTAAGATTCGGCACCTGACGGAATAGGTAGAGCCATTCATCTAGTGAATTAGAACTATGATAAATTATCGCAATTGTATTGCAAAAAATTAAATATTGTATGCATACGTTTGATAGCCTAGATTTCGTACTTCTTTGATTAAATAGAAATTTCTAAAATATTGATCTATATTTTTCTTTCAATTAATACCTTTAATACTAATTTTTTACTTGCGCAAGTATTACTCTTATTAATTTCTCAATTATAATAACCCTTTCGGCGAGCTAGCTTTGATCATCAGATTATTTCGAAGCACTAGGGCGCCCATCACTAAATTCAAATTTAAATCACTCACGTGTCGAAAATCTTCTTGTAAGCCGCCGATGTCGATCCAACTCCATGTGGTCCGGGAATATGGTAGCCGGAATCGTCTCCTCCAGGGGGTTATAAATTTAATTAAAATGAAAAATGACTTCTGCTTCACAATAGCATCACGAAGTCTTTTAAGAAATTTAATAATTTACTATAACTTTAACTTTTACAAAATTATTAATAAGGTACTTCGCTCTAAAATATTTGGGGTCCTCTTATGGTGGCATCTGGCTGGCGAGTGCTCGTTCTTCCTTCTCAAGTTTTACAGATTCTCTTTCCGACTTTCAAATTAGCATAAAATTTAAATATCTCAATCCTCCGCCATTAAATTCAAATAGATCTTACAAAGAATGCCAAAATATTGCTTAGATTATATGATTAATAATTTCTTTGCATTCGAGCCATATTGATAATATAGATTACACAAATTTTTACACAAAATCTACTACAATTATATAAATATATATAAATATTTTTGAATTGGCCTACAATTGCCGCCTATTAACTGCTGTTTTACTATTGGTGCATGCAAATTTTATTAGGTATTCATGCGCCTGGTAACTCTTATTTCCTGAATACATTAAATTATTTTTATTTGGTTTTATATTTATGCTCTTTGCATGCTAGTTAATATTATATATATTAATATTAATTCCATGCTAACTAATAATTAGCCACGTGGACGGGTGTTTTCTCACATTGCACACCGTCTGAATGCAATAAAGCTCTGCCAAGGGGTTTTGGTCAGATTCTACGTTCTTCGGTTTGATCGATCTCTAGGTCACCGATCTGTGAATACATCTATCTAACCTCAATCTTCAAATATTTTATAAATAATATATTTATGAGTAGTAAACTTTCTTCAAATCCTTTTTAAGTTCTTGTACCATTTAGCCAGAACAAGCTGATGCTATCTTATCTTGATTATTATCTGCTTGGCGATATTAGTCAATTACTTTATTTTTAGACCTATTACTATTTCTGTTAGGGCTTTTCATCTATCCAGATTTAAGATGTTACACACGCCCCTGGGTTTGAATTCAAAATATTTGAGAATCACAATGTTTTTAATGAAAACCCACCCTTCAAATACATTGATATACACTATACTTTATTTATAAATTATACTCTCCTACTTCTATCACAGATCGCAGACATATTTGCTGCATCTCCTTTATACCTTTATCAAATACAATAACAAATTCTCCTCCTCAACACACATAAAAATATCATAAATATAAACTTCTAAACGCACTCCTCCTGACAACATTTACAACACAGTAATTTTTAAATTCGCCGCTTGCAGGGCCGCCAACTTAACTACACACATTTCATAATTCTCATAAATGATTCCTTTTAGACAATAATTTCGATTCATAAACTTCTGGGCTTATATCTTATAGTATTTCTTAGGTCTTAATATAAATAATTTTCTATACATCAGGTACAATACTTTCTTTTGCTAATGGTTCTTTGGTTTTGGTAGCTGGTATTCACTTTAAGTCTTTTTCAGGTAACAAACGTGGCATAATTAAAAGTAATAAATATAAAAACATATAAATAAATATATCGACATTAATAAATATAATAGATAACAATAATAAATAACTTTTTGGGTACAGTATTTCTTTTTATAAACATATGTTCAACAGACATTACATTCGTTTGATTTGGGTGGCTTTGGCCAGCTGGTCACTGGTTCTACAGAATTCGCTGTCGAGTTTCATAACTAACCTAACTGCTCAATTTTTTCTCTTAAAAAGGTAATTAACAAATTTTAATTTTATTATCCCCGCTTGTGTCCTTTTTTATCTGATGTATATAATTTAATTACATATTTAAAAATTGTTCTTTTCCTTATTGCAGGCTTCTAACGGCTGGAAAGAAATTAAACATTGGATTGTTGCCACGCGGTCCTATACCAAGATTAAATTTATTAAGGAAGGTTAGTAATCGGTTTGATAATAATGTTTTCCTTGATTTCTTATCATATTATTTTAAATTCGATGATATTTCATGTAGAATTGTTGTGGTCTTCCCATATCTTTTGACTTTCTGCTTGTAGCTATACTATAGGCCGGTTGGTTAGGTTATCTGCTGTTGATTGTTGATTGTTGAGGCTGTCCTATTATTAATTTATCTTCATGAATATAAAACCCCGGTATCTCGTGTATTCTTTCAAATAAATCCTTGCTTCATTAATTGTGGTTCCTCTCAATCCATTCTTTTTCCAATCAATCTGTACTCTTAACTCATCCTTCCTTTTATTTTCATCTAATACTCTTGATTTCGGCTCATTATAACTCATTAGGCTTGCAACAATAAACATTTTTATAATATTAAATTTCCAATTATCAATCATAGATTCATTTAATAATAACAATATAATATTTTCAATCCTATCTACAACACAGTCTTTTATTAATATCACAGCCATTATTACGAACATTACACACCATATCAAAACATTTATTATCTTTTTAATAGTATAATTTCTTATCATATAATAGTCAAGTACTTCCATTTTATTAATATAATTCCTTATTTCTTCCACTCTTATTAACCACTTCCCATTCTTCATTAGTCTATCTTCCATTTCCTTTTTGCCCATGCACGAATCCGTAGTAGTCATTTTAGTAGCTCCAGTTTTAATCCATTCATTCGATCCATTTTGCCGGTCACATCGCTGATTTGCCCTCTTGAAGCGTATGTGCCGCGGATGCATGACGTCGGCAATCTCTTCCTGTCCTCCTTGGTGCCGGTCCGGAATCCTCCTTGGCCTCTTGAAGCGTGCATGCGGCCGGTATGCGCGCGCGTGGTTCCTCCTTCGTCGCTTCTTCCGCCTCCGGGCCTTGCAGTGCATGTTCCTTCGGTCATGTAGTCCGTCCTCCTCGTCCTGATGCCGGTCGGGTGTCCTCAGGCGCCTCCGTCTCCGGGCCTTGCGGTGGTCGCTCCTCTTATCCGGTAGTCCGTCCTCCCTGGTGTCATCCTCTTGGTACTCTATCCTGGGTTCATTGGGGTGCCTTGGTGGGGTCGAATGATGCGCGGGTGCGGTGGCGGTCTCTTGATGCGCGAGTGTGACTTTCAAAGCGGTTAGTATGGTGGCGGTCTCTTGATGTGCGGGCTGCTCTACCTGCGGTGATGGATTGTCGGCGGGGAACAGGATGCTCAGTAGGGATTGATGCTTACAGCTGGTTTTTGGTGGTGGTTTATCTGGTATTGGCTTCGGTTCTTCTAATACTATTTTCGGTAAATCATTTCTAAAGGTGGTGTATGATGTTGAAATTTCTTGATTTTCGTTGTTTGTTTCATTGGAGCTTGTAGGTGTTATATCGGGGGTATCATATAGTCCTGGTTTATTAGCTGTAGTTTTCTGTATATCTGGTGGCGGGTTGTTGGGTGTTGGGTTCTGTGTTTTTTGGTGATTTGATCTGGACGCATGCTCTAATGTGTAGTTTGTACTTATTTGATGAGGTGGCGGTTTGTAATTTCTATTATAATTATTCTGAGTGTAATCATTATTTGTGTTAAATCGATCACGGCCATAATAATACTTTCTTTCATAGGTTTGCTGTGGGTAATGATTTGTTTGACGATTCTGAAAACTTATATTATTCCAGCTGTTATTATGATTATGATTATAGTGGCGTTTAAATTGAGGGGTAGATCGTGAGCAATCATATGGTACTGATTCATAGTTTTGGCTGGTATACTGATTAAATTTTGAGTTATGTTGATTTGGTGCGTATCTCTGGTCTGAACGGTGGTTTGATATTGCCATTGCAGACTGTATGCCATATAAATGATTTATCAGCTGCTTACAATCAGTAATGGGTTGTGTGGCGAGTGCCATTCTAACTTGATACGGTAGCTTCTTTAAAATAATACTTGCTAATGCCGATTCATTAATGGGCTCGCTCAATTGAGAATTTTTAAACTGTAGGGCAGTGACGAAAGTGGTACATGCACCGTCTAAGTTAGGGTTGAAATCGCATGATATAATGTCCGCTAGCACGTCCAACTGTTTACTTCTGCTCCAATACTGTTCCAGGAAGACAGCGACAAACTCATCCAATGATGTAAATTCATGGACTCTACTCCGAAAGAACATCAGGGGTTCGCCAATCAATAAATTAGTCAAACGAAGACGCCAAAAATTCCAAGAGGTGGGTGTTAATGATTGAACTAGTTTTATCTGATCTATAAATTCTTTAGGTTGGAGATAGCGGTCTGTATTGTCAAAACGGCCTAATTCATTGAAACTGTGTAGTGAATCAAACGTTGCTATGGGAATAGGCTCTATATTCTCGTGCGGAAATTGATGTATTTGATTTTCAAGTTGTACTAACTTCTCTTGGGCCTGTTTCCAATGACTAGAAGCTTCTGTTTCATTCTCTACTACTTCGGCATTTAATTCAGATGAAAATAATTGCTGTTCTCCAACGGCTGTCTCCAATGAATTAAGTTGTATTATGTTTTGATTTATATCAGAATTTGGGTGAGCTATTTGTGTAGATTTACTATTCTGTTGTTTATTTATGGAAATAAGTTGACTATTGTTCCTGTTTGTAGCTATTTCATGAATTTGTGAAGTGTTTTGTGCTGGTAGGTTATCTATTCTTTCCGCAGTCTCCTTACCCATTCTTACCGATGTATCCTTCAGTGATTCCCGCATTTCCTTCATTTCCGCCTTTAAGTTCTTCATTACTGTGGTCATTGTTTTTTCTAAACTATGTCACGTTATTCTTTATATTAAAATAACGATTAGCCTCCTGCTTGGCATCAGTCGGTAAAGCATGAGATTTAATATAATTAGGGCGTGGTTTTCTAATAGTATTCAGTCTTAAAAAATCTTGATAGGCCTATATATGGGCTTCTCCTATGACTCTTGTAATTCAATAAATAATAAGTATATATAAAAATGATACTTATACTATAGAGATGAGGAATATAAAATAAATTGCACACCATGTAAATTTCACACATATATTACACAAATAATGCAAGATCAATCGAGGCAAAAAATATATATAGAGCGATAAAAAATATAATATAAAAAATAGAACAATATTTGAAATCAATAAAAATATCACAGGCTAACTTTATATTCTAGATTTATGGCACGAATCATTACCATGTGCCTTTATCTTGAAATCATATGCATTCTTTGGCATGTAGCTGTGACATGCACTTGCTAATACTTGTCGGCTTGGATAATTCAATCAAAAATATGTGCTCTAAGATCAGCTTGATAAATTAGCCACTAATAATCCAAATATATCTATATATATTAAAATCTCTAGTATTTAGTAGATTTATTTGTATCGAATATATATTTTTATCTCAGGGTGTAAGATTCGGCACCTGACGGAATAGGTAGAGCCATTCATCTAATGAATTAGAACTATGATAAATTATCGCAAATTGTATTGCAAAAATTAAATATTGTATGCATACGTTTGATAGCCTAGATTTCGTACTTCTTTGATTAAATAGAAATTTCTAAAATATTGATCTATATTTTTCTTTCAATTAAATACCTTTAATACTAATTTTTACTTGCGCAAGTATTACTCTTATTAATTTCTTAATTTATAATAACCCTTTCGGCGAGCTAGCTTTGATCATCAGATTATTTCGAAGCACTAGGGCGCCCATCACTAAATTCAAATTTAAATCACTCACGTGTCGAAAATCTTCTTGTAAGCCGCCGATGTCGATCCAACTCCATGTGGTCCGGGAATATGGTAGCCGGAATCGTCTCCTCCAAGGGGTTATAAATTTAATTAAAATGAAAAATGACTTCTGCTTCACAATAGCATCACGAAGTCTTTTAAGACATGTAATAATTTACTTTAACTTTAACTTTTACAAAATTATTAATAAGGTACTTCGCTCTAAAATATTTGGGGTCCTCTTATGGTGGCATCTGGCTGGCGAGTGCTGGTTCTTCCTTCTCAAGTTTTACAGATTCTCTTTCCGACTTTCAAATTAGCATAAAATTTAAATATCTCAATCCTCCGCCATTAAATTCAAATAGATCTTACAAAAAATGCCAAGATATTGCTTAGATTATATGATTAATAATTTCTTTGCATTCGAGCCATATTGATAACATAGATTACACAAATTTTTACACAAAATCTACTACAATTATATAAATATATATAAATATTTTTGAATTGGCCTACAATTGCCGCCTATTAACTGCTGTTTTACTATTGGTGCATGCAAATTTTATTAGGTATTCATGCGCCTGGTAACTCTTATTTCCTGAATACATTAAATTATTTTTATTTGGTTTTTTATTTATGCTCTTTGCATGCTAGTGAATATTTTATATATTAATATTGATTCCATGCTACTTAATAATTAGCCACGTGGACGGGTGTTTTTTCACATTGCACACCATCCGAATGCAATAAAGCTCTGCCAAGGGGTTTTGGTCAGATTCTACGTTCTTCGGTTTGATCGATCTCTAGGTCACCGATCTGTGAATACATCTACCTAACCTCAATCTTCAAATATTTTATAAATAATCTATTTATGAGTAATAAACTTCCTTCAAATCCTTTTTAAGTTCTTGTACCATTTAGCCAGAACAAGCTGATGCTATCTTATCTTGATTATTATCTGCTTGGCGATATTAGCCAATTACTTTATTTTTAGACCTATTATTATTTCTGTTAGGGCTTTTCATCTACCCAAATTTAAACATGTTACATGCGCCCCTGGGTTTGAATTCAAAATATTTGAGAATCACAATGTTTTTAATGAAAACCCACCCTTCAAATACATTGATATACACTATACTTTATTTATAAATTATACTCTCCTACTTCTATCACATTTCGCAGTCATATTTGCTGCATCTCCTTTATACCTTTATCAAAAACAATAACAAATTCTCCTCCTCAACACACATAAAAATATCATAAATATAAACTTCTAAACGTACTCCTCCTAACACCATTTACAACACAGTAATTTTTGAATTCGCCGCTTGCAGGGCTGCCAACTTAACTACACACATTTCATAATTCTCATAAATGATTCCTTTTAGACAATAATTTCGATTCATAAACTTCTGGGCTTATATCTTATAGTATTTCTTAGGTCTTAATATAAATAATTTTCTATACATCAGGTACAATACTTTCTTTTGCTAATGGCTCTTTGGTTTTGGTAACTGGTATTCACTTTAAATCTTTCAGGTAACAAACGTGGCATAATTAAAAGTAATAAATATAAAACATATAATAAATATATCGACATTAATAAATATAATAAATAACAATAATAAATAACTCTTTGGGTACAGTACTTCTTTTTATAAACATATGTTCAACAGATATTACATTCATTTGATTTGGGTGGCTTTGGTCAGCTGTTCGCTGTTCTACAATTCATAGTGTTACATGTTACAGCAGAATTTGCTATCGACTTTCATAACTAACCTAACTGCTCAATTTTTTCTCTTAAAAAGGTAATTAACAAATTTTAATTTTATTATCCCCGCTTGTGTCCTTTTTTATCTGATGTACATAATTTAATTACATATTTAAAAATTGTTCTTTTCCTTATTACAGGCTTCTAACGGCTGGAAGGAATTAAAACATTGGATTGTTGCCACGAGGTCCTATATCAATTTTAAATTTATTAAGGAAGGTTAGTAATTGGCTTGATAGTGTTGTTTTCCTTGATTTCTTATCATATTATTTTAAATTCGATGATATTTCATGTAGAATTGTAGTGGTCTTCCCATATCTTTTGACTTTCTGCTTGTAGCTACACTGTAGGCTGGTTGGGTTATCTGCTATCCATTTGTTGATTGTTGAGGCTGTCCTATTATTAATTTATCTTCATGAATATAAAACCCCGGTATCTCGTGTATTCTTTCAAATAAATCCTTGCTTCATTAATTGTGGTTCCTCTCAATCCATTCTTATTCCAATCATCATGTAATTTTAATTCATCTTTCCTCTTATGTTCATTTACTATTCTTGATCTCGGCTCATTATAACTCAATAGGCTTACAACAATAAACATTTTTATAATATTAAATTTCCAATTATCAATCATAGATTCATTTAATAACAACAATACAATATTTTTCCTCTTATCCACAACACAGTATTTTATTAATATCACAGCCATCATAACAAATATTAAACACCATAACAAAACATTTATCATCTCTTTAATAGCATAATATCCAGGTACTTTCATTTTCTTTATATTACTTTTTAATTCTTTCACTCTTCCTAGACACCGTTTATCCTTCATCAGTCTCAATAAGTAGTCTACGTTATCGCTATCATCCATGCATGTTTCGGTTTTATCCCATTTATTTGATCCGTTTTTTCGGTCACATCGCTGGTTTGCCCTCTTGAAGCGTATGTGCCGCGGATGCATGACGTCGGCAATCTCTTCCTGTCCTCCTTGGTGCCGGTCCGGAATCCTCCTTGGCCCCTTGAAGCGTGCATGCGGCCTCCATCGGCGCGCGCGGTTCCTCCTTCGTCGCTTCTTCCGCCTACGGGCCTTGCGATGCATGCTCCTCTCCCGAATGCCGTCCTCTCCGTCCTGATGTCGGCCGTCCGGTGTCCTCGGGCGCTTGCGTCTCCGGGCCTTGCGGTGGTCGCTCCTCTTATCCGGTAGTCCGTCCTCTTGGTCCTCTATCCTGGGTTCCTTGGGGTGCCTTGGTGGGGTCGAATGATGCACGGGTGCGGTGGCGGTCTCTTGATGCGCGAGTGTGACTTTCAAAGCGGTTAGTATGGTGGCGGTCTCTTGATGTGCGGGCTGCTCTACCTGCGGTGATGGATTGTCGGCGGGGAACAGGATGCTCAGTAGGGATTGATGCTTACAGCTGGTTTTTGGTGGTGGTTTATCTGGTATTGGCTTCGGTTCTTCTAATACTATTTTCGGTAAATCATTTCTAAAGGTGGTGTATGATGTTGAAATTTCTTGATTTTCGTTGTTTGTTTCATTGGAGCTTGTAGGTGTTATATCGGGGGTATCATATAGTCCTGGTTTATTAGCTGTAGTTTTCTGTATATCTGGTGGCGGGTTGTTGGGTGTTGGGTTCTGTGTTTTTTGTTGATTCAATCCTATTGCATGTGCTAATGTATAATTTGTGCTTACTTGTTGAGGTGGCGGTTTATAATTTCTGTTGTAATTGTTCTGAGTGTGATTATTATTTGAGTTTAATCGATCACGGCCATAATAATACTTTCTTTCATAGGTTTGCTGTGGATAATGGTTTGTTTGACGATTCTGAAAACTTCTATTATTCCAGCTGTTATTTTGATTATGATTATAGCGGCGTTTAAATTGAGGGGTAGATCGTGAGCGATCATATGGTACTGATTCATAGGCTTGGCTGGTGTACTGATTAATTTTTGAATTAGGTTGATTCTGTGCATACATTTGATCTGACCGGTGATTTGATATTGCCATCATAGATTGTATATTGTATAAATAATCTATCAGCTGTTTGCAACTAGTTATTGGCTGTGTAGCCAATGCTGTTCTGACTTGGAAAGGTAGCTTTTTTACGATTATATTTGCTAAAACTGAATCACACATTGGCTCATCTAATTGAGCATTTTTCAGTTTAAGGGTATTAACAAAATTGATGGATGTGTCGTCTGTCCTAGAATTAAACTCACAAGCAATGATATTGGCTAGTGCATCCATTTGTCTATTTTTACTCCAATATTGTTCCAGGAAAGCTGCACTGAACTCGTCTAACGTCCTGAATTCGTGATTATGGATCTGGAAGAATATCAGAGGTTCACCGCTTAACAAACTGGATAATCGAAGACGCCAAAAATTCCAAGAGGTGGGTGTTAATGATTGAACTAGTTTTATCTGATCTATAAATTCTTTAGGTTGGAGATAGCGGTCTGTATTGTCAAAACGGCCTAATTCATTGAAACTGTGTAGTGAATCAAACGTTGCTATGGGAGTAGGCTCTATATTCTCGTGCGGAAATTGATGTATTTGATTTTCAAGTTGTACTAACTTCTCTTGGGCCTGTTTCCAATGACTAGAAGCTTCTGTTTCATTATCTACTACTTCGGCATTTAATTCAGATGAAAATAATTGCTGTTCTCCAACGGCTGTCTCCAATGAATTAAGTTGTATTATGTTTTGATTTATATCAGAATTTGGGTGAGCTATTTCATGAATTTGCGAAGTGTTTTGTGCTGGTAGGTTATCTATTCTTTCGTTTAACTCACAAGTGACAGTATCTATTTTTGCTGTTAAATCGGTTGTAATTAGTTCTTGATTTTCAGCGGTAGATGCTGATATTGTGTCCGCAGTTTCCTTACCCGTTCTTACCGATATATCCTTCAATGATTCCCGCATTTCCTTCATTTCCGCCTTCAAGTCCTTCATTACCATGGTCATTGTTTTTTCTAAACTATTAGAAAATGACTTGATCATCCCCTCTACTATAACCCTTCTTATTGCTTCTTGGGAGACATTTAACGGTTTATTACTGTTCACAGGATTCTTGGCGGTGATTGAAGAGATCTGGGCGTTGGACTCCATCGCGCCCCCCTCAGCGTCGATCTCCGCTACTATCGCCGTCTGCAGTGTGTCTGCTACCTTACTTTGCGTGGACGAAAAGAGACTCATATTTTAAAAATGGATTAAGTGTCAAGTGTTTGTTAAAAAAGTGAAAGTTTTGGCCAACAAGGCATTAATAAGGACACAAATGAGGATAGGCCTATGGACATTACAAGCCAGGTAACCTATTTATTACTTAAGCTCTTATAATATAATAATACTATTCATTGATTTCTGACTAGCAGTTTAGGCCTATAAAATATAATAGCTCTCTCTATAAAATATATTTTCTTTTTTACAATAACAATAATAAAAAATTTTCTTTAAAACATATAATTTCTCTTTATTTAAAGCTATTGATTCCCCAAAAAGTAATACAAATTTCCCTTCGCCAGTTTTCCTCACAACTCGTATAAGTTATCTATAATTTTCAATATGGTTATTGACCTAATTTCAAATAATTATTCAATGAGCTTGGCTCTCATCATCAGTCCCACGTTGGCACGGCATGTCTTTCTGTCGTATCCGTGGCCTATCACGTTGGGCGACATGTCTTTCTGTCACGTTATTCTTTATATTAAAATAACGATTAGCCTCCTGCTTGGCATCAGTCGGTAAAGCATGAGATTTAATATAATTAGGGCGTGGTTTTCTAATAGTATTCAGTCTTAAAAAATCTTGATAGGCCTAGATATGGGCTTCTCCTATGACTCTTGTAATTCAATAAATAATAAGTATATATAAAAATGATACTTATACTATAGAGATGAGGAATATAAAATAAATTGCACACCATGTAAATTTCACACATATATTACACAAATAATGCAAGATCAATCGAGGCAAAAAATATATATAGAGCGATAAAGAATATAATATAAAAAATAGAACAATATTTGAAATCAATAAAAATATCACAGGCTAACTTTATATTCTAGATTTATGGCACGAATCATTACCATGTGCCTTTATCTTGAAATCATATGCATTCTTTGGCATGTAGCTGTGACATGCACTTGCTAATACTTGTCGGCTTGGATAATTCAATCAAAAATATGTGCTCTAAGATCAGCTTGATAAATTAGCCACTAATAATCCAAATATATCTATATATATTAAAATCTCTAGTATTTAGTAGATTTATTTGTATCGAATATATATTTTTATCTCAGGGTGTAAGATTCGGCACCTGACGGAATAGGTAGAGCCATTCATCTAATGAATTAGAACTATGATAAATTATCGCAAATTGTATTGCAAAAATTAAATATTGTATGCATACGTTTGATAGCCTAGATTTCGTACTTCTTTGATTAAATAGAAATTTCTAAAATATTGATCTATATTTTTCTTTCAATTAAATACCTTTAATACTAATTTTTACTTGCGCAAGTATTACTCTTATTAATTTCTTAATTTATAATAACCCTTTCGGCGAGCTAGCTTTGATCATCAGATTATTTCGAAGCACTAGGGCGCCCATCACTAAATTCAAATTTAAATCACTCACGTGTCGAAAATCTTCTTGTAAGCCGCCGATGTCGATCCAACTCCATGTGGTCCGGGAATATGGTAGCCGGAATCGTCTCCTCCAAGGGGTTATAAATTTAATTAAAATGAAAAATGACTTCTGCTTCACAATAGCATCACGAAGTCTTTTAAGAAATTTAATAATTTACTTTAACTTTAACTTTTACAAAATTATTAATAAGGTACTTCGCTCTAAAATATTTGGGGTCCTCTTATGGTGGCATCTGGCTGGCGAGTGCTGGTTCTTCCTTCTCAAGTTTTACAGATTCTCTTTCCGACTTTCAAATTAGCATAAAATTTAAATATCTCAATCCTCCGCCATTAAATTCAAATAGATCTTACAAAAAATGCCAAAATATTGCTTAGATTATATGATTAATAATTTCTTTGCATTCGAGCCATATTGATAACATAGATTACACAAATTTTTACACAAAATCTACTACAATTATATAAATATATATAAATATTTTTGAATTGGCCTACAATTGCCGCCTATTAACTGCTGTTTTACTATTGGTGCATGCAAATTTTATTAGGTATTCATGCGCCTGGTAACTCTTATTTCCTGAATACATTAAATTATCTATAATTTTCACTAAGGCTATTGACCTAATTTCAAATAATTATTCAATGAGCTTGGCTCTCATCATCAGTCCCACGTTGGCACGGCATGTCTTTCTGTCGTATCCGTGGCCTATCACGTTGGGCGACATGTCTTTCTGTCACGTTATTCTTTATATTAAAATAACGATTAGCCTCCTGCTTGGCATCAGTCGGTAAAGCATGAGATTTTATATAATTAGGGCGTGGTTTTCTAATAGTATTCAGTCTTAAAAAATCTTGATAGGCCTAGATATGGGCTTCTCCAATAACTCTTGTAATTCAATAATAATAAATATATATATATAAATGATACTTATACTATAGAGATGAGGAATATAAAATAAATTGCACACCATGAAAATTTTACACATATATTACATAAATAATGCAAAGATCAGTCGAGGCAAAAAATATATATAGAGCGATAAAAAATATAATATAAAAATAGAACAATATTTGAAATCAATAAAAATATCACAGGCTAACTTTATATTCTAGATTTATGGCACGAATCATTACCATGTGCCTTTATCTTGAAATCATATGCATTCTTTGGCATGTAGCTGTGACATGTACTTGCTAATACTTGTCTGCTTGGATAATTCAATCATAAATATGTGCTCTAAGATCAGCTTGATAAATTAGCCACTAATAATCCAAATATATCTATATATTAAAATCTCTAGTATTTAGTAGATTTATTGTATCGAATATATATTTTTATCTCAGGGTGTAAGATTCGGCACCTGACGGAATAGGTAGAGCCATTCATCTAGTGAATTAGAACTATGATAAATTATCGCAAATTGTATTGCAAAAAATTAAATATTGTATGCATACGTTTGATAGCCTAGATTTCGTACTTCTTTGATTAAATAGAAATTTCTAAAATATTGATCTATATTTTTCTTTCAATTAAATACCTTTAATACTAATTTTTTACTTGCGCAAGTATTACTCTTATTAATTTCTCAATTTATAATAACCCTTTCGGCGAGCTAGCTTTGATCATCAGATTATTTCGAAGCACTAGGGCGCCCATCACTAAATTCAAATTTAAATCACTCACGTGTCGAAAATCTTCTTGTAAGCCGCCGATGTCGATCCAACTCCATGTGGTCCGGGAATATGGTAGCCGGAATCGTCTCCTCCAGGGGGTTATAAATTTAATTAAAATGAAAAATGACTTCTGCTTCACAATAGCATCACGAAGTCTTTTAAGAAATTTAATAATTTACTATAACTTTAACTTTTACAAAATTATAATAAGGTACTTCGCTCTAAAATATTTGGGGTCCTCTTATGGTGGCATCTGGCTGGCGAGTGCTCGTTCTTCCTTCTCAAGTTTTACAGATTCTCTTTCCGACTTTCAAATTAGCATAAAATTTAAATATCTCAATCCTCCGCCATTAAATTCAAATAGATCTTACAAAGAATGCCAAAATATGCTTAGATTATATGATTAATAATTTCTTTGCATTCGAGCCATATTGATAATATAGATTACACAAATTTTTACACAAAATCTACTACAATTATATAAATATATATAAATATTTTTGAATTGGCCTACAATTGCCGCCTATTAACTGCTGTTTTACTATTGGTGCATGCAATTTTATTAGGTATTCATGCGCCTGGTAACTCTTATTTCCTGAATACATTAAATTATTTTTATTTGGTTTTATATTTATGCTCTTTGCATGCTAGTTAATATTATATATATTAATATTAATTCCATGCTAACTAATAATTAGCCACGTGGACGGGTGTTTTCTCACATTGCACACCGTCTGAATGCAATAAAGCTCTGCAAGGGGTTTTGGTCAGATTCTACGTTCTTCGGTTTGATCGATCTCTAGGTCACCGATCTGTGAATACATCTATCTAACCTCAATCTTCAAATATTTTATAAATAATATATTTATGAGTAGTAAACTTTCTTCAAATCCTTTTTAAGTTCTTGTACCATTTAGCCAGAACAAGCTGATGCTATCTTATCTTGATTATTATCTGCTTGGCGATATTAGTCAATTACTTTATTTTTAGACCTATTACTATTTCTGTTAGGGCTTTTCATCTATCCAGATTTAAGATGTTACACTGTTAAGTATCATTAGATGATACGCTTCATTATCATCAAATGATACACAAGATCTGTCGAGTACCATTGGATGATACGCTTCATTATCATCACATGATACACAATATCTGTTGAGTATCATTTGATGATACGCTTCATTATCATCACATGAAACACAATAACTGTTGAGTATCACTGGAAGATATGCTTCATTATCATCAAATGATACACAATATCTGTTGAGTATCATTGGATGATACGCTTCATTATCATCACATGATACACAATATCTGTTAAGTATCATTGGATGATATGCTTCATTATCATTAAATGATACACAAGATCTGTTGAGTATCATTGGATGATACGCTTCATTATCATTAAATGACACACAAGATCTGTTGAGTATCATTGGATGAAACGCTTCATTATCATCACATGATACACAATATCTGTTAAGTATCATTGGATGAAATGCTTCATTATCATCCAATGATACACAATATCTGTTGAGTATCATTGGATGATACGCTTCATTATCATCACATGAAACACAAGATCTGTTGAGTATCATTGGATGATTCGCTTCATTATCATCACATGATACACAATATCTGTTGAGTATCATTGGATGATACGCTTCATTATCATCACATGATACACAATATCAGTTAAGTATCATTGGATGATACGCTTCATTATCATCCAATGATACACAATATCTGTTCAGTATCATTGGATGATACGCTTCATTATCATCCAATGATACACAAGATCTGTTGAGTATCATTGGATGATACGCTTCATCAATTTCTTCAAATTCAGCAAATTTCTTCATAAAAGAATCTTCATGAAATTTTTTGACAATTCCTATACTCTGATAAGAGTCTGTAGGAAGCTATTAAAAGCAAACAAACAAATGATACACAAGATCTTTTCAGTATCATTGGATGATACGGTTCATTAACATCACATGATACACAGTATCTGTTCAGTATCATTTGGATGATACGCGTATCAATTGATCGTGGATACTCACCATACCAGTCGAGCATAATGATTTCCAATTCGGTGCAGACAGGGCCGGCAGCCCATGAGAAGCCCATCATTGCGAGGGCATCGGACAACATGTCTGCCAAAATGGTGGGGTACGAATTGCCACTGGCAAAGTAGGCAAAGAAGTGGGGATGGTTCCAGTGTAGCACCTGCAGGCAAACAGAACACAGATTAAACTAGTAGTTCTGTGAACAGTGGACCTCACGCAGTATTCTCATCCACAAGTACCTGATTGAAACTATAGACCTTATGGAAATACAGCAATAGACTGGCTTCTCCACACATCTGTGTAATCACTTGTCAGCTGATTTATGATGAATAATTCTATAGTCTCATTTTTACTTTCCTTGCCCTATTACCATAGGCACGGAATAAGCATAAATAGTGTTCCTTTCTTAAGTAGTGTTTCTTTCCTCTGTGCCATAGGTAAGGAAAGTATTGCTTTCCGAAAAAATTAAGGTACCCCAATTTCTAAATTTCTATACGTTTCAAGGTCCCCTAAGTCCAAAAAAGTGGTTTTTGGGTATTGGTCTGTATGTGTGTGTGTATGAGTGTATGTGCGTCTGTGTACACGATATCTCATCTCCCAATTAACGAAATGACTTGAAATTTGGAACTTAAGGTCCTTTCACTATAAGGATCTGACACGAACAATGTCGATCAAATGCGATTCAAGATGGCGGCTAAAATGGCGAAAATGTTGTCAAAAACAGGGTTTTTCGTGATTTTCTCGGAAACGGCTCCAACGATTTTGATCAAATTCATACCTAAAATAGTCATCGATAAGCTCTATCAACTGCCACAAGTCCCATATCTGTAAAAATTTCAGGAGCTCCGCCCCATCAATGCAGATAGATTCCTAATTTTCAGGCTTCAGATACTATTGAAACAAAAAAAATCAAGTGGAGTAGATTGAGCATGGAAATCTCTACAATCTCTACATGCGCCACACCAGATTTTTACTCTAATATTGGCGTATGAAGGAGGCTCCTTTATCCTTTTATATTATCCTTGAGATGAAAAATTTCCAAAAATCTTGTATATACGTCGACGCGCAATTTAAAAAGGAACATACCTGTCAAATTTCATGAAAATCTATTACCGCGTTTTGCCGTAAATGCGCAACATATAAACATTTCAACATTAAGAGAAATGCCAAACCGTCGACTTGAATCTTAGACCACACTTCGCTCGGTCAATTAATTTAAAAAGATTATTATTGTACCATGTATTTTTGTGCAATAAATGATTTGATTTGATAATTTGCGATGAAAAATAGGGAATTTTTGTGAGAGAAATAATTTTACAGATGGAAATTACTGAGATATTGCAATTATTCAAATGCTAATGTTCAAATGATTTTCGTTTAATAATAATTATTAAGAGAAATAATTACTCACGCCAGGCATAATCTTGCTCTCAACGTCCCGCATGATGTCGTCCCAGGGTTCGGGGTTTTGGGGGGCTTGGGAAGGCAGCAGGGGTCTCAGGTACCCGGGTTTGACGTCGGGGGAGACGCGTTTCGAACCAACGTTGTTCATGTAGTCGACTATGTAGTCCACCATCTCCTTGCCCCGTTGCCGGAATTCTACACCGTCCATTATCTGCAAGAAAAAATGAATAGAATATAAAGAACAGTTGTTGAATTTAGAGAAATATTCACTAAACATTGTTGAAAAATAAATAGAATATTGGAAAATGCATCCATTCATTGTACAAAACACTATAATCTACTGTATATATAATGAAGGAAAAAACTGGCTCATTCAAATAGGGGATAGGAAATTTACGAATGACGCATCATCACGTCTCAACTACTCAACTCATTAACTTGACATTTTGCATTGAGATTCTGAATTTATTGGGGATAGACCTATTTTGAATTGACGCGTGGTGTTACTTTGTTCAATATTATCTTCAGTTATTTGTAAAATATAAGTTATCTTGTCCAATATTATCTTCAAATATTTGTAAGATAGCTCTGAAACTTTGAATAACAATTAAATAGTAAAGGAATTAGAAAATGTTATATCAAACCTTTATGTTATCTTGGCCTTGTACACAGTTAGGTCCCTCTTTCTCCATAATTTCCTCTCCTTGTTCATGTACTTTCTTCACCTCTTCTACTCCTTCTCCTTCTTCCTCCTCCTCCTCCTTTATATCAGCTTCTTTTACAGAATTTCTCAAACTATTCCGAAATATCTTCAACATACTAACTCTATCCTTTTTCTCGGTTCGTTTGATTACACTGAATTTATCAGTTTCTGGCGTCGTACTCTTTCTTCTTCCTCTTCCTCCTTTTCCTCCTCCTCCACTTCCACCTCCTCTTTCTTCTTCTCCTCTTCCACCTCCTCCTCCTCCTGCTCTTCCAACTTCTCCTCCCTTTCCTCCTCTTTCTCCTCCTCCACCTCCTCTTCTCATTCTGTTTTCGAATAATTCTATTTCCACGTCATCCTCATCTATAACATCTCTTATATTGTTGCAGTTATTATCAGTTTTGTCAATAATTGTTTTTGTCAATCCTTGTTTAGTTTTTCCTCTCCTCTCATTTGTATATTTCACATTAGTGTCGTCCACTTTTGTATTTGATATTCGTGTTTTTTCGTTTCTATTCTCGTCTTTTTCTTGTGTGTCGTCTCTTCGAAATTTGCAGATTGTGAAAGTCTGTAGAAGATTTTGAATACAGTTCGATATGCACTTTGGAATCATTTTTGTAAAAAACTTTTCTACAATAGAAGTTCATTCAGCGTAAATTCTAGTTATTTCAAACTATATACCGTTAGTTTGGGACGGTTCACGACTATTTTGACAATACTTTCTGTTATAGATTATAGATTTGATTGCCTTTATTAAGGGCGAAGTTAGGACCCGAAGTCCTCTCTGCCACACAACACCAATAGAGGTAGCTGTTAAGAAGCCTTGTTTCTAGTTTATTATAATTTTAGTTTACACTGTTGTTGAATTATCCATTCACTCATCTTCCAGAGAACTGCCTCACGATGTAACGATTTGAAAAATGATTGAAATATTTGTACAGTGGTTACATGTAGTGTGCGGTTTGACTTGAAATCTTCCTAAAAACTGGGATTCAACTACGGTGACTGGAATTTTTCTTCAATTCATTCTCATTTGGACCTGCTATTTCTGAATCGACTTTAATGAAATATATTTATCACTGATGAAACTTTCGAATATGTTGTGATATTTTTCTAAAATTACTCTTGAAAATTGCTCATTAGTCTTTTTAGACTAGATTGCAATGTAGTTGAAAAATAAAACTCGTGAAAATTTTGTATCGCCAGTTGAGAAGTCAAGTAGAATATTGTCAAATTGTTATAGATGCGTTGTAAAGTATTTTGGTCCCTTGTAAAAAACTTATAAGTTGTAGATCGTGTGTCAATTGTAGAATTAATTGAAGGAAGTGGAAAATCTTTTAGAAAGTGTAGCCTAAATCACTTGTCAAGACAGTTACTTCATCTTTTACAAATATGGCTACTAACATCTAACACTCTTGTAAAATAATAATAAATACTAGTGGTGAATCGTGTATCTCTTGTAAAAGATGTAAAATCTTAGAGAATTTATGGTGTAAAACACTTGTCAAATTGGTGGTCACTTGTAAAAATTGAATGAGACAAGTTGTGAATCGTTGGCCTATATCACTCTTGTAAATTATGGTGTAAAACACTCGTCAAATTTGCCACTTTTAAAAAAATGAAAGAGAAGTTTTAAATCGTGTATCACTACTTGTAAAAAGTGAAGAAATGCTTGAATTAAGTAGGGAATTCTTCAGAAATACTTAAATCACTTCTAAACTATCCACTTTTCCATAAACCATGTGTTGAATCACTTGTCGAAGAAAATTGCTTGGATGTATTGTTGAAATACACTTGGAAAGTTCACTGATGTTCCTTTAGAAATACTTTAATCATTCCTAAACTCCTCACTTTTTTAAAAATCATGTGTTGAATCACTTGTTGAAGAAATTTTATTAGATGTATTGTTGAAATACACTTGGAAAGTTCACTTATGTTCCTTTAGAAATACTTGAATCATTTCTAAACTCCTCACTTTTTTAAAAATCATGTTTTGAATCACTTTTCGAAGAAATTTAATCACTTATCAAAGAAAACTTCTTGGAAGTATTGTTGAAATAATGAAAAGTTCTACACTTGTCTGTTACTCCTGACTGGTGAATTATGACTGACGACTTTGTCTTGAAAACTGTTTTTGATTCAACTGATATTAATAACTCAAGTTATCAAACTAATGGTTTCTAACACTTCTAGTTGAAATAACGTCATTTAACACGTATTATAGGACCTAGTTAACGCTGGATAAAGTGGTAAATTATGAGTGATTGTGTTTTGGAAACTGTTTTAATTCAACCGGTATTGAAAACTGTTATCAAGTTAATGGTTTCAGTTGAAATAACGTCATTTAACACGTATTAAGGACCTAGTTAACGCTGGATTTAGTTGATGACGTTGAAATAACGTAATTTAACACGTATTAAGGATCTAGTTAACGCTGGATTAGGTTGATACTGAGTTAAATTTAGTTGAGAGTTGATAGAATCTCGGTAATTTGTCACGTTCTAAAGAAGTAAGGCTTAGTTCTGAAGCCGTGGTTGAATAGTTGTATACTGAAGTTGAATTCGGATTGCACAAATGTGTGTTGTGTGAATTATTGTTGTCGATTATTGTCCTCTTGTTCTTACATTAATGAAATGGCGGATGTTTGTTTTTCTCCATCCTTGTCAGATCTCTCACCACAGAGTGCAGAGTGAGGGAGGTAGGTAGTGGAAACGGGACGAATTTGAGGGTCCGCCATGGAAGGGTGTTTACAACGTTGATACTGAACAGAGAGGGAATGAGTGTGACTGTGTTACTATAGTGAGGTCCACGTTATAATGGCAGTGTTTGATTAGCAATGGTATTGCTATCCTTGTCTATCATTCCACAAAGCGGATAGTGCTACCTCTTTCTCGGTTTGCTCTGTTGTCAGATTGTCTTTTAACAATGTATAATTGATAGTTAATTGAAAAATATTTCATTTTAATTATGAAAATTCATTATAAAATTATTGAAAAATATTATTTCTTGCTTAATAAAATCATAGAGAAACAATAGCGTAAGTAGATATCCCATGGTATAGGACGCTTATGTCGCAACTTTTACTGTTATCCCAAGCCGATAGTTCACTTTGTTCTTTCCCATGAAGCTGTGTGACGCTGGAAGTCTCTCAAATTGTGCCGTTCATACACAATCTCCCCAACAAAACAGTAAAAACTGACAATAATCGACAGTAATCGGCTTGAGATAACAGTAAAAGTAGCGATATAAATTCCCTATACCATGGGATATCCACTTACTCTATTGTTTCTCTATGATAAAATATAATCGATTATTTCAAACGAGAACGAACCGTTAATACATCAATGAACCTGTATCAGCTACCGTCTATAGAAGGCATTGACAAGACAGGTGTTCGGCAAAGTTGTTCTCCTATCTTTCGCCACTTCCATTATAACTTGGACCTGACTATAGGGAGGTAGAGGGAGGGGAGAGAGATTATATTAGATTTCTTTATTTATGTATGTTACAATACATACTGGCTTATACACTAATTTACATTAAATTACGATGATGCTAATTATTCAACGTATTTGACAAAGTATAAATAACTAGTAGTTCTGTGAGGTCCACGTTATAATGACTAGTAATTCTGTGAACAGTAGATCTCGCGCTCAGTAAGTTACATTGACCTGTTGTTATTTTTTCTCAAAAATTAATAAATAATTTACCAATTTAAAATGTCTAGAAAGAATCCTAAATAAACATAGAGCTTTCTGTCCTATCGTACCGTGACGTGTCGTCCCGGAATGTGAGTGTGAGCGCTGTTATCAGGTCTGGCTGTAACTGTCTACAACGTTGATGGAAAGATACATTTTCAAGGTGTTCGATGTTTTTGAACGGGTAGTATTATAGTCAATTGTCTACTAACGTTGATGGAAAGAAAAATTTTCAAGATGTTCTATGTTCTTGAACGGGTAGTATTATAGTCCTCTAGACAGCTGATTTATGATGAATAATTCTATAGTCTAATTTTTACTCTAATATTGGCGTATGAAGGAGGCTCCTTTTTCCTTCTATATTATCCTAGAAATGCAAAATTTCCAAAAACCTTGTATTTACGTCGAGGCGCAATTTAAAAAGGAACATACCTGTCAAATTTCATGAAAATCTATTACCGCGTTTCGCCGTAAATGCGCAACATATAAACATTTAAACATTAAGAGAAATGCCAAACCATCGACTTGAATCTTAGACCTCACTTCGCTCGGTCAATTAATCAATGAGAATAAATAAAGAATGCAATTAGAATATCGATAATATAATAATGTGATGTAACTTCATAAATAGGCGGTGTTTCAACAAATAATTGTCGATTCTTTTAGAAGGTTATAAAATATCCTTCCCATCAACACACGACCGGGAGTGAGTTAGGTAGGGATGGAGGTAGTTAAAGAGAGAGAGAGAGAGAGAGAGAGAGAGAGAGTGAGAGAGTGAATTAGAGTACTGACAACACCTGAACAAATAGCCTACTGAATACAATAACTCATTCATACAGAAGCATTCTATATAATATATACCAGATATATTCATTGACTGCTACATTATATGACACTACTAACCAATCAATACTTCGAAGTAAATAGATATTATGATATATCATTATCTTACAGATATAATAAAACGTTATCATGAGCCTTGAAAATTGTATTACGCTACTACCATTGAGTATTGCCTCAGATTATCTTTCAAGAGACAAATCTAAAACGTGGGGTTTCCTCAGTGATATATTTCTCTCTCACTCTTTCTCTCTCTCTCTCTCTCTCTCTCTCTCTCTCTCTCTCTCTCTCTCTTAGTCTCTCTCTCTTAAATCCTTAGTTTAAATAACGAAATTAACGTTTTGGTAGAGAGTTAGTGGGGAGGATATTTTCAATATTCTTTCCGAAGAATGGACATTGATATGTCCAAAGCTCCGCCAATTTATGTAGATGCATAACAATATGATTATTATCTATAGTTATTATATTACAAAATGCTTTTTCATATCATATACAGTTCAATAATTATTTTCTTAGTCTATATTATGTAAATTCATCTATAATTTTGCTGTATTGTAAGCTATTGTATATAAGTGTATAAGCCAGTATATATTGTAATCTACATAAATAAAGTACTCAATCAAATCAAATCAAATCTCTAAAACTTTGCTATATTGTAAGCTTTTGTATGAGTGTATAAGCCATTATATATTGTAATCTACATAAATAAAGTACTCAATCAATCTATCAATCAATCTCTGGTAGAGAGTTAGTGGGAAGGATATTCTGAATATTGTTTCCGAAGAATGGACATTGATGTGTCCAAAGCTCCGCCAATTTATGTAGATGCATTACAATATTATCTTGTATAGTTATTCCAAATTGATTTTTCATATCATATACAGTTCAATAATTATTTTCTTAGTTTATGTTATGTAAATTCATCTATAATTTTGATGTATTGTAAGCTATTTTATATAAGTGTATAAGCCAGTATATATTGTAATTTACATAAATAAAGTACTCAATCAATCAATCAATCAATCAATCTCTTTGGTAGAGAGTTAGTGGGAAGGATATTTTGAATATTCTTTCCGAAGAATGGACATTGATATGTCCAAAGCTCCGCCAATTTATGTAGATGCATTACAATATTATCTTGTATAGTTATTCCAAATTGATTTTTCATGTCATATACAGTTCAATAATTATTTTCTTAGTTTATGTTATGTAAATTCATCTATAATTTTGCTGTATTGTAAGCTATTGTATATAAGTGTATAAGCCAGTATATATTGTAATCTACATAAATAAAGTACTCAATCAAATCAAATCAAATCTCTAAAACTTTGCTATATTGTAAGCTTTTGTATGAGTGTATAAGCCATTATATATTGTAATCTACATAAATAAAGTACTCAATCAATCTATCAATCAATCTCTGGTAGAGAGTTAGTGGGAAGGATATTTTGAATATTCTTTCCGAAGAATGGACATTGATATGTCCAAAGCTCCGCCAATTTATGTAGATGCATTACAATATTATCTTGTATAGTTATTCCAAATTGATTTTTCATGTCATATACAGTTCAATAATTATTTTCTTAGTTTATGTTATGTAAATTCATCTATAATTTTGCTGTATTGTAAGCTATTGTATATAAGTGTATAAGCCAGTATATATTGTAATCTACATAAATAAAGTACTCAATCAAATCAAATCAAATCTCTAAAACTTGCTATATTGTAAGCTTTTGTATGAGTGTATAAGCCATTATATATTGTAATCTACATAAATAAAGTACTCAATCAATCTATCAATCAATCTCTGGTAGAGAGTTAGTGGGAAGGATATTCTGAATATTGTTTCCGAAGAATGGACATTGATGTGTCCAAAGCTCCGCCAATTTATGTAGATGCATTACAATATTATCTTGTATAGTTATTCCAAATTGATTTTTCATATCATATACAGTTCAATAATTATTTTCTTAGTTTATTTTATGTAAATTCATCTAAAACTTTGCTGTATTGTAAGCTATTTTATATAAGTGTATAAGCCAGTATATATTGTAATTTACATAAATAAAGTACTCAATCAATCAATCAATCTCTTTGGTAGAGAGTTAGTGGGAAGGATATTTTGAATATTGTTTCCGAAGAATGGACATTGATATGTCCAAAGCTCCGCCAATTTATGTAGATGCATAACAATATAATTATCCATAGTTATTACAAATTGCTTTTTTCATATCATATACAGTTCAATAATTATTTTCTTAGTTTATGTTATGTAAATTCATCTATAATTTTGATGTATTGTAAGCTATTGTATATAAGTGTATAAGCCAGTATAAATATTGTAATCTACAGTTCTCAATCAATCTTTAACTGTCTCTGTCAGCTGCTTTCCCTCAATCTTTCTCCCTTTATCGTTCACTCGCTCTATCTTTACCTCTCTCTTTCTCACTGTCTCTCACTCTATCGCTCTCTCTCTCTGTTCATTTTTCTAATTTATTATAATCTTGATTTTGTTATCAAAGTAATCATTTGTATGCAATGTAAAGGGTTGTGTGGCAGAGAGCACCTATAGTCCTAACTCCTCCCTTAATAAAGGCAATTAATTAATCAATCTCTCACTGTCTTACAGTGTGTCTCTCTCTCTCTCCTATAGTGAGGTCCACGTTATAATGACAGTGGAGAAAGATAGGAGAAAAACGTTGCCGAATCTCTGTCTTGTCAATGTCTTCTATAGACGGTAGCTGATACAAGTTTATTGGTGTAATATTAACTGTTCATTCTCGTTTAAAATTATCTATTATATTTTATTAAACGAGCAATTATATTTTCAATAGTTTCATAATGAATTTTTATTATTAAGATGAAATATTTTGTTAATGATAAATTCTACATTGTTAAAAGACGATCTGGCAACAGAGCAAAGCGAGAAAGAGATAGTGCTATCTGCTTTGTTGAATGATAGACATGGATAGCAATACCATTGATAATCAAACACTGCCATTATAACGTGGACCTCACTATAGTTTATTATATAAGTTCACCTAGTACGTGCTGTCATCTGGTGCCAGATTTGAGAACTAGTCATTGGGAGTGAGTGTCTACCAATCAGGTTCGAGTAGGCAGAGCTTAGAGGCGTGGCTTATCAGAACTTGCTTGCGATTGGTCAATCGTACTAACAAGTAAACAGTGAATATAGTGAAGGAGTACGAGGAGGAGGGAGAGAGAGAGAGAAGAATTTTGTTAAATAATTAATGATTCTACATTGTTAAAAGACGATCTGGCAACTGAGCAAAGCGAAAAAGAGATAGCGCTATCTGCTTTATGGAATGATAGACAAGGATAGCAATACCATTGCTAATCAAACACTGCTATGAACAACCACAACTTGATACAGTATCAACACAATACGATACAGTATCATCTCAACTTGATGCACTACACCATAATTAGATACAAAACAGAATAGAGCTATCTGCTTTATGGAATGATAGACAAGGATAGCAATACCATTGCTAATCAAACACTGCTATGAACAACCACAACTTGATACAGTATCAACACAATACGATACAGTATCATCTCAACTTGATGCACTACACCATAATTAGATACAAAACAGAATAGAGCTATCTGCTTTGTGGAATGATAGACAAGGATAGCAATACCATTGCTAATCAAACACTGCTATTATAACGTGGACCTCACTATATGACATGAACAACCACAACTTGATACAGTATTAACACAATACGATACAGTATCATTTCAACTTGATACACATCAACATAATTTAATACAAAACAAGATAGAACTATCTGCTTTGTTGAATGATAGACAAGGATAGCAATACCATTGTCAATCAAACACTGCCATTATAACGTGGACCTCACTATAGCTGTAGATAAAGTTGATATTCACCAAGCAAATAATTTATTGTTGACTCTGAGATACAAGGCTAACTTAAACATCCGTTAGGATTCGCAAACAAAATGATCTTGACTTTGAAAATAGTGTATTTGCACAAGTGTTTATCATGTGCTGTGAATTGCTAACTAGACAACGAAAAAGGAAAAACGAGGAAAAAGGTGGTGAAAATGAGATAGAAATAGGATGGGGATAACTGTCCATCCATTCTTGGATAAGGATATCCAATGATGTAGTTGAGTAGTTGAGACGTGATGATGCGTCATTCGTGAATTTCCTATCCCCTATGTGTAGAAGCCAGTTCTTTCCTTTATTACTTTCCTTGCCCTATTACCATAGGTAAGGAAAGTATTGCTTTCCAAAAAAATTAAGCTACCCTAATTTCAAGTTTTCTATACGTTTCAAGGTCCCCTGAGTCCAAAAACATGATTTTTGGGTGTTGGTCTGTGCATGTGTGTATGTGTGTATGTCTGTGAACACGATAACTCCATTCCTAATTAACCGATTGACTTGAAATTTTAAACTTAAGATCCTTATACCATGAAGATCTGACAATAAGGTAGTCAATAAAATTCAATTCAAGATGGCGGAAAAAATGGCGGATAATTACTAAAAAACCATGTTTTTCACGGTTTTATCGAAAATGGATCCAACGATTTCCTTCAAATTTATACCATGGATAGCTATTTATAAGCCCTATCAACTGACATGAGTCTCATTTCTGGGAAAATTGCAGGAGCTCCGTAATATTCTTGAGAAAAATGGCAAATAATCACTAAAAAAACCATGTTTTAATTATCCTGTTACTCTAATAACGGTAGCTCTGTCAAATATGTACTTCACTCTCGAAATAATATCACAAAAATCTACTAATTTTTACATCCTTGAAAAATATTGTACGAATTTGTTTTGCAAGCCATTCTAGCATAGCGCAAAAACTACAGGACCATTGCCAACCCAATAATACACTAAATTATACACAGCAACAGTTGATGCCAACCTTGTAATTCGAAAATAATTGCACGGTGAAAAACATTAATCTGTTCCGACTGAAGTAAACAATTTGTAGTTATAATGTCAGCGTTGGTAGAATGGGAGGTTTTGATGAGGTTTATGAGGATTACTGAAAGCTTAACGTGAACCCCACTGTAGAGTCTAGCACTGGTCATGAATGATGCAATATTGTGAACGGTTTCAAAACAATGTGGTTCACAGAAATCAATTTTCCAAAACTCAATCCATATTCATGAATTTCCGAAGAGATTTTTCAATAATTGTGTGGCAGAAACTATAAAATCAGATTCAATTATATACTCTTCTCTCTCATCTCTCTCTCTTTCACAAAATTTCCATTAATAAATAAATCCTTAGTTTAATTAATTAAATTAACGTTTTGGTAGAGAGTTAGTGGGGAGGATATTTTTAATATTCTTTCCGAAGAACGGACATTGATATGTCCAAAGTTCCGCCAATTTATGTAGATGCATAACAATATAATTATCCATAGTTATTATATTACAAATTACTTTTTCATATCATATACTTTCAATAATTATTCTCTTAGTCTATATTATGTAAATTCATCTATAATGTTGCTGTATTGTAAGCTATTGTATATAAGTGTATAAGCCAGTATATATTGTAATCTACATAAATAAAGTACTCAATCAATCAATCAATCAATCTCTCACTCTCTCTGGATCATGAAGTTTAATTTTCCAAAACCTAAACTATATTTCTTGGATCTCCAATGAGGTTTTTCAATGATTGTGTGACAGAAACTATACTAGTAGTTCTGTGAACAGTAGACCTCACGCAGTATTCTCATCCACAAGTACCTGATTGAAACTATAGACCTTATGGAAATACAGCAATAGACTGGCTTCTCCACACATATCTGTGTAATCACTTGTCAGCTGATTTATGATGAATAATTCTATAGTCTGATTTTTACTCCTATATTGGCGTATGAAGGAGGCTCCTTTTTCCTTTAACATTATCCTTGAAATGCAAAATTTCCGAAAACCTTGTATATACGTCGACGTGCAATTAAAAAATGAACATACCTGTCAAATTTTATGAAAATCACTGCGTTTCGCCGTAAATGCGCAACATATAAACATTCAAACATTTAAACATTAAGAGAAATGCCAAACCGTCGACTTGAATCTTAGACCTCACTTCGCTCGGTCAACAATCAGATTCAAGTATACTCTTCTCTCTCACACACACACTCACCCACTCACTCTCTCCCTCATACCCACGGTCAAATGCTGAAGAGGATTTGACGCCTCAAGTTTACATTTTCGGGACAGAACATTTTAAATTTGGTAAAAGATAAATCCCTGAGATTTAGAGGATATATTCTTCATGGTATTGTTGATCTAGTAAAACAAAAGTTTTCTGAAAATATCAATTTTTAAGATAGTTATTCAATTTACTAAAAATAACTTTTAGTTGAGTTTTTTTTGTAAATTGATTAACTTTTTCAAAAATTGATATTTCCAGAAAATTTTTGTTTTGCTAGATCAAAAATTCCATGAAGAATCCATCCTCCAAATCTCATGGATTTATCTCTTACCGACCGAATTTGGAATTTTCTGTCCCAAAAATGTAAACTTTAGGCGCTCATATCTCAAAAAGTAATGATCGAAAAAAAACCTTAGAAAACTTTTCCATTTAGATAGCTTGATGATATACAAATCGAAATACTTCGAAAAATATCACCAGTAGAAAGTTTATTTCTAGCCTTTGCACAGCCTCAATCTGAATATCCCCTCTGTATCTGCTAATATAGCATCTGTATCTGCTTAATAAAGGCAATCAATCAATCAATCAATCAATCAATCTCTACCTCATCAGTAAACGAAGAGAGACACAACACTACTGTCTATCAATAAACTATTTATTTATTTATTTGGTTAGCACAAACAATACGATGATCGGAAAAGAAAAACAGGCTATTGCCCAAAACTTCTTCAATTTCCCAATTTATGTAGTTTGAAATTGTCCTCAAATTATTTCAAAAATTCACTAGATATCCCCATTGCTATACAGAAACAATGGTTTAAACTCCCTGAATATTTAGTTTTACTATCAGACATTCCAAATAAGTGTATAATTCAGAACAATATTGTGACTTACAAGAGTGTAGAACTTTTATCTTATCTCTCCTCCAAGATTCATTGAAATTAAATATAAACTTTGTTAATGATAACTTGAATAATTATTTATATTTGTATCACGTAACTTTGAGCTGTTGTTGAGTCATTTGTAATGGTCTACTATTATCGGAAGACAAGTAAAGGGTGGTTGAACCAATCTTCTAATAGTTTACACTTCACTAGGTTTTCGCTTTCAATTTACATTCATTAATTTCACTTGCACCATAAAGCTTTGCTTGCTCTTTCTTACCCTCTTTCTCTGGCTCTGAATCTCTCACTTGGTCTCTCGCGCACACACACATTCACTCTCTCTCTGAATCACAATCACTCACTTGGTCACTCTCTTTCTCTCTCTGTGTCTCTCAATCACTTGGTCTCTCTGTGTCTCTCAATCACTCACTCGGTCTCTCGCACACACACACACATTCACTCTCTCTTTCTCTCTCTCTCTCACTCTCTCTCTCTCTCTCTGGCTCTCAATCTCTCACTCGGTCTCTCTCTCTAACTATGCCTCTCAATCTTTGTGCTCTTTGTAGCACAAAGTTGTCAATTTCCTTTCAGTTGTATTCTGTATATATTTTTTCGCCACACTGCACAGAAAGCAGCTGTTTTCCAGTCCCTACGTAGATCTGAAAGACCTTGTTTGCAGACGACGTCAGAAAGGGTTTCTTTTCCGGTCTAGGCCAGAAAGTTGTCTCTTTCCAGCCGCTTATGGCTGGAAACAACGCGCTAATTATTATTAATAAGTCATCCGCTAGATCGGGCGAGTGTCCACTTTCATAATAAGCTGAAGTCGCCATGATTTTAGTTTCAGTTTCGAATCAAACTAATTCGCTTCGTAACCAGTTTTATTCAATTATTTATTGTTGATTAGTGCATTCCGAATTTTCAAAAATGCTTGAAGATGACTGTGGTATTCCAAGTGAAATTTTAAAAGAATCTGAAATCCTGACTGCAAATCTTCTACCACTAAAATCAAGAGATAGGTACGATAGCTTAACGAGTATTCTTTATTTTGTATTCTTTATTTATTTTGTCAGCAATACCTGTAGTGTGGCGAAAAATATCGTTCGCACCACGGGCAAAAATGTTTTTCCAGCTCTCAATCTTTTCTAGTCCTCGGCCTACGGCCTCGGACTTGAAACCCGATTTCGAGCTGGAAAAATCTCATTTTCTGCTCTAGGTGCGAAATATACTATTGTGCAATAAACGATTTGATTTGATTTGAATCACTCACTCGGTCTCTCACGCACACACACATTCACTCTCTCTCTCTCTCTCTCTCTCTCTTTTTCTCTCTCTCGCTCTCTCTCTCTTTGTCTCTCTCTCTGTCTCTTATCTTCCTCCGCTCTCCTCTTCTTCTTCTTCTTCTTCTTCTTCTTCTTCTTCCTCTTCTTCTTCTTCTTCTTCTTCTTCTACTACTTCTACATCTCCATCCACTTATTGTTCTTCTTCTCCTGTGTTATTTTTCATGTTCTTCTTTTCCTTCTTCATCTACGTTTTCTTCTTCTCCTTCATCATCATCATCATCATCATCATCAGCCTCTCCATAATCATCTTCTTCCTCTTCTTCATCTTCTTTTTTTTCTTCTTCTTGTTCTTCTTCTTTTTCTTCTCCTTCTTCACATCTTCCTACTCCTTGTTCACATTCTTATTGCTTTTCATCTTCTGTCTTCATCTTCATTCTCCGTTTTTTCTTCTTCTTCTTCTTCTTCTTCTTCTTCTTCTTCTTCTTCTTCTTCTTCTCCTTCTCCACAATCTTCCCACTCCTTGTTCACCAACTTTTTGCTGTTCATGTTCTGTCTTCATCATCATCATCATCTTCTTCTTTTTCTTCTTCTTCTCCTCTTCCTCCTCCTTCTCCTCCTCCTCCTTTTTCTTCTTCTCCTCCTTATCCTCCTTCTACGCCTTTTTCACCTTCTCATTGTTGATTATGTTCTGTTTTCTTCATCATCATCATCATCATCTCATCATCATCATCATCATCATCATCATCATCATCATCATCATCATCATCATCATCTTCTTATTATTATTATTATTATTATTATATTATTATTATTATTATTATTCTCCCCCCGTCTTCTCCCATCTTCATCATTATCATTATTATCATCATCATCATCATCATCATCTTCTTCTTCTTATTCTTCTTCTTCTTCTTCTTCTTCTTCTTATTCTGCTTCTTCTTCTTCTCGTTCTTCTTCTACATCTCATAATATTTATGTTGTCATGATGACTACTTGACAAATGAACAAGCAATTATTTTACGATGCATTAGAGAACAATCGAATTAATAAATAATTCGGTAGCAGAAAAAGCTTGTTGGCTTTTGAGTGGGTCGGATGAAGAGTGTGCTCAAATAACTGACCAATCACAGAGCCGGATTTGCTGATTATGACGTCATCAGCGGCCAATAGTGGGAGTTCATGAATTTTGTAAACTGATTTGAACTAATTTCGGTGATCGATTTGGCATTGCTTGAATGGGAGGCAGTGATGACGTCACTCATGAGCAATACTGGCAGTTTGGAGTGAATATCATTTGAAGCAAGTGGTGATTGATTTAAGACGAATGTGTGATTCTATTTTCGTAGAGATTGGCCGTTTTTTAACATTTGTGAAATGCTGCTATAGTGAGGTCCACGTTATAATGGTAGTACTTGATCTACATTAGTGTTGATATCCTTGTCTATCATTCCACAAAGTAGATAGCTCGCTCCTGTTTTGTATCAAATTATGGTGTTGTGTATCAAGTTGAGATGATACTGTATCATATTTTCGGTATGTTGAGCACTAATATTGCTATAGTGAGGTCCACGTTATAATGGCAGTGTTTAATTAACATTGGTGTTGCTATCCTTGTGTATCATTCAACAAAGCACATAGCTCTATCCTGTTCTGTATCAAATTATGGTGTTGTGTATCAAGTTGAGATGATACTGTATCATATTTTCGGTATGTTGAGCACTAATATTGCTATAGTGAGGTCCACGTTATAATGGCAGTGTTTAATTAACATTGGTGTTGCTATCCTTGTGTATCATTCAACAAAGCACATAGCTCTATCCTGTTCTGTATCAAATTATGGTGTTGTGTATCAAGTTGAGATGATACTGTATCATATTTTCGGTATGTTGAGCACTAATATTGCTATAGTGAGGTCCACGTTATAATGGCAGTATACTTGATTAACATTGGTGTTGATATCCTTGTCTATCATTCCACAAACCAGATAGCGCTATCTCTTTCTCACTCTGCTTTGTTGTCCGATATTTTCAGAGCAATGTAACAATTAACAAAATATATTTAATCTCAATCATGAAAATTTATTAATTTATCATTGAAAAGTCAAATATGTTCTTGACGAATGAAATATAGTTTGTTTAGCAATGGTATTGCTATCCTTGTCTATCATTCAACAAAGCGGATAGCGCTATCTCTTTCTCGCTTTGCTCTGTTGCCCTATTGTCTTATAACAATGTAGAATTAATAATTAATCAACTAAATATTTCATCTTAATTATGGAAATTCATTATAAAATTATTGAAAAATATGATTTCTTGCTTAATAACATATTATTGATTATTTTAAACAAGAATGCACAGTTAATATTACATCAATAAACCTGTATCAGCTACCGTCTATAGAAGGCATTGACAAGACAGAGAATCAGCAATAATCTTCTATAGAAGGCAGAGAACTATAGTGGGGTCCACGTTATAATGGCAGTGTTTGATTAACATTGGTGTTGATATCCTTGTCTATCATTCGACAAAACACATACCGCTATCGTTTTCTAGCTCCACAACGTTGCCAAATCCGTTTTTAACAATGTGTGAATATAATTGACCGAGCGAAGTGAGGTCTAAGATTCAAGTCGACGGTTTGGCATTTCTCTTAATGTTTAAATGTTTATATGTTGTGCATTTACGGCGAAACGCGGTAATAGATTTTCATGAAATTTGACAGGTATGTTCCTTTTTAAATTGCGCGTCGACGTATATACAAGGTTTTTGGAAATTTTGCATTTCAAGGATAATATAAAAGTAAAAAGGAACCTCTTTCATACGCCAATATCGGAGTAAAAATCAGACTATAGAATTATTCATCATAAATCAGCTGTCTAGTGGACTATAATACTACCCATTCAAAAACATCGAACATCTTGAAAATGTATCTTTCCATTAACGTTAGTAGACAGTTGACAATACTACTACCCGTTCAAAAACAGCAAATATCTTTAAAATTGTATCTTTCCATCAACGTTGTAGACAGTTGCAGCCAGACCTGATAACAGCGCTCACACTCACATTCCGGGACGACACGTCACGGTACGATAGGACAAAAAGCTCTATTTTTATTTAGGACTTTTTCTAAACATTTAAATTGGTAAAATTGTTTATTAATTTTTGAGAAAACATTACAACAGGTCAATGTAACTTACTGAGCGCGAGGTCTACTGTTCACAGAACTACCAGTTAATCAAGGCAGATAAATGACAGCGCTGTTTTCCTATCTTTATCTACTGCCATTATAACGTGGACCTCACTATAGTAACGCTCTTCTTCTATCTTTCTCCCACTGCTATTATAATGTGGACCTTCTCACTATAGTTGTTATAACTTCCCAATAAATAGCATGCATACAAATATCAAGTCAAAACAAACATTACTAAAAATTCCAAACATTACTAAAAAATCCAAACATCAAGACTTTTTGAATAATTATTTAGTTACTGTTCTAGATTTTTTAATTTCAGATTCTAATAGTATCTATTAGATTCAAAATTTGCTCGTTCATCTGAGTATTGAAGAGTGTAAATTGTATTTTGAAAAGTGAAAGTGACATAACCAACATTTCGATTTGGACAGTATAGTATAAATTGGAAATGGGGCAGTTTTGGGCATGAGCCTGTTGTGCCTTTCCTCATGTTAAGTATTTGTACACAATGTAAATAGATAACTAAATTACTAACCTGTATATCGGTGAGAGTCCTTCAAAATTTATCTCGGATTTTTCGTACACTTTTTGTTGTTTTCCACTTCACTGAATTTTTTGAAAAATTCACCTACACTGATCACAAAGAAAATATCTAATATCGCGAGTAAAATTGCACGATTTTGAAAATTGACAATGATTAAACACTCACTTTGACAGATAACTGGAGAAGTATACAGTTGAAAATTGAAGAAACTGTCTTGAGGAATCACGTGGTAGTTTCAAATTTTTTATCTCCAACTTGGAAGTTGAAGAAATTTTCTCAAGGAATCACGTGGTTTCTTGAACTTTTTTACCTCGAGCAGCGCGATTTTCACTTGTGAAATGAAATTTTCGAAGAGAGAATTCTTTACCAAAGTACGGTTAGTCAATTATATGTGAAGAACTTTCTAAGTTGTTTCTTGGAAATTCGTCAACTGAAGTTAATTAACTAGTTTGGGAATCTGTCAACTGAAGTTAATTAACTAGTTTGGGAATCTGTCAACTTGATAACAAAATACGGTCAACTTGTTAACGGTATCGTCAATTTAACTACAAAGTTTGTCAACTTGTTTTGAAATTGTTAGTCACCAAATTTCGCGAGATACTGTCAACTTGATTGAGAGGATTTTCTTGTATCAAAATTTGAAAACACTTGAAATAAATAATAAATTTTGTTGATTCCAAGTTAATTCAGTAGATGATTTGCACCAATAATTTGAAAAACACTTTGAATAAAAAATTAAAGTTGGGCTACTGGAGGAATCTCTGAGTGATTTAGTATTTGAGTAACTGTGAAATTTGATAAAGTTAGTTAACTAGTTTCGGAATCTGTCAACTTGATAACAAAATACGGTCAACTTGTAAACGGTATCGTCAATTTAACTACAAAGTCTGTCAACTTGTTTTGAAATTGTTAGTCACCAAATTTCGTGAGATATCTGTCAACTTGATTGGGAGGATTTTCTTGTATCAAAATTTGAAAAACACTTGAAATAAATAATAAATTTTGTTGATTCCAAGTTAATTCAGTAGATGATTTGCACCAATAATTTGAAAAACACTTTGAATAAAAAATTAAATTTGGACTACTGGAGGAATCTCTGAGTAATTTAGTATTTGAGAACCTGTGAAATTTGAAAAACACTTGAAATATAGTTGAATTCGAGTTAATTCAGTAGATGTTTTGCACCAATAATTTGAAAAACACTTGAAATAAATAATAAATATAGTTGAATTCAAGTTAATTCAGTAGATGTTTTGCACCAATAATTTGAAGTTAAACAACTGGAGAAATCTCTGATCAACTAAATTCACGTCAGCTATATTCAACAAGTTTTTAACTGTAAATATTATAAATAAACTCCTGATATTCTAACTGGAAGATTCTTAATAAGGTCCTTAAATCCTTCTAAGTCCAGAGCAGTTATTGGAGTGATTGCAAATTCAGGGTTACGTTGGTTTTAATATACGGGAGTGGTGTGTAGCGGCTCTTGAAAGGATACTCCTTGGGCAATCCCCGAACATTTCAGGGGAAATTTTTGTCAAGTGGTAGGTTCGGTTACGGAGAGGAAGCTCTATTTGATACGCAACTTGTGTTGTGTTGCATGGTGTTGGATTGAGCGAGCGAAGAGAGGTCTATGATTGGAGTAGACTGTTTCGCATTTCTATTTATTAAAAAGTGCTCACCTATCAAGAAAACTACAATTAACGCAATGGAAAGAAATTGAATCGGTTGAAAAAATAAATATTAACTAGTAGTTCTGTGAACAGTAGACCTCACGCAGTATTCTCATCCACAAGTACCTGATTGAAACTGTAGACCTTATGGAAATACAGCAATAGACTGGCTTCTCCACACATCTGTGTAATCACTTGTCAGCTGATTTATGATGAATAATTCTATAGTCTGATTTTTACTCTAATATTGGCGTATGAAGGAGGCTCCTTTTTCCTTTTATATTATCCTTGAAATGCAACATTTCCGAAAACCTTTCTGTCCTATCGTACGGTGAGGTGTCGTCCCGGAATGTGAGTGTGAGCGCTGTTATCAGGTCTGGCTGCAACTGTCTACAACGTTGATGGAAAGATACATTTTTAAGATGACATTTTTAAGATGTTCGATGTTTTCCAACTCAACACAGTTGCCCAATTCGTTCTACAATACTAGTAGTTCTGTGAACAAAAGAGCTCACGCAGTATTCTCATCCACAAGTACGTGATTGAAACTATAGACCTTATGGAAATACAGCAATAGACTGGCTTCTCCACACATCTGTGTAATCACTTGTCAGCTGATTTATGATGAATAATTCTATAATCTGATTTTTACTCTAATATTGGCGTATGAAGGAGGCTCCTTTTTCCTTTTATATTATCCTTGAAATGCAACATTTCCGAAAACCTTGTATATGCGTCGATGCGCAATTAAAAAAGGAACATACCTGTCAAATTTCATGAAAATCTATTACCGCGTTTCGCCGTAAATGCGCAACATATAAACATTCAAACATTTAAACATTAAGAGAAATGCCAAACCGTCGACTTGAATCTTAGACCTCACTTCGCTCGGTCAATTATAGATTAATTATTGCAATTTCAATTCAACATCATAAACTGTCAAAGAATCATTGTTGGCGTGGTTGAAAATATTACCCCATATGTGCTGCCATCTTGTGGCAGAGTTGAGAGTTGAACGCATTCAAACTTTCGACCAATCAGAAGAGAGATCATTCTCGCCAATCAGGAGTCGAGAGTATATTTTTGTCACTCAACTATAGTTAGGTCCACGTTATAATGGCAGTGGAGAATGATAGGAGTAGGCTATAGCAATGCCGATCCTCTGCCTTGTCAATGCCTTCTATAGAGGATAGCGGATAGCAGTATTTTTGATGTAATATTAACTGTTCATTCTCGTTTAAAATAACTATATTTTATCAAGCAAGAAATTATATTTCTCAATGATTTCATAATCAAAATTAAATATTTTGTTAATCTATATATATAAAAGCGAAATGGCACTCACTCACTGACTGACTGACTGACTCACTCACTCACTCACTCACTCACTCACTCACTCGCATAACTAAAAATCTACCGGACCAAAAAACGTTCAAATTTGGTAGGTATGTTCAGTTGTCCCTTTAGAGGCGCACTAAGAAATCTTTTGACAATATTTTAACTCTAAGGGCTGTTTTTAAGGGTTTTAAGTTCGTCTTTTAGCATGTATATTCTTCTTCTCCCAATCTCTTAATTATAATTGAAATGTCCATATCATATGTTAATATAGAACTATAATCTAGAGAGAGTACCTCTTCGAAACAGTTGTTAACTGGCAACTAAATTAATAATTTTGTCAGGTTGGCATTAAGTTGAGTTGACTTTGTTAGGTTGGCACCAAGTTGAAGATTTGAATGCATTTATCGCGCAAAAATTGATTGGGCACTGCTACTTCAATCCTGGGAATATTATATTACCAGCCGTCAGGCTCGCTTAGCTCGCCATATCCGTTTTAGCCAGACGTTTAGCCTGGACCCCCGACTGGATTGTCCTAACATATGATAAAAATGCTCAAATGAGAAATGCAGGCGAGCGAAGCGAGCCTGCTGATCTCACTCTTGGACGATCCAGTCGGGGGTCCAGGGGGCGGAGCCCCCTGGCTAGATGGTTATGGCGAGCGAAGCGAGCCTGACGGTTAGTTAATCATATTTCTACGTTGTTAAAAGACGATCTGGCAACATTACGGAGCTAGACAATGATAGCACTATCTGCTTTGTCGAATGATAGACAAGGATAGCAATACCATTGTCAATCAATTTTGTCATTATAACGTGGACTTCACTACAGTTTTGTGGTATTGAACTGTATTTTTGTATCAAATCTATTTGATACACCAAAGCATTGTATCATTTGAGGAGTAGTATAGTATCTATGAGTATTCATCAATGACTGCACCTTTCTCTGAGTAGTAAAAATAACCAATCACATTTCTGCGTACTCCACTTAACACCTCAATGTGATCCGTCTGACAAATTTTCAACAGCTCTCCAAAGTTTTTTGCGCGCTCAATTCTTGTAATCATTGCTTCTTCTCCTATTCCTCTACCTCATCCACCTCCTCCTCATCCTCTCGATCATTATCATCCTCCTCCTACTTCTTCTCTGTCATCTCCCCCACTCCCTCCTTATCAGTTTCGTTTTATTTTTATTTTTTCTCAGCTCTCCAAAGTTTCTTGCGCTCTCAATTCTTGTAATCATTGCTTCTCCTTCTACTTTACATCCTCCTCCTCCACACGATCATTATCATCCTCCTCCTACTTCTTCTCTGTCATCTCCTCCACTTCCTCCTTTTCAGTTTCGTTTTCTTTTTCTTCTTTCTCAGCTCTCCAAAGTTTTTTGCGCGCTCAATTCTTGTAATCATTTCTTCTTCTCCTATTCCTCTACCTCCTCCTCCTCCTCCTCATCCTCTCGATCATTATCATCCTCCTCCTACTTCTTATCTGTCATCTCCTCCACTCCCTCCTTCTCAGTTTCGTTTTCTTTTTTTTCTTTCTTAGCTCTCCAAAGTTTTTTGCGCTCTCAATTCTTGTAATCATTGCTTCTCCTTCTTCTTTACATCCTCCTTCATCTCTTTCTCCTCACCACTCCTCCTCCTCTATCTCCTCTTACTACTTTTCCGTCACCTCCTCCTCTCCCTTCTTATCAGTTTCGTTTTCTTTTTCTTCTTTCTCAGCTCTCCAAAGGTTTTAGCGCTCTCAATTCTTGTAATTAATCATTGCTTCTTCTCCTCCTCCTTCACCTCTTTCTCCTCTTCTCAATTATCATCCTTCCCCTCCATCAACTCCTCCACTCCCTCCTTATCAGTTTCGTTTTCTTTTTCGTCTTTCTCAGCTCTCCAAAGGTTTTTGCGCTCTCAATTCTTGTAATCAATCATTGCTTCTTCTCCTACTCCTCCTTCACCTCTTCCTCCTCTTCTCAATCATCATCCTTCTCCTCCTCTTCTTCCATCAACTCCTCCACTCCCTCCATATCAGTTTCGATTTCTTTTTCTTCTTTCTCAGCTGTACAAAGTTTTTTGCGCGCTCAATTCTTGTAATCATTTTTTCTTCTCCTATTCCTCTACCTCCTCCTCTTCCTCCTCTTCTCGATCATTATCATCCTCCTCCTACTTCTTCTCTGTCATCTCCTCCACTCCCTCCTTATCAGTTTCGTTTTCTTTTTCGTCTTTCTCAGCTCTCCAAAGGTTTTTGCGCTCTCAATCTTGTGATTAATCATTGCTTCTTCTCCTCCTCCTCCTTCACCTCTTCCTCCTCTTCTCAATCATCATCCTTCTCCTCCTCTCCCTCCATTTTGGTAGAGAGTTAGTGGGGAGGATATTTTGAATATTGTTTCCGAAGAATGGACATTGATATGTCCAAAGCTCCGCCAATTTATGTAGATGCATAACAATATGATTATTATCTATAGTTATTATATTACAAATTGCTTTTTCATATCATATACAGTTCAATAATTATTTTCTTAGTCTATATTATGTAAATTCATCTATAATTTTGCTGTATTGTAAGCTATTGTATATAAGTGTATAAGCCAGTATATATTGTAATCTACATGAATAAAGTACTCAATCAATCAATCCATCAACTCCTCCACTCCCTCCTTATCAGTTTCGATTTATTTTCCTTCTTTCTCAGCTGTACAACGTTTTTTGTCATTTCAATTCTCTAATCGTTGCTTCTTTGCCTTCTTACTTCATCCTACTTCACCCTTCTACTTAATCACCTCCTCTTACCCCTCCCACTCCTCCTACTCTGCCTCCTCATCCGTTCTTCTTCTTCGTTTTCTGCCACAGTTCTGTCAAGATTTTTCGCACTAAATCTAATCTTCTAAAAGTTTATTGCCTCTCAGTTTTTTCACCAATCTACCTTCTCATCCTCCTTCTCCGCCTCCTCCTCTTCCTCCTCCTCCTCTTCCACCCTCCTTCTTCTCTTGTTCTCCTCCTCCATTTTGTTTCTCTTCTTCTTTTTCTCATTCTTCTCATTTTATTCTTCAACTTTAACAGCTCTTCAACATTATTTGCAATCTCAAATATTCTTCTTATCATCTTTCTCATCCTCCTACACCTCCTCCTTCTCCTAATTCGTTTCGTTTTCTTCTTTTTATTCTTCTCCTCCTTCTCCTTCTTCCTCTTTATTGTAAGCTATTGTATATAAGTGTATAAGCCAGTATTTATTGTAATCTACATAAATAAAGTACTCAATCAATCAATCTTTCACCACAGCTCTCCTAGGTTTTCTCGTTCTAAATTTACTCTTCATTTATTCATCTATTCCATTGGCATTACAGATCATAATTATAATAAATATAATATGATTGGGAGAAGACAACAGGCATAGCCCAAAACTGTCTTCTCCCAAATTTTTACAAATAAAAGTTTCAAAAAAGGAATAAGGTTAAGATTTCACTTTCACTTCAAAAAGTCCAATTTCCACTTAAAAACTAATGACCAAACTAAAAATTTCGAATTTTGATATTTAAAAACTGATTAAAAACAAAAATATTTCACTCAAATCTCTACAGATTGGAAATTTTTGAGTATTTTGCGAAATTTTGAGCCAGAAAAGAAACACAACACTTCACTATTAGCACAGCTAATTTAATTTAGTAATTTAATTATATTAATTTAGTTTATATATATAATAAAAATTTCTTTTCAAATTTCGCTTCAATTGTACAACAAACAGCAACTGAATGATGTATATTTTTTCCTATCTAACACTTTGAGGCTGAGATCATTTGTTTTGTTCGAGTGGGTGCTGCTGATGTTTTTAATTCTTTTTTTAGTGCCTTACAAAATAATTATGAATGAACTTTGCATTGTGAATTATGAATGAACTATGAATGAACAAATTTTAATTGATCTTTGAGGTATAAACCATTATATAAATGTCATGTCTATCTACATTTCCATGTAATGATACAAGGAGTATCAAATACATTGTAAAATAAATAAATAAAATATATATGAATAAATAAATAAATAAATAAAGGCCTTTATTGAACATTTCAAAGAAATCATTACATAATATTATTGTATATTTAATTGTCGGCATATCTCCATGGCAAAGTGCCGTCAGGAGAAGTTTATAATATATATATATATATATATATATATATTAAATATAATTTAATTTAGTAATATTAAAATAATAAACTATTTAGCACAGTTAAACTTTTGGGCCCGGCTGAAGTATGACAGTCGTAAGGCCCATTGACGGCTTAAATTATATATTCAGGCGGTGGGACCTTCCCGCAAGGGACTCCCCACCAACAAAAGCCATACGAATTTACTTTTTACTATTAGCACAGCTGAGCTCTAATCATTGCCTCTCTGTAATCGTTCTACTTTACCTCCACCTTCTCATTCGTTTTATTTTTCTTCTTCTTCCTCATCCTCTTCTTCTTCTTCTTCTTCTCCTTTTTCTTCCTCTTCTTCACATTCTTCAGCGCGCCTCTTTGTAAACTACTCTCTGTAGCTGTAGTAGGTCCCCATTCATTCATTCGTTCATTGTCAATATAGTCTACACGTAGTTGAGAGTTGAATATCTCTGGCATTTCCCTGCCAAGTCGTGAGTGCGCGTACATCCGTATTGTCTTTCTATTCTATAATACTCTTATTGCGCGCGCATTCACTCACTACTAAGACTTATAAGTGAGTAGTACTTCAGAGAAGTATGTCGTTGTCGCCTTCTTCTTCTTCATATTCTTCTCCATCATCTTCTAATTCTTTCACGTTTCCTACTTGTGCTAATAATCTAACTTCTTCATCTCATGCACAACTCTATCATTTTTTGCCTGAGTTCCTTGAAATAGTATATTTCGCACCTAGAGCAGAAATAGTTATTTGAGTATATCTAGAGTGAAAAGTGCTGTTTCTCCCTGAGGGAAAAGTTTGAAGACCGAGGCGAAGCCGAGGGCAACAATTTTCCTTAGGGAGAAAAAACATTTTTCACTCGTGATATACACAACATTTTTCCTTCACCTACTTTTTATAAAATCTGCTAATAAAATAATTTTTAAAAACGTATGTGACCAAACAATGTGTTACAACATAATCTAAAAAGTAAACAGAAACAGCTGGCTTGTAATCACAGTTCTCCTCCGACAGCACTATCTGTCGGCTAAAGTTTAACAACAATGACAGCCAAAACTACAGCTATGATGAAGTTCCCGTTTCAAATTTGATTAGTTGATAAGTAATATTCGTTGGCTGATATTTTGAATAACATGTAAAATAAAGAAAATATATCATTTTTTTTAGTATAGTGATATGAAGTTTGTAATAATAATTTCAGCATACAAACATAAATTTTATTATATCCATCAAATGTCTGGTTGAGGTATTGAATTTAGTTGGTTAATGACTACTCTATATGCTTCCTCATCTGAGCTTAGACTTCTGACCTATTCCAAATGTACGTTTTAAAATAGAGATGCTTCCCATGTTATTTAAATGGAGTCACTTTTACTCCCTAGGGAGTTTTTCTGTTTTTTAGTACCGAGACCGAAAAAGTGACACTTTAGTATCATGTTTCAGGGAGTAAAGTAAGTACTTTTGACAGTAGGTGGAGGAAAATGAGATTTTTCCGGCTGAAAATCGGCTTTCAAGTTCGAGGACTAGAAAAGATTGAGAGCCGGAGAACCATTTTTGCCCGTGGTGCGAACGCTATTTTTCGCCACACACAAAAATAAAATATATATATGAGAATAGTTGTTTACTAGCACTTCCGAAAGCAGAGTGGAGGTGATAGCTCTAGCAAATCCGAGGTAATCTGAATATCAGAAATTGTCCAAGTATTTTTATTTTTTATTCTGATTTGTCTAAATAACCTAAAAGATGATGTTCAATTATGTGGAAGGTTGAGCTTATACTTTTTTATTCTTTCGAATGACAATAAGATGGTATTATTATAAATGTTTTAATTATTGAATAATCAAACAAATAGTGAAAAGTTTTTTGATCACCTTTCTTAGTTGCATGTTAGCGGCTGGAAAGGGTACTCTTTCCGGCCTAGGCCTTCTTAGTTCCATGTTAGCCATCTTAGTCCGGCCTAGGCCGGAAAGAAACCTGTTCTGACGTCAGACGAGAGTCGTCTGCAAACAATGTCTATCAGATCTACGTAGGGACTGGAAAACAGCTGCTTTCTGTGCAGTGTGGCGAAAAATTGCTTTCTACATTCAGTTCTACTGCTTGTTCCTCCTTCTCAACACTCTCCTCCTCCTTCTTCACTTCCTGATCCTCTTTATCATAACCCTCCTCATCTGTCTCTCTTTTCGTGACCCAATATTTCATACTTTTTAAAATTTGTTGAATTATTAGCGATACTATTTTCATTCATTGTTAATTAGTCTTTACGCCAGAACATGTGTACTACAATCTAATCTAATCTATCTTCTCTGCCTTTAACCTGCTTCCATCTTGGTAGAGAGTTAGTGGGGAGGATATTTTTAATATTCTTTCCAAAGAATGGACATTGATCTGTCCAAAGCTCCGCCAATTTATGTAGATGCATAACAATATTATTATTATCTATAGTTATTATATTACAAATAGCTTTTCCATATCATATACAGTTCAATAATTATTGTCTTAGTCTATATTATGTAAATTCATCTATAATTTTGCTGTATTTCAAGCTATTGTATATAAGTGTATAAGCCAGTATATATTGTAATCTACATAAATAAAGTACTCAATCAATCAATCAAATACACACGTTAAAGTGCAAATAAGTCTACTGTATGTTTCTCATTTATCTTCAAATTTACTGTACTAATATTTATTCGTCAATGGAAATATTTCTATTTCTATCCTCTGTCTTTCAACTTCTCCTCCTTCTCCCCCTCTTCTTTCCCATCCAACCTCTTCCTCATTCTCATCCGACTTCTTCTCTTTCTTTATCAAAGTGCAAAGAAATCTTTTGAGTGTTTTCAATGAAGTTTCTTTTTTGTTACAGCTCCGACAGACATTTTATTATCAGCAGACTTCTTCAACTTGGCTTAAAATCATTGAGGTAAGATAACGATGTTTCAAGTTGATGGTTTATGAAATTAATGTGTAATGATTATTTTCTTCATATCTTTCTTCCGCCTTTTTCCGCTTATCTGTCTTTTTATTTTCATCTTTCTTGTAATATTTATTTATCTTTTTAGTCATGTACAATAATTATACTTATATGAGGAGGGGAGACACAACAGGCTTATGTCCAAAACTGTCCCTTCTCAAATTTTTACTACAGTCCAAATTAAATTGAAGGTTGAGCTACTAGCACTTATTAAAATAACAATTTAAACTTCAAAAAACTCCAAAAATGGATATCATGAATAAAAAATAAATCTCACAGAATTAAAAACAATTATCTGAAAATCTGGTGTGGTACACTCACACAACTTTCCTTGCTCATTGAACTGTAAGCCTCATTCTTAAACAAGGTTAATTTCAGGGAATGTCGATTGGCGGCTAAATGATTAAAACTATGATTATACTATTGTTATTGTTTTCAGAGTACATTTTCCTTTGTTTGAATTATGAAATAAATTTGAGGATCTTTCAAAAGTTGTCAAAACAGTTGTTCTACAAATAAAATATCGACATGTGTTCTTTTGAATAAACTGCTCTACCTACCTACCTACCTCACGCACGAGAAGGAGGTTAAAAAGTAAATTTCTCAAGGTTGGGGTGGACCCCCTGTTTATTTCTCAGGGAGGAGACTCATGCCAGTTAATAGAGCTGATATATAACTATACAGGGTATGAATTCGAAAAAATCGGTCAAGTCATTTTTGAGAAAATCGTGATAGAAATTTAACAAAATTCAGTCTTCCCAGGAATATTACGGAGCTCCTGCAATTTTCCCAGAAATGAGACTTAAGTCAGTTGATAGGGCTCATAAATAGCTATCTAGGGCATAAATTTGAAGAAATTCGTTAGAGCCGTTTTCGAGAAAACCGTGAAAAATATGGTTTTTTAGCCATTATCCGCCATTTTGAATTGAATTTTATTGAATTTCTCTTTGTCGGATCCTTATGGTATAAGGACCTTAAGTTTAAAATTTCAAGTCAGTCGGTTAATTAGGAATGGAGTTATCGTGTTCACAGACACACACACACCACACACACACACACACACACACACACACAACACACACACACACACACACACACACACAAAAATCATGTTTTTGGACTCAGGGGACCTTGAAACGTATAGAAAACATGAAATTAGGATATCTTAAATTTTTTTTGGAAAGCAATACTTTCCTTACCTATGGTAATAGGGCAAGGAAAGTAAAAAATTCTAAATTTCGAATAAAACTGGAAAATGTACCAAAAACTTCACTCACTATTTATTGTCTATAATATCATAGAGAAACAATAGCGTAAGTAGATATCCCATGGTATAGAGAATTTATGTCGCAACTTTTACTGTTATCTCAAGCTGATTACTGTCGATTATTGTCAATGTTCACTGTTTTCTTGGGGTGATAGTGTATGAACGGCACAATTTGAGAGACTACCAGCGTCACACAGCTGCATGGGAAAGAAATACGTGAACTATCGGCTTGGGATAACAGTAAAAGTTGCGACATAAACGCCCTATACCATGGGATATCTACTTACGCTATTGTTTCTCTATGATGATATTACCAAGGAAGTAACTGTCTACATAGGAGAATTATATTTTTGTTATAACAAGAGTCTTATAATATCTCTGGTATTCTCTTTTTCTACTGTGGGGCTTCCCCGACGTTGCAACCCATTTTCAGTCTTTGTTGTGTTTTCCAATCTAAGCAATAAGTTTCTAGATCTAGTCTATTCATCCCTACCCTCTTGAATCTGGGATTCCCTTGAGTCTTAGAATGAGGGGAAGAGTGAGAGAGAAAGAGAAAGACACTTAGTTGTTGTACATCTCTCTGGTCAATAAGAACTTGAGAACTATCGATTGTTGAGATTTATGTGCCTCAAGACTTGCCCTTTGTGTGGCATGCCAGAAAGGCAAGCAATATGGCATACCACAAGATATGAGGTATCGTGAGGTCCACGTTATAATGGCAGTATATGACTAGTAATTCTGTGAACAGTAGACATCGCGCTCAGTAAGTTACATTGACCTGTTGTTATGTTTTCTCAAAAATTAATAAATAATTTATCAATTCAAAATGTCCAGAAAAAATCCTGAATAAACATAGAGCTTTCTATCCTATCGCACCGTGACGTGTCGTCCCGGAATGTGAGTGTGAGCGCTATTATCAAGTCTGGCTGCAACTGTCTACAACGTTGATGGAAAGATACATTTTCAAGATGTTCGATGTTTTTGAACGGGTAGTATTATAGTCCACTAGACAGCTGATGTATGATGAATAATTCTATAGTCTGATTTTTACGGTAATATTGGCGTATGAAGGAGGCTCCTTTTTCCTTTTATATTATCCTGGTAATGCAACATTTCCAAAAACCTTGTATATACGTCGACGCGCAATTTAAAAGGGAACATATCAGTCAAATTTCATGAAAATCTATTACCGCGTTTCGCCGTAAATGCGCAACATATAAACATTAAGAGAAATGTCAAACCGTCGACTTGAATCTTAGACCTCACTTCGCTCGGTCAATTAACATTGGTGTTGCTATCCTTGTCTATCATTCGACAAAGCAGATAGCTCTATCCTTTTCCAACTCAACACAGTTGCCCAACTCGTTCTACAATACTAGTAGTTCTGTGAACAGAAGACCTCACGCAGTATTCTCATCCACAAGTACCTGATTGAAACTATGTGAGTGTGAGAGTACCCGGAATGTGAGTGTGAGCGCTATTATCAAGTCTGGCTGCAACTGTCTACAACGTTGATGGAAAGATACATTTTCAAGATGTTCGATGTTTTTGAACGGGTAGTATTATAGTCCACTAGACAGCTGATGTATGATGAATAATTCTATAGTCTGATTTTTACGGTAATATTGGCGTATGAAGGAGGCTCCTTTTTCCTTTTATATTATCCTTGAAATGCAAAATTTCCAAAAACCTTGTATATACGTCGACGCGCAATTAAAAAAGGAACATACCTGTCAAATTTCACGAAAATCTATTACCGCGTTTCGCCGTAAATGCGCAACATATAAACATTAAGAGAAATTCCAAACCGTCGACTTTAATCTTAGACCTCACTTCGCTCGGTCAATTAGCATTGGAGTTGCTATCCTTGTCTATCATTCGACAAAGCAGATAGCTCTATCCTTTTCCAACTCAACACAGTTGCCCAATTCGTTCTACAATATAAAGAAAAATAATGAACTTATCATGAATTTTGTTTTATTAAATCAAGAAATCGAAAGTAATAAGTGAGGCTTGAAAAACAAATCTTGAAAAACAACACTCACAGCAAAAAAATAATATATTGGTTCAGATATGTTGATGACGTCATCCTCTTATACAATGACAATAAAAGACAATGTGAACAGCTCAGAACAAAAATTAACAAAATCGATAAAAAACTCCAATTTACAGCTGAATATGAACATGAAAACACCCTCAATTTCCTAGATTTAAGTATTACAAAACACAACCAACAACACTCCTTCAACATATTCAGGAAGCCAACCATGACAGATACCCTTATTCACAACTCCTCAAATCATCCTGTTCAACACAAACACTCAGCTTTCCTATCTCTGCTACACAGACTTCAAACCATCCCCCTCTCACCTGAACACTACAAAGCAGAACTCAATACCATAAAATATGTAGCACAACAGAACGGATACAAACACAACCTAATCGACAAGCTACTCCAATAAATCAAAAATCAAAAAATAGCATAATATATTATTATAATCTAGAATATTTCTTTTGTAAATTTTTTATTTTGTATTTTGTTTTTTATGGGCAATAAACATGTTTAAAAAAAAACAAAAAAAACAAGAGAAGGACAAAACTGAAAAGTTCATAACACTGACAAATCCAACAGAATAGGAAGTATGTTTCGAAAATCTGGGTATAAAGTAGCATTTAGAACAAAAAATAAAATCTACAAGCAAATCAATAAAAGAGAAAGAATTCAAGACAACAATAAACTCAAACTCCCAAGAGTATACAAGCTAAAATGCTCTGAATGTGATAAATTCTATATCGGACAGACATGCCGTTCTTTCAATCAAAGCTTCAAATCCCACATCCTCTTTGATTACCTTCTTAGCCACAACAAACCCAATAGACACCAACAGCACCAACAGACACTAATCCAATAGACACCAACAGCACCAACAGACATTAATCCAATAGACACCAACAGCACACTAAAAATTGCCATCCTATCCTTCTACTTGTCTATGAGTACAACCAAGAAGATGGCGGACCTGCCGAAAGATCACGTTGTCACAGTGAGTGATTAATTCATTTATTGTAAAATATCTGACTGCTAGTCGTTTTTTCTAAAAGCAAAAAGTGATTTAATAATAAGCAGTTCGTGATGGAAATAGTTATTTGTGCAACTAGTGCGCAAAGTGACAGTTTGCTGCATCGAAAGAAACGTTTACGCCCGAGCCGTAGGCGAGGGCGGAATGGTTTCTTGAGTGCAGCAAACGAACTTTGCGCACGTATTTCACATTAATTTTTTCCTACAGTTACCATTGAATATGAAAAGTGGGTAATTATGGGTAAAATTGCCTGAATAATGTAGTAGTGTTTGCAGCTGTGTGGTGTGTGCTGTGGTGGCACTGTGCTGTCGTTGTCCTTGGTTATAATATCTACTTAATAATTAGCGCGTTGTGCTTGGTTGCACCTCTGCTCACTATAGCAGCCACAGCAGTCACTGTTACCAACTTCATTTTGATTTTGCTGCACTGGTGCTCCATATAACCTACTAATAATTTTGCATTGTCATGCTGCAAATCTGGAGTACGCAAAGTACTCACTTTGCGCACTAGTGCGGAAAAGTGATTCTTTGCAGCCTGCAATCAGTGCACAAATGGTCACTTTTCAGGGTATCTGTAGGAAAACAACATTGAAGAGTAATAAGTGACTTGGCAATCCTGTAGTGACTACAATCGGAGACTTGTTGTGTATGAAAACGACAAAAAATCTATTCACCAGTAGCTGTACGACTATCGGACGACATTATTTAATCGTTGTGTGTGAAAACGAGTTGCAGTAGACTGCATCATCTTGTTGTGGCATGCCTCTTGTATATTCAACATCAACATGCAACATGAGCATTTTATGGGGCATCCTTACCCCATGGGCGGTCATGTAAAAGATGTTCTACTTGTTGGGGGGTGGGTGGTGGGGGGGCTTTTGAAAACCAGTTATATTCTGCAAGTAAATGGACATATTTATTTCTCAAACAAACAATAAGTTGTAAGTTGTGTGTTTGTTTAGGATGATTTTGTTTTTATCATTAACATTATTTATTAGTAGAGTTCTACTTACCTTTAGGAAGTAACTTTTCTCTGGGGTTTTTCCCCATCGGTATTATATTGTATATTGGGTCAGATATATTTACAATGAGATTCATGTTTGAAAGTCGGCTCCTGATTAGCATTGAAAAAGGAGAAGAAGAAGAGGTAGAAGAAGACGATGGAGATGGAGAAGAAGCAGTTGTAGAAGAAGAAGGTGGAGAGAAGCACATGAAGAAGGATGAGGAGATGGGCAGAAGAAGATGGTGAAGAAGAAGCAGCAGATGAAGGTGATGAAAAAGAAGAAGAAGAAGGAGGAGGAGGAGGAGGAGGAGAAGAAGAAGAAGCAAATGGAGGAGAAGAAGAAGAAGATGGAATAGAGTAAGAAGTAGAAGGAGATGAAGATGGAGAAGAAGACAAGAAGAAGATAGAGGAGGAGAAGAAGAAGACGAAGAAGAAGAGGCAGATGGAGAAAAACCAGATGAAGAAGAAGATGGAATAGAGTAAGAAGTAGAAGGAGATGAAGATGGAGAAGTAGAAGGATATGAAGATGGAGAAGAAGGCAAGAAGAAGATAGAGGAGGAGGAGGAGGAGGAGAAGAAGACTAAGAAGAAAAATAGATTGGATTAGATTTATTTATTTATGTATGTTACAATATTTACTGGCTTATACACTAATATTTACATTAAATAACGATAATGCTAGTTATTCGACGAATTTCACAAAGTATAATAGGTAATTAATCAATGAGAATAAAGATTGAATGCAATTAGAATAACGATAATATAATAATGTGATGTAACTTCATAAATCAGCGGTGTTTCAACAAATAATTGTCGATAGAGATGAAAAAGAAGAAGAAGAAGATGGAGATGAAGGAGGAGGAGTAGAAGAAGGAGAAAATGAAGATGCAGATGGAGAAAAACCAGATGAAGAAGAAGAAGATGGAATAGTAAGAAGTAGAAGGAGATGAAGATGGAGAAGTAGAAGGAGATGATGATGGAGAAGAAGACAAGAAGAAGATAGAGGAGGAGAAGAAGGAGAAGAAGAAGAAGAAGAACAACAACAAGCAGAATTTGAATTGAAGAAAACGAGGAGAAGAACGAGAAGAAGAAGCAGATGAAGGAGATGAAAAAGAAGAAGAAGAAGAAGATGAAGGAGGAGGAGTAGAAGAAGGAGGAAATGAAGAAGCAGATGAAGAAAAACCAGATGAAGAAGAAGAAGACTGAAAACAGGAGAAGAAGACAAGAAGAAGATGGAGGAGGAAAAGAAGAAGAATAACAACGTAGAAGATAAATCAAGGAAGAAAGAGAGCGAGAGGAAAATGAAGAAGAAGGGGAGAACGAAGAAGAAAAGCTTGAAGAAGAAGACGGAAGAACACAACAAGAAGAAGCTGAATTGAAGAAAAATAGAAGGATAACGAGAAGAAGCTTAATCAAAGAATTAAGAGAAGGAGAGGTAAATGAAGAAGTGGGATGAGAACAAGAAGGGAAGAACGAAGAAGAAGAAGGAGAAGAAGATTGATTGATTGATTGATAACTTTATTAATGTAGATTACAATATATACTGGCTTATACACTTATATACAATAGCTTACAATACAGCAAAATTATAGATGAATTTACATAATATAGACTAAGAAAATAATTATTGAACTGTATATGATATGAAAAAGCAATTTGTAATATAATAACTATAGATAATAATTATATTGTAATGCATCTACATAAATTGGCGGAGCTTTGGACATATCAATGTCCATTCTTCGGAAACAATATTCAAAATATCCTTCCCACCAACTCTCTACCGAAAAGGAGGAGGAGGAGGAGATGGAGGGAAGCTGATGAGAAGAAAAAAGAAGAAGATGAAGAAGAAGAAACTGGAGAAAAGCAGATGGAGATGATTAATTCAAATTCAAATTCAAATTTATTCACTCGAAATTCATACAAAATATTAACAAAAGTATAACACGACAAGTTACAAGTGAACATCAAATAGCAGATGGAAACATCAAATGAACAGTGAACATCAATGATACAGTGAACATCAAATAGCAACAAATAGCAGATGGAAAAGAAGAAGTTGGGGAAGCAGAAGATAGAGAAGCGGATGAAGAAGAAGAAGAAAATGTGAAAGTAGGAGAAGAAGAAGAAGAAGAAAGGAAGATGATGACGACGAAGTACTTGTGTTAGTAGAGTGGCACTTCAAAGTAATAAATTCACGTATGTTGGCATTTGGTGTGACGTATGTACACTTATCACATAACCGTTTTTCAGTTGCATTTGTATGACGTATAATTTACAATTGAACTGAAGCTATTTTCAACGTTGCTACTGTATTAGCCCTGTACAAGTCTGGTGAGTAATAATTATCCGAATATATATCTATGTGACGTATTGTGAGATTAACGTTGTAAAATCAGTGGAAATGACATGACGGCATTGTTGCCACTTTTCCCGTTTCCACCGCCTTCTATAGTTGACCGAGCGAAGTGAGGTCTAAGATTCAAGTCGACGGTTTGGCATTTGGATAGAAATTATCCAAAAATAGAATTGAATTGAATTGAATTGATTTATTGTTTCACAAAAAAAAGACTTTTAAAACATAAGTAAATGTACTAATTTGAAGAAAATTATATCTATGTTTAAACTATTTCACAAAATAATTGAAACTGTACTCACATGGACCTGTCGGTCTGTTCGTGAGTAAGAGTTCGCATAAGTTTATTGAAATTCAATAGATTATGTTTATTCACGCCATAAGTTTTGTCCAATTTTAATCAGAACAGACATTTCGGGATAATTCACATCACAGCTATCTACTAGTAGTTTTTGAACAGTAGACCTCACGCAGTATTCTCATCCACAAGTACCTGATTGAAACTATAGACCTTATGGAAATACAGCAATAGACTGGCTTCTCCACACATCTGTGTAATCACTTGTCAGCTGATTTATGATGAATAATAATTCTATAGTCTGATTTTTACTCTAATATTGGCGTATGAAGGAGGCTCCTTTCTCCTTTTATATTATCCTTGAAATGCAAAATTTCATAAAACCTTGTATATACGTCGACGCGCAATTATAAAAGGAACATACCTGTCTAATTTCATGAAAATCTATTACCGCGTTTCGCCGTAAAAGCGAAACGTTAAAATGTTTAAATGTTTGAATGTTTAAATGTTTATATGTGTTCAAATAATGTTTGAATGTTTAAATGTTTATATGTGTATATGTTTTTATGTTGCGCATTTATGGCGAAACGCGGTAATAGATTTTCATGAAATTTGACAGGTATGTTTCTTTTTTAATTGCGCGTCGACGTATACACAAGGTTTTTGGAAATTTTGCATTTCAAGGATAATATAAAAGGTAAAAGGAGCCTCCTTCATACGCCAATATTAGAGTTAAAATCAGACTATAGAATTACTCATCATAAATCAGCTGACAAGTGATTACACAGATGTGTGGAGAAGCCAGTCTATTGCTGTATTTCCATAAGGTCTATAGTTTCAATCAGGTACTTGTGGATGAGAGAATACTGCGTGAGGTGTACTGTTCACAGAACTACTAGTAGATAGCTGTGATGTGAATTATCCCGGAATGTCTGTTCTGATTAAAATTGGACAAAACTTATGAAGTGATAAACATAATTTTGGATAATTTCTATCCAAATTTGGGAAAGGAACAGTTTAGGGCTTTAAGCCTGCTGTTCCTCTCCCCAATCATTCATAGTTGAGAATTATATTGTATCTATCAATGCATAAATAAATAAATTATACTAACATTGATTGTTGAATCTATCCGTTCCTAACCCCGCAAAATTTCCAGATCATTTTTTAATTGTTGAATCTATCCGTTCCTAGCTCTGTAAAATTGCCAGATCGTTCTTGACAATGTAGAAATTTGCAATTTGTATGCCAAAAAATTCATACATTACAAAAATTTGAAATAGACTAACAAAAACACAATATCTTGAACTAAGAAATAACATATAGCAAAATATTTACTCTCAATATTATGAAAATTTATATTTAATCATTGGGAACAATTCGATCGGGATAAGGGTAATGATCACGAACAATTTCAATTGAATGCAATTCAAGATGGCGGCTACAATGGCGGAAATGTTGTCAAAAACAGGGTTTTTCGCGATTTTATCGAAAACGGCTCCAACGATTTTGATCAAATTCATACCTAATATAGTCATTGTTAAGCTCTATCAACTACCACAAGTACCATATCTGTAAAAATTTCAGGAGCTCCGCCCCATCTAGGTATAGTTTGATTTTTGATTCCCAATTATCATCAGGCTTCAGATACAATTTGAACAAAAAATTCCAAATGGAAAAGATTGAGCATGAAAATCTCTACAATAAATGTTCAGTAACATTTTCACCTAAGATTAGAAATAAGCTCGAAATTCGAGAAAATGTGTTTATTCAATAATGCAAACTGTTGGCAACTGTTGATTGTATGAAGAGATTGATTGATTGAGTACTTTATTTATGTAGATTACAATATATACTGGCTTATACACTTATATACAATAGCTCACAATACAGCAAAATTATAGATGAATTTACATAATATAGACTAAGAAAATAATTATTGAACTGTATATGATATGAAAAAGTAATTTGTAATATAATAACTATAATTATATTGTTATGTATCTACATAAATTGGCGGAGCTTTGGACATATCAATGTCCATTCTTTGGAAAGAATATTAAAAAGATCCCCCCACTAACTCTCTACCAAAAAGAGATAGCAGACCTCGTGTGTTTCCAGCGTTATAGTCCTGTCACCAGCTGGCTTAGATCTTTGAATAGTAGACTTGAGATGCGCGAGAACACTAGTGTCAGGTGATGAATTTTCATAACGGCAAGGAAAGTTGTGTGAGTGCGCCACACCAGATTTTATTATATTGCAGAGATCTATATATATAAAAGCGAAATGGCACTCACTCACTGACTGACTGACTCACTCACTCACTCACTCGCATAACCAAAAATCTACAGGACCAAAAACGTTCAAATTTGGTAGGTATGTTCAGTTGGCCCTTTAGAGGCGGACTAAGAAATCTTTTGGCAATATTTTAACTCTAAGGGTTGTTTTTAAGGGTTTAAAGTTCGTCTTTTAGCATGTATATTCTTCTCCCAATCTCTTAATTATAAATGAAATTTTCATATCATATGTTACTATAGAACTATAATCTAGATAGAGTACCTCTTCGAAACAGTTGTTCTGGTAACAAAATTAAAAATTTTGTCAGGTTGGCATTAAGTTGAGTTGACTTTGTTAGGTTGGCACCAAGTTGAAGATTTAAATGCATTTATCGCGGAAAATTGATTGGGCACTGCTACTTCAATCCTGGGAATATTATATTACTAGCCGTCAGGCTCGCTTCGCTCGCCATATCCGTTTAGCCAGACGTTTAGTCTGGACCCCCGACTGGATTGTCCTAACACATGATAAAAATGCCCAAATGAGCATATGAAATGCTTCGCTCGCCTGCTGATCACATTCTTGGACGATCCAGTCGGGGGTCCAGGGGGCGGAGCGAAGGATATGGCGAGCGAAGCGAGCCTGACGGCTAGTACTGTATATAGTTTGATTCAATGTATGACGTATTTGGGAACTGTAAACATGAAGAAAAATGATTGTGGTGGGTTTAATAAAGTGGGTGTGGTGTTGACAAATTGATACCACGATATTCACTTTATTCTGTCAGTATATCTTGTAGCAATGACATCAATACTCCCCATCTATCCAATACTGACAGGTAACCTTTCAACCTCAGTTACCCCGTTATATTTGGTTTTGATTGAGTTGTCCGTCGGTTTTTCTATCAAGCCAACGGATCTGCTAGTCGGTGTTTATGTTTCAATTATTAGTCATCGGTCCAAATCCAGGATTAGTATTTTTATATTGAGGCCCACGTTATAATGGCAGTGGAGAAAGATAGGTGAACAACGTTGCCGTAGATAGATAGATAGATAGATAGATAGATAGATAGATAGATAGATATATTTCTCGATCCATGAAACATCTATAGATGCATGAGATCACGTAGAAATAGTACCTCTGTCTTGTCAATCAATGCCTTCTATAGACGGTAGCTGATACAGGTTTATTGATGTAATATTAACTGTTCATTCTCGTTTGAAATATTCAATTATATTTTATTAAACGAGAAATTATGTTTTCAATAGTTTCATAATGAATTTTTATGATTAATATGAAATATTTTGTTAATTAATAATTCTACAAGCATAATTCTGCTGCTCTTATATTTAGTTTTAGTTTATCAGAGAATGACAATGGTGTAATAACCGAAACCGGTCTTTCTAATTATCAATAAATCAGTGGTTTTTTGACAATTTCTTAGTCTTTTTCATTCAATTAAATATTTTGTTAATTTTATTACTAGTAGTTCTGTGAACAGTAGACCTCACGCAGTATTCTCATCCACAAGTACCTGATTGAAACTATAGACCTTATGGAAATACAGCAATAGACTGGCTTCTCCACACATCTGTGTAATCACTTGTCAGCTGATTTATGATGAATAATTCTATAGTCTGATTTTTACTCTAATATTGGCGTATGAAGGAGGCTCCTTTTTCCTTTTTTATTATCCTTGAAATGCAAAATTTCCAAAAACCTTGTATATACGTCGACGCGCAATTAAAAAATGACATACCTGTCAAATTTCATGAAAATCTATTACCGCTTTTCGCCGTAAATGCGCAACATTTAAACATTCAAACATTTAGGGCTGTTTGCATAGTATAGATTGCTAAACTCGATTAAGCTAATCGAGTTTAAGTTAATCTGAAAGTTCAAACTCGAATCGTTTTTCTCAGTGCATTTACTAATCCAGTTTAAGTTAAACTAATTTAGCGTTAAGTTGGTAATAGAATGTCGCCGTTTATAATATCAGGAAGGCTGATTTTTACAGGAAATTTGTTATTTTTGTTTACAAACCATCAGTAAATTGAGGTTATGTAGCTACTATTTTAGTATTTTCTTGCTCTTGTTCAAAATCCACAGAGCTGTAAGCTAAGCTGTACGTTTATAAGAGTGAAAAGCAATCAAGAAATTCTTGAAAAACTTATGTTTAGTTGGCACCAGAAAATATATTTTAGAATGTAAGATAAAAAAGTTATTTTGTTACGCTTGAATCTACTACGGTCTTCCTCGTTTATTAGAAATCTCTCGAAAGCAATATTTATCTCAGCTATGTGTTATTAAAAACATGTTTTCTTATCGAATACCACTGCTTAAAATTGTCTTAATTACCATCAAGTGGTTTATTCAATCAAAATACTTCAAGTTAATCCAAATTATTTGGTTTAAACCTCCTACTTTGGAGGTTTAAACTTTCCCAGAGTTTAAACTGATACTGTGAAAACGGAATTTTAGTTTAAACCAAAAAAAATCCAGATTTGGTTTAAGCTCTAGCTCAAACTTACACTGTGCAAACGGCCCTTAAACATTCAAACATTAAGAGAAATGCCAAACCGTCGACTTGAATCTTAGACCTCACTTCGCTCGGTCAATTAATTCTACATTGTTGAAAGACGATGTTGCAACAGAGCAATGCGAGAAAGGGATAGCGCTATAAGCTGTTGTTGAATGATAGACAAAGATAGCAATAGCATTGCAAATCAAACACTGCCATTATAACGTGGACCTCACTATAGGCTATTTATTAGCATGGATTATTGGTGTTGTTGGTTGTTGATTGCAATTGGATCAGCTGTCAATGATTAGTCGATTAGTCATGGGCCAAGTTGAGAGTAGTTGTTGATAGAGCTGTGGCTAATTTTGGTGTCAGCTGCAATATTTGTTGGTTTTCTGTGGGAAGAGGATGTTGAAGAGAGGTGGTTATGAAGTAGGAGAAAGGGAGGAGTTGAATGATGATATTGGGAGAGGAAGGTGGGGGATGAGAAGGAGTAGAGAGTGATTGTGAGGACGATGAAGTGATGGAGAGATTGATAAAGAGGAGGAGAAGTGAGAGAGGAGGAGGAGGAAGGGGAAAGGAAGAGGAGAAGGAGGAGGTGAGTGTGATGCAGAGGAGGATGAGGTGGAGGAGGATTGATTGATTGAGTACTTTATTTATGTAGATTACAATATATACTGGCTTATACACTTATATACAATAGCTTACAATACAGCAAAATTACAGATGAATTTACATAATATAGGCTAAGAAAATAATTATTGAACTGTATATGATATGAAAAAGCAATTTGTAATATAATAACTATAGATAATAATTATATTGTTATGCATCTACATAAATTGGTGGAGCTATGGACATATATCAATGTCCATTCTTCGGAAAAAATATTGAAAATATCCTCCCCACTAACTCTCTACCAAAAGGTAGAGGATTGATTGATTTGATTGATTGAGTACTTTATTTATGTAGATTACAATATATACTGGCTTATACACTTATATACAATAGCTTACAATACAGCAAAATTATAGATGAATTTACATAATATAGACTAAGGAAATAATTTTTTAACTGTATATGATATGAAAAAGCAATTTGTAATATAATAACTATAGATAATAATTATATTTTTATGCATCTACATAAATTGGCGGAGCTTTGTACATATCAATGTCCATTCTTCGGAAAGAATATTAAAAATATCCTCCCCACTAACTCTCTACCAAAATGAGGAGAGAGTGATGGAGAGGAGGATGAAGTGGTGGAGAGATTGATATGGAGGAGGAGAGAGGAGCGAAGGATGTGGAGGTGTGAGGAGAAGTAGGAGGTGGGTGTGATGAAGAGGAGGAAGAGGTGGAGGAGGATAGGAGGGATGAGGAGGAGGAGGATAGAGTAATGGAGAGGAGGATGAAAATAATGATGAGATGATTCATTACATGATTTTCGGTCCAGGAATGATGATTTAAAATTTTGAATTTTGAAGTTTGATTTTATACTCTAGATGAATCACAATAAATTAAAAACTTTAGAAATATTGTACTTATTTAAAACATTTCAATAGAAAATAGTTCCATGAATGTTGGATTGAGCTTTGGTTCTAATAACAATCATGTAAATTACTTGGGGAAAAATTATATAGAGACTAGAATAATACTTCATCCTTGAACAATACTAACAGACATGAACTGCAAAAAATATTGATCAATCAGCTCCTAGTTGAAACCTAGATAATTTTTCAGATAGAATCGATGAGAAACAATAGTTGTATGCAGGCAACACTGTACATTTTTTTACTGTAGGCTTGGAGGACTATTTCCCTTTTCCCTCTAACTGTTTCCCTTTTCTGTAGAATTTCTCTTTGTTCACTTGCCATTTTCTGACTCTGAAAAAGGTTCTCCATTGTTGTAGGTGGTTCTGGTGACAAATCTTGGAGGATCCAAATGTCAATATCTGGACTGGCAGATCACATTTTCGGACTCCAGTCGATGACTCTAGGATCTCCTCTTGGAAACTTTTGATGGACCGGTCCTTTCGTCTATCACTGCAGAGTCAATGGATAATTCCCTTGATTTGAGTGAGAACTTTGACTCATCTGACTCGGCCTATGGTAGCGAAAGTCCAGTTTCGAACTCTAGTCATTCTGTTTTTTCCGACTCTCAAGACTCAGTTATTGATATTTATAACTCAGTTATCGACCACAACTCATTTGAGGCATTGATTGATTCACTCAACATTAGTTTTGAAGGAATTCCCAACTCATTGGTTGGTTCAGTCAATTCTCTGGATCTCAACATTAGTTTCGAAGAAACTTTCTCAAATCCGCTGCTGGTTGACAGATTCAGTTCACCAGACCTTTCCTTAGGTTCTGCACCCAGCCACAATAGTTCACTGAACCTTCCTTCATCATCCGAAAATAGTTTACAGTGTTCTCCTATAAATAAACCATTATTCAACAATATTTTGGAGGATTCTTCTATCAGTTCTGCAAACCCAGGCTGCAACAGTTTCCTATTCAATTCAACTGTGAACTCACTTGATTTATCAAAATTATCTTACTTGAACTTAAGTTACAGGAATTCATAGCCATATTCTACCATCAATTCTCTTGATTCTGGTTTGAACTCAAGTGGACAACTTTGAAATTTGAATCTTGAATCTGCTGAAAATACTCTCAACTCCCTCGAGTTTGAATTTTTTTTTGAATCTCTCATAGAAGTTCTCAGATTCGAAATCTATAATCAAATCATTTGAACAAAAGTTTTCAGATTCCCCCCAAACCACAATTCTAATCCTTCAAAATTACAAACTCCCTGAATTTTCTCTCAAAATCTCTTGAATTTCTAAATTACTCTTTGTTCTTTCTGAATTTCAGCATTTCTGAAAATCTTTTGAATTTCTCACAAAAGTTCTCAGTTACCTGAGAACTTGGAGTAAAAATACTTCTTATTCCTCAAAATCGCAGACTTTCTCAAATTTCTCTTGAATTGATCACAAATTCCTGAAATTGCAATTGAAACAGCAATATGTCTCAGACCAGAGGTTACAGCCTGAAGGCTATAGTAGCTATGTGTTCCAACAGAGGCATTGGCCAAGCTGGCAACCTGCCTTGGCGTCTCAAAAAAGAACTGTCCCATTTTGCCAAAATGACCACCAATGTAGAGGTGGAAGGCAAAAAGAATGCAGTCATCATGGGTCACAACACATGGCGATCCATCCCCCAAAAATGGCGCCCACTACAGAAGCGCATCAATGTGGTGCTGTCAAGGAGTGTCACAGATTTGGGTGATGGTGTCATGGTCTGCAAAAGTTTGGAAGAGGCACTGGCGTCGTTACATAAAGACCCCCAAATTGAGAGTGTATGGGTGATTGGTGGAAGTTCTGTGTATGCAGAGGCAATGCCTGTTTGCGATGTCGTGTATTTGACGGAGGTTTTGAAGGAGTTTGAGTGTGATACGTTTCTGCCAGAGTTGCCTGAGGGGTTTAGGGAGGTCAATGATGATCCACGGGTGTGTTATGAGGTGCAGGAGGAGGATGGGGTGAGGTATCAGTACAAGGTTTACAGGAAGTAGATGGGAGTGGTTAGGTTGAGTTAGGAAGGATGGAGCCAATCTTTCAAGGTTTGGAAAGATGATCCAAAGATTGTGAGAATTAGAAAAATGATGCAAAGGATGTGAGGTCTAGAAAGATGATGCGAAAGTGTTAGGTTTTGGGAGATTTGGTAAGCAACTAGTTATAGGAGTTACTGTCATTATTAATGTTCTAGAATCTCAAATGTCATTTGAGTGGATTAGAAAGAGTTTCAGAAGGATGATGCAAATGTTGTTAGGTTTTGGGAAACTAGGTAAACAACTAGTTATAGGAATTACTGTCATTATTAATGTTCTAACTTGTCAACTGTCATTTGAGTGATACCATAGGGAAACAATAGCATAAGTAGATATCCCATGGTATAGGGCATTTATGTCGCAACTTTTACTGTTAACTCAAGCTGATAGTCCACGCAGTTCTTTCCTGTGAAGCCTTGTGACGCTGTTAGTCTCTCATATTGTGCCGTTCATGCACTCTTACCAGGTCAAACCAGTAAAAATCAACAATAATCGACAGTAATCGGCTTGAGATACCAGTAAAAGTTACAACATAAACACCCTATACCATGGGATATCTACTTACGCTATTGTTTCTCTATGGTGATACTCAAGGTTTAGAAAGATGATGTGAAGACTGTGAGTTTCAGAAGGATGATGCAAAGGTGTAAGGTTTTGGGAGATTTGGTCAACAACTAGTTATTGAAATTACTGTCATTTTTAATGTTCTAACATGTCAACTGTCATTTGAGTGATACTCAAATTATTTAATGTACCATGTGAAGATGATTGTGAATTGAATAGAAAAAATGTTCTGATGTCCAGGGGAATCTTGCAATGTTTGAGAGATTTAGGGCCGGTTTCCAAGCTCGGGATTTGGCTAAGTTCTAGACTTAAAACAGCTGGAGTAAGAAAATTGGCTTTTTGAAACAGGGCATAGTCGTAGTCATTGTCAAAGTCATGTTTGAATTAAATTTCAAAAAACTAGAAAATTAAACACAAAATAAAATAAGGAGAAAATAGTGTAAAGTTTCAGCTTTTCTGAATTATTTAGAAATGTTTAATTTCATCGAGGAAAAACGTTTCCAATTATAGAAATGAGAAAATAAAAACTGCGACTACTGTTATAAAAACTGCCACTACGCCCCATTTAGGAAAGCTAATTTTCTGACTCCAGCTGTTTCAAGTCTAGAACTTAGCTAAACCCTGAGCTCGGAAACCAGCCCTTAAAGTGTGATGACTTCAAGTTTGATTCAAGATTTATAGGTAAACATCAAATGTCTCTCAGTCCCTTGTGGAGATATATGTGTAATAAATTTAGTAGAATTGATGGTGGTGATGTGAAATCTCCCCATAAAAAGAAACCAAAGATATTGTCAAATTTCACTCTAATATTTATCAAAAACTTCAAAACTGTACCATGGTTTCACGTTTACCAACTCAGTACAGCCATAGAGGAACAATAGCGTAAATAGATATCCCATGGTATAGTGCGATTATGTCGCAACTTTTACTGTTATCTCAAGCCAATTACTGTTGATTTTTGTCGAATTTTACTGTTTTGTTGGGTTGAGAGTGTATGAACGGCACAACATGAGATACTACCAGTGTCACACAGCTTCACTGGAAAGAATTACATGAACTATGGGCTTGAGATAACAGTTAAAGTTGCGACATAAACGCCCTATACCATGGGATATCTACTTATGCTGTTGTTTCTCTATGGTACAGCTGATGATGTGTTGGTAAACATGAAATAATGGTACTGTTTCAAAGTTTTTAATAAATATTATAGAGACATTTGATGATATATTTGTTTTCTTATTACAATATATGTGTAATTTTCAAGCTTCAACTTCACGTTTTATAAGAACAAATAATTCGGGTCTGTTGTTAATAAATTTGTGCCAAGTTGTTTAGATAGTTGTTGAATATTGCTTAGTAATGTTAGTTTAGTTTGTAAGTTTCTTGTAAGTTTGTAAGTTTTAGTTTGTAAGTAATCATACATAGTTACAGTGGGTATTAGCATAGAGAAACAATAGCGTAAGTAGATATCCCATTGTATAGGGCGTTCATATCGCAACTTTTACTGTTATCCCAAGCCGATAGTTCACATAGTTCTTTCCTATGCAGCTGTGTGACGCTGGTAGTCTCTCAAATTGTGCCTTTCATACACTCTCACCCCAACAAAACAGTAAAAATCGACAATAATTGACAGTAATCAGCTTGGGATAACAGTAACAGTTGCGACATAAATTCCCTATACCATGGGATATCTACTTACGTGATTGTTTCTCTATGATATTGCTTAGTAATGTCAGTTTAGTTTGTAAGTTTGTAAGTTTTAGTTTGTAAGTTATCATACATAGTTACAATGGGTATTAGCAAGTAAATGTGGCTCATGCAGTTTTTTATATATAGTTACAGTGGGTATTAGCAAGTAAATGAGGCTCATGCTGTTTTTTTCATACATAGTTTCAAATATTCAAGTAGCAAATTGGAAAGTAAATAAAGGATCATGCTGTTTCATGAATCTGGTCATTTTAAAACTATAAAACAATTTTAGAACTTGAATAATCTTGTTTGTAGGTTAGAAAATTTTCATAGATGAAAGAAAAATATTTGATGTCTTCTGTAATATTTTTAATTCTTATTGATTTTGATAGATGTATACTGGGATTGTAATGATTTTTGAGACATTAATTCAATCTTAAAAACTATTAACTGAAAAATTTATGTTCAAGTGATTATTATGTTTGATGGATAATTTTAAAAAATAATGATAGATAACAGATTTTTATATGATGTAGGGCAATATTGGTATTCAGAGAACTCAATAAATAAAAACTTTTGGTATTTGTTGTTTTTTATTAGTGCAATGATTTCTTCTGTGTGGAATAATAGTTTTCTCTTCAATGTTTGATTCCATTACGAACTGCTTGTTAAATAATCACTTTGAACAATTAATTACGACATAGCAGTCAGGTCGACTGCAACCTGACTGCTATGTTGTAATTAATTGTTCAAATAGTTTTCTACTGTTATTGAACAAATCAAATCATTGAAAGAACTTAATCTAAATTTATTTGGATTTCTCCTTAGAATATATTTCTCTTCCTTTTTGCTAAATTCTTATACTTATTCTTCAAATTTCAAATGTCTGATAACAAGATGGTATACTAGGACTACAGTAAGCCGCGCCTTCTAGCTCCGCCCCTCTGCCTATTCAAACCTGATTGGTCGAGATGATTTGGTTTTTAATTCTGTCACAAGATGGAAACAGGTACTGGGTCAAGTTACAGTGATCTCTCTCTCTCTCACACACTCTTTCTCACACACTCTCACTCTCTCTTTTTCTCTTGATTTTTGTGTGGCAAAGACGACCAGGAGTCCTAACTCCGCCCTAATAAAGGCATATAATCAATCAATGATCAATCACTCTCTTTCTCTCTCTCTCTCTCTCTCTCAGCTCCATATAAACTCATGTTATTTCAATTATCCACTGCATAATGCTGTATATTACTGAAAGTTGATAACCCTGATCTACTTTCAGCCTACTTCATTTTATTAATCAATTATTTGATCTTATCTACCTATATAATTATTTTACTCTATCAATTTTCTGTTTTTTTTCTCTTTAATATTCATATTGATTAAAACTTTTCAATATTTCCATTAATAAATAAATCCTTCGTTTAAATAACGAAATTAACGTTTTGGTAGAGAGTTAGTGGGGAGGATATTTTTAATATTGTTTCCGAAGAATGGACATTGATATGTCCAAAGCTCCGCCAATTTATGTAGATGCATAACAATATGATTATTATCTATAGTTATTATATTTCAAACTGCTTTTTCATATCATATACAGTTCAATAATTATTTTCTTAGTCTATATTATGTAAATTCATCTATGACTTTGCTTACTTTGTTTGAGTCATAGATTAAATAGTGCATGCAACGGTTTCATTTCGTATCTTCTCATTCTTCTTCTATCTAGACTATTTATATCCTCTTATGGGCACGTTAAACAGTCGATCCCGGCTGAAGTATGACAGTCGTAAGGCCAATTGACGGCTTAAATTATATATTCAGGCGGTGGGACCTTCCCGCAAGGGACTCCCCACCAACAAAAGCCATACGAATTTACTTTATCCTCTTTTCCTATATCATATCATATTGAGCGAGCAATTTCTGTATATCTGTTTATTTTTTTATATCTGGTTATTTATGCTCAACGGATCTCGAAAGCGACTATAACGATTTTCACAAAATTTGGAACATAGTAGGTTTATGTATAGTATTAGTTGGTTTAGGTATTGGGTAGGTTTTAGGTAATTAGTAGGTTTAGTATCATATCAAGTTGTATGATATAAAAATTCGATTGCACTAGGTCTCATCCTTGGGAAAACTCGCTGAACGACATTAAAAGGATAATTCATCCTTGGCTGAAACAGCTGAGACTTTCGTCGTCTGTTGATAGTAAAAAGTGAGCGAGTGATTCTGTGGGAAAATCAAAATATCGCATCCCTGAAATTCATAAGCTGACGTATAGCCAGCTGTGAAATATAAACACGATAATTTTAGAGAATTGTGTTCTTTTTGACCGAGCGAAGTGAGGTCTAAGATTCAAGTCGACGGGTTGGCATTTCTCTTAATATTTAAATGTTTATATGTTGCGCATTTACGGCGAAACGCGGTAATAGATTTTCATGAAATTTGACAGGTATGTTCCTTTTTTAATTGCGCGTCGACGTATATACAAAGTTTTTGGAAATTTTGCATTTCAAGGTTAATATAAAAGGAAAAAGGAGCCTCCTTCATACGCCAATATTAGAGTAAAAATCAGACTATAGAATTATTCATCATAAATCAGCTGACAAGTGATTACACAGATGTGTGGAGAAGCCAGTCTATTGCTGTATTTCCATAAGGTCTATAGTTTCAATCAGGTACTTGTGGATGAGAATACTGCGTGAGGTCTACTGTTTCACAGAACTACTAGTTATCAATAAATAAAAATAACGAGCGAAACTCGGTGCCCCGATATTCCACACTATTTATACAGAGTTGGTAAAAATTATGGAAACAGCTGAATATTTCTTTTAAAAGGGAAATTTGACTATAGGTCTGATTTTGGACCTAACTACTTAATTGATTAACTTGAAATTTTACATATAGATTCTCAATTTACCGAGGATGGTTATAGGCCCAATTAAAATTCTTCAAGGTTCTAGAAGGTCAAGTTTTCAGTTTGCCAAAATTTTACTTTCCTTGCCCTATTACGATAGGTAAGGGAAGTATTGCTTTAAAATTATTTAAAAATATAAATTTCTTGCTTCATAAAATAAAATTGTTTATATTAAACGAAATGAACAGTTGAGGCTGTGCAAAAGCTAAAAATGAACTTTCAACCGGTGATATTTTTCAAAGTTTTCAAATTTTTATATCATCAAGCTATCAAAATGAAAACGTTTTCTTAGGAAAACATTTTTTTTCGAATATACTTTTTGAGATATGAGCGCTTGAAGTTTGGTTTTTTGGGACAAAACATTTCAAATTCGGTAATATATAAATCCATGAAATTTTAAGGGTGGATTCTTCATGGTATTGTTGATCTAGTAAAACAGAAATTTTCTGAAAAAGTCAATTTTTGAAAAAAAAATTCAATTCACCAAAAATAACTCAACTAAAAGTTATTTTTGGTTAATTTTAGTAAATTGAATAACTATCTTAAAAATTGATACTTTCAGAAGTTTTTTGTTCTACTAGATCAACAATACCATGAAGACTCTATCCTCTAAATCTCATGGATTTATCTTTCACCGAATTTGAAATGTTCTGTCCCAAAAATTTAAACTTTAGGCGCTCAAATCTCAAAAAGTAATGATCAGCGAAAAAATGTATTCCTGAAAAAACTTTTTCATTTTGATAGCTTGATGATATAAAAATTGAAAAACTCTGAAAAATATCACCGGTAGAAAGTTTATTTTTAGCGTTTGCACAGCCTCAATATTACATCAATAAACCTGTATCAGCTACCGTCTATAGAAGGCATTCATTGACAAGACAGAGGATCGGCAACGTTGTTCTCCTATCTTTCAACACTGCCATTAGAACGTGGACCTCACTATAGTCTTCCCTACTTATTTTAGTGTGTTTATTATTCCCAGTCCTTTTCAAATCTGACTAGTATGACCCGTGCTTCGTAACGGACCACCTCTGGGTTACCCCATGATAAGTATTTCCTTCTACTAACTATATCATGTAACTTACAAAAGGTTTGACTGCATTCAGCTTCCTATTGCGATCAATAACAATAAAACATGAAGGACAATTAACGCCCGATTTAGAAGGCCTTGAACCTGATCAACCTCTTAACCGGCGATCAAAGCTGCCGCCGAAAAATTCACCTCCAATCAAATTTATAGCGACTCAAATTCATTAATAAATTGTGTCTATCTATGACTACAGATTTAAGCCATTACAGATTCTTGTCTGTGCTATGACACAGAGACAAGAATGTGATACAGAAGTCGGTTCAAGGCCAAGGGCGTTGCAAAATATTTGATACCGAAGGCTAAAGCGTTGCAAGCTGCTTGGGAACGCTGTAATACCACTCATCTTGGGCGTATCTTTAGCGTAATTTTCAAGTCCTCTCGAGACAAGATCCTAGCTGGACTTCTGTACCAATTTTGAACATCTTATCTCAATAAGTTACACTAAAATCTGAGAAAATATTTTTATCAAATTAGGGAGAGAAAAAGTTTTGTGTTTATCCTATTGATTCTCTCCCAATCATTTATTTGATATTGTGATTGTGCAATGTAATAAAACACAGTTTTCGGGTGTATCTTTAAAGATTTTTCAAAATCCGTTCTTAGTGCACCTCCAGAAGGCCAACACTGAACATACATGCCTAATATGAACGTATTTGGTTCAGTAGATTATGATTTGAGTGAGTGAGTGAGTGGATGAGTCAGTGCCATTTCGCTTTTATATTGTTACAATGTAGATAGATAGGATACGACAATTTCGTGAGAACTATCATATCATATCATATCATAATTTCTTTATTCATAAATTTGTACAGTGTATACAATGAATAGTGTCATAAATATATATCTTTGATTAGATACAATTAAAAATAAAATGCATAACAAATAAAACATTTACAGAAAACAACAATACAAACATACAATACAATTCAACTCATAGGAGCTGATCTCATTCATTCAAATATTCATTTATATTATAAAGAGCTCTCCCAGTTAAATATCTCTTTAATTCCAATTTTAATTTATTTTGGGATTCAGCTCTTGTTGGATTCGCGTCGGAAGCTTGTTATAGAACTTGGCTCCTATGTATGTGGGCTTCTTCTTGTAGAACTCAAGTCTATTGCTTTGCAAATGTAAAAGTTTATCTCTGTTTCTAGTGCTGTACCTATGATTATGTCCTAACTTCAAAATATTTCCAAGATTTTCTTGAATACTCATAGATATATTGAAACAATTCTCCCGTGAGTCACGTCCCTACAACAATTACAATACATAGATATATAAAAAGAAACTATTTGGTCGGGACTTTTAAACATTTTAAAGATAATATCTTCACATACAATATCCCTAATCTATATAGATATACACGTTGAATATGTAAAGGTAATAACTCTAATATGTATAGATATACTGAACTAGAAGCGGGCTCTTTTGAACGAGAACAATGAGGGTACTGCATCAAGATCATGCATTCAAATTTATTCTTTGGAATCTCTCAAGTATTAGACAGTCACGGCTATTCTACGAATAGATATTTGGTAAGTGTCTAGCAGTCTATTCTTTGAATAGATTTCAATGTCTTAAACGTTCATGGTTATGATTAATGATTGACTGTTATGACGTTTTCTTCTTCGTCATATTCTTCTTCTTCTACTTCTTCAACTCTTCTTTATTCCTCTTCTTCTTCTCCACCCTCTCCTTCTTCAATTTCATCTCTCCCTCTTTCTTCATCTTTATCAACTCCTCTTTCAGCTCTTCTTCTTCTTTCTTCTTCTTCACCCTCTCCTTCTCCAACTTCATCTCCTACTCTTTCTTCATCTTCATCAACTCCTCTTCCATCATCATCTTCTACCTCTTCTTTCCTTCAACTCGTCTTCCTTCCTCTTCTTCTTCTCCTCCTCCCACTCCTTCTTCACCATCATCTCCTCCTCTTCCTTCTTCTCCACCACCCACCACTTCTTCCACCCCCATCACCTCCTATTTCTTCTTCTACAAGCTTTCTCTTTCACTTCTCTTCCTAATCAGCTTTCTCTTCCTAGCCTGCTTCTATCGATTATCTCCCTCAAGCACATTATATTGACAGACAATTCCGTGTCAGGGAAGAATCTCTTTCGCCAAGTTAAAAATTTCCTTCCTTTGTTCTCTCGCCGTTCCGGTTGGTTTTCTTTGTATTTGAATTCTGCGAATCTAAGATAATGATTTAGAATTAATCCTAGAATTCGTGACTGGTGCAATTTGTGCAACTCATTGCATTTGTGATTCAAGTTCTGTCAGTGTACATATGCCTGGGGCAAAGTTGGGGTTTTCCCATACAGAACTGCCATTTCTCTAACCCTTCACTTACTCTCTCTCTCTCTGTCTGACTGTCACACTCTCTTTTCTCTCTGTCTGTAATATTAAAATAATACGATATTTCTTCTTGTATACACGTAGGGGATAGGAAATTCACTTATGACGCATCATCACGTCTCAACTACTCAACTGATTGACTAGAAATTCTGCAAATCGATTCTCAATTCACCGAGGGTAGTTCTAGGCCTATTTTAAATTCTTCAGATCCTTAGTGGGTCCAGTTTGTCAAGTTTTTAATTAGACCCATGCGGTGCACGGGTTACCTGCTAGTCTATAATATAATAAAGGAAAGAACTGGCTTATACACGTAGGGGATAGGAAATTCACGAATGACGCATCATCAAGTCTCAACTACTCAACTCATTAACTTCACATTTTGCATATTGATTCCTAATTGACCGAGGATGGTTATATGCCTATTTTCAGTTCTCCAGGATTACAGTAAGCCAAGTTTTCAATTAGCCTCTTGCGGAGCACCAGTTACCTTCTAGTCTACAAATAAAGTAAACCAAAACAATCAACTCTCTCTCATTACATAGTTTATAATTATTATTAAACGAAAATCCCAATTAAATGCTGTAAACCATCCCGAAGACTTCTGCTACTGCAAATATTGACAACAGTGTAAACAGCTAGATGAAATTTCGATGAGCGCTACTATTCGAAAACTGACAGCCCGGGAATCAAACCCAGTACCTCCTAACTTATCTACACACCTCAACCACCGGTCACCCATACAACCACAGTCCCAAACTCACGTATCTCAACTATCAACACATCACCTATCTGACCATACCTAACACTATCCTTGAACTAATTTCTTGAACAGCACAGAAAATATTTGAATGAATTATATCATTGTTTTGCTACAGTGAGATAAACTCCACACTGTCACCACTCCTCATATACATCACAACTACGCTACCTATTTAAATAACGCTGACTAATTTCAATGAATCCAGTCATAAAATCAAAGTAAAATTCGCGTCAATCTGACAGTAAACGTGATCTATAACACCTTATGCTTCCCATTTTATCAATGGTGACAGAGTGAGGTGAATTGTGAATTAGCCTCAAACATTAACAGTTACAGTAGCGTAGAATGGTTGACAACTTTATTGTTTATAGGTTAGTGTAGCAAATATATTTCATTTAGTACTGCTATGATAAAGGTGGGCGAGCCCGTAATTTATTTAAACTCTGACCAAGCCTACATCTATGTAATTCAGTACGACATTGACAATATTCTTTTCAATTATCCTTCTATAATTCTATAAATATTTCCTTCTAGCAGGTAACTCTTGCTCCGCAGGGGTCTAATATTTAAATAAATCTGGTATGGCGCACTCATACAACTTTCCTTGCCGTTATGAAAATTGATCACCTGACGCTAGTGTTCCCGCGCATCTCAAGTCTACTATTCCAAGATCTGAGCCAGCTGGTGACAGGACAATAATTTATTTAATATTCAAATAAATCTGGTGTGGCGCACTCATACAACTTTTCTTGCCGTTATGAAAATTGATCACCTGATGCTAGTGTTCCCGCGCATCTCAAGTCTACTATTCCAAGATCTGAGCCAGCTGGTGACAGGACAATAATTTATTTAATATTTAAATAAATCTGGTGTGGCGCACTCATACAACTTTCCTTGCCGTTATGAAAATTGATCACCTGACGCTAGTGTTCCCGCGCATCTCAAGTCTACTATTCCAAGATCTGAGCCAGCTGGTGACAGGACAATAATTTATTTAATATTTAAATAAATCTGGTGTGGCGCACTCATACAACTTTTCTTGCCGTTATGAAAATTGATCACCTGATGCTAGTGTTCCCGCGCATCTCAAGTCTACTATTCCAAGATCTGAGCCAGCTGGTGACAGGACAATAAATTATTTAATATTTAAATAAATCTGGTGTGGCGCACTCATACAACTTTCCTTGCCGTTATGAAAATTGATCACCTGACGCTAGTGTTCCCGCGCATCTCAAGTCTACTATTCCAAGATCTGAGCCAGCTGGTGACAGGACAATAACGCTGGATACACACGAGATATAGTGAATGATTCAATAGAATCAACAGTTGCCAACAGTTTGCAATTAATCTCATTTTATCGAATTTCGAGCTTATTTTCAATTCTAGGTGAAAATGTTATTGGACATTAATTAATGAGATTTTCATGCTCAATCTTTTCCACTCGAAATTTTTCTTTTGAATTATATATGAGACCTGATAATTTGAAATCTAAAATCAAACTTTGCATAGATGGGGCGGAGCTCCTGAAAATTTTACAGATATGGGATTTGTGACAGTTGAGAGAGCTTATCGATGACTATTTCAGGTATGAATTTGATCAAAATCGTTGGAGCCGTTTTCGATAAAATCGCGAAAAACCCTGTTTTTGACAACATTTTCGCCATTTTAGCCGCCATCTTGAATTGCATTTGATCGAAATTGTTCGTGTCGGATCCTTATATTGTAAGAACCTTAAGTTCCAAATTTCAAGTCATTCCGTGAATTGGGAGATGAGATATCGTGTACACAGACACGAATAAGTGAATACACTCATAATATACACACACACATATACAGACCAATACCCAAAAACCACTTTTTTGGACTCAGGGGACCTTGAAACGTATAGAAATTTAAAAATTGGGGTACCTTATTTAATCACAGCATGATACAGTATCAACACATTTTGATACAGTATCATCTCACCTTGATACACAACACCATAATCAGATACAAAACAGGATAGAGCTATCTGCTTTGTTGAATGATAGACAAGGATAGCAATACCATGCTAATCAAATACTGCCATTATAACGTGGACCTCACTATAGAACAAGAACAACCACAACTTGATACAGTTTCAAAATAATACGATACAGTATCATCTCAACTTGATACAGTATCAACACAATACGATACAGTATCATCTCAACTTGATACACAACACCATAATCAGATACAAAACAGGATAGAGCTATCTGCTTTGTTGAATGATAGACAAGTATAGCAATACCAATGTTAATCAAATACTGCCATTATAACGTGGACCTCACTATAGAACAAGAACAACCACAACTTGATACGGTATCAACACAATACGATACAGTATCATCTCAACTTGATACACAACACCATAATCAGATACAACACAGGATAGAGCTATCTGCTTTGTTGAATGATAGACAGGGATAGCAATACCATTGCTAATCAAATACTTCCATTATAACGTGGACCTCACTATAGCAATATTAGTGATCGACATACCGACAGCACACTATAATGAGGTCCACGTTATAATGGCAGTATTTGATTAGCAATGGTATTGCTATCCTTGTCTATTATTCAACAAAGCAGATAGCGCTATCCTGTTTTGTATCTGATAATGGTGTTGTGTATCAAGTTGAGATGATACTGTATCATATTGTCGGTATGTCGATCACTAATATTGCTATAGTGAGGTCCACGTTATAATGGAAGTATTGATTAGCAATGGTATTGCTATCCTTGTCTATTATTCAACAAAGCAGATAGCGCTATCCTGTTTTGTATCTGATAATGGTGTTGTGTATCAAGTTGAGATGATACTGTATCATATTGTCGGTATGTCGATCACTAATATTGCTATAGTGAGGTCCACGTTATAATGGAAGTATTTGATTAGCAATGGTATTGCTATCCTTGTCTATTATTCAACAAAGCAGATAGCGCTATCCTGTTTTGTATCTGATAATGGTGTTGTGTATCAAGTTGAGATGATACTGTATCATATTGTCGGTATGTCGATCACTAATATTGCTATAGTGAGGTCCACGTTATAATGGAAGTATTTGATTAGCAATGGTATTGCTATCCTTGTCTATTATTCAACAAAGCAGATAGCGCTATCCTGTTTTGTATCTGATAATGGTGTTGTGTATCAAGTTGAGATGATACTGTATCATATGCTTCGTCGAAAAATAAACTGTGTAGTATTTCCACGCCCATTGATAACGGAAGTAACAGAATCCTTTAGTTAGTTTCACTACAAGCTGGCAGAGTTGGTTAAATGGGTGGAGTTTGGTGTTGTTAATAAGGATTGGTGCCAGTTTGAGTTGAGTATCACTCAGATAAAAAGTCAAGGTTGATTAAGGAATTCTGATGAAATAAATCGTTGTTTTATATCCATGAATGGTTCTTAGAACGGAACTAGGGCGTGATTTTACGTACGAAAATAATTGATCTTGAAAATACCTTTGAACGGTTTCGTTAGTTAGATGAGGATAAGATATCTTTGAAAAATAGAAAGAAAAATAAAAAATCTGGTGTGGCGCACTCACACAACTTTCCTTGCCGTTATGAAAATTGATCACCTGACGCTAGTGTTCCCGTGCATCACAAGTCTACTATTCAAAGATTTGAGCCAGCTGGTGACAGGGCAATAACGCTGGAGACACACATGAGGTCTGCTATCTCTTCATAGTTAATGATTTAATAGAATCAACAATATTTTGCAATTGAATAATCATATTTTTCGAATTTAAAGCTTATTTTCAATTTTAGGTGAAAATGTTACTGAACATTAATTGTAGAGATTTTCATGCTCAATCTACTCCACTTGATTTTTTTTGTTTAAATTGTATCTGAAGCTATCTTGAAAATTGGGAATCTATCTTGAAAATTAGTTAGAACTAGCAATTAATTGCTAGCTTCTATTCAATTATCAGGTGTATGCTCTCTTATACACTAATTCATAATTACTCTCAATATAGCTAAAATAAATCTGATGTGGCGAACTCACACAACTTTCCTTGCCGTTATTAAAATTGATCACCTGACGCTAGTGTTCACGCTCATCTCAAGTCTACTATTCAAAGATCTGAGCCAGCTGGTGACAGTACAATAACGCTGGAGACACACGAAGTCTGCTATCTCTTCATAGTGAATGATTTAATAGAATCAACAGTTGCCAACAGTTTGCAATTGAAAAATCACATTTTCTCGTATTTCGAGCTGATTTTCAAGTTTAGGTGAAAATGTTTCTGGGCATTAATTGTAGAGATTTTTATGCTGAATCTTTTCCACTTGAAATATTTTGTTGAAATTATATCTGAAGCCTGATAATTGGGAATCTAAGATTAAACTTTGCATAGATGAGGCAGAGCTCCTGAATTTTTTACAGATATCGGACGCGTGGCAAGTGGTCGAGCTTATCAATAGCTCAAATGCAGTGATGATAATAAATGAGCCTACTATTTAGATGGGTTACGAACCACTGGGAAGCCATTTGGATACTTATAATAATTGATATTTAATTTTTATATCATACTAGCCGTCAGGCTCGCTTCGCTCGCCATATCCGTCTAGCCAGGGGGCTCCGCCCCCTGGACCCCCGACTGGGTCGTCCGAGAATGAGATCAGCAGGCTCGCTTCGCTCGCCTGCATTTTTTATTTGAGCATTTTTATCATATGTTAGAACAATCCAGTCGGGGGTCCAGACTAAACGTCTGGCTAAACAGATATGGCGAGCGAAGCGAGCCTGACGGCTAGTAATATAATATTTCCAGGATTGAAGTAGCAGTGCCCAATCAATTTTTCCGCGATAAATGCATTCAAATCTTCAACTTGGTGCCAACCTAACAAAGTCAACTCAACTTAATGCCAACTTGACAAAATTATTAATTTAGTTGCCAGTTAACAACTATTTCGAGGAGGTACTCTATCTAGATTATAGTTCTATAGTAACATATGATATGGACATTTCAATTATAATTTAGAGATTGGGAGAAGAAGAATATACATGCTAAAAGACGAACTTTAAACCCTTAAAGTAGAAATATTGCCAAAAGATTTCTTAGTGCGCCTCTAAAGGGCCAACTGAACATACCTACCAAATTTGAACGTTTTTGGTCCGGTAGATTTTTAGTTATGCGAGTGAGTGATTGAGTCAGTCAGTCAGTGAGTGAGTGCCATTTCGCTTTTATATATTACCCTATATAGATTCATACATTCAATATAATATTAGCAGTTGTTCAAAGAATTATTCGTGAATACTTCCAAATATTATAGCAATATATATGGCTAAAACATAATCTTGAAAAATAATAATGATGGGCAAGGGATAGTATGAATATACAAGATCTGCTCAACCATTTGGTTTTATTTATAATACATACATCATGGTGTGTTTAACACAATTTGATAATGAATAATTATTGCATTTCCAAAAACATTTCGATCACCTCTAGGTGTCTTGAGTAGAATAATGGTTTTTTAAAACAAAACATGTAACTATACAGGATTGGTTCTTTCCAATGAAAACAGTACGAATATCGAATAAAATAAGGAATTAATTGAAATGTGTGAATACAGATTTTTTGGCTAGTAAGGAACAATCATTCTAATACAGTTCATCTAGTAAAAAACAATTTGAATACAGTAAGTAGGTTCCTCACATGTATCAGATTATCAAATATAAATAAAAAATAATGAAGTTAGTCGGTAGAAACATTGAAGATGAAGAAGAAAATGATTAAAATAGAAGAATACATTAAGTAATTAGCTCAAATAAATCAAATATCAATAAAAGAGTTAGGCTAGGTACACACCAGTTAGTCAAGACAAGATTAGTCACAATACTTCACATAGCTGCTTGTGACGCAACTCATACTGTTTAGTCATTGCAATTAGACATGTCTGCATAAGCAACTATGTGAAGTATTGTGACTAAACGTTTCTTGTCTTGTCTTGGCTAACTGGTGTGTACCTAGCCTTACTTGGTAGAACATTTATGAAGAAGTAAAGGGTTGAAATAGTGGAAAGAACAAGAAGTAGGAAATGAAGAAGAAAACTGAAAGAGTTATAATAAAAAAATGCCTCATTTGTTTCAAATGTTGGAGAAGAAAATAAGTAAGAGATGTGCCAGAAATTATAAAAACTCAATTTATCACATTTGCGAAGTTAAAATTTTGCTAGAATGTTGGATGCATAAAATTCATAGAAAGTAGTCCTATACCAATTTGAATATTGAGTTATCGAATTGAGTAATGCATTTTTGTAAGTTAGCCTGGGTGACGACTCTGATGAATAAAAATGAAATAAATAATGAATGGAAATAAAGAATGATATAATTATACTTTTATATGATTACAAACACTTAATAACATTTATTTCAAATAATTTTATCGTTTATTGTCATTTCCAGATCCATTGAGTATAATATATTTTTCCAATTATATAATTATCTTGGTCGTAGCATATGATTAATTATTCAGAAGTTGAATGTGTAGGCCAGGCCACGCCCCTTTCTATCTCATTGGCTCGCTCTCAACCAATCACAGTTCGTTTCTCCTCCATCAACTCGACTCAACCCTCCTTCTTCTTCATCTTTTGACTAGAACGGTTTTCTCTTTCTTTACAATTTTCTTCCATCGATTGAACATTAGAATAGAATTAAACTTATTGGCTCAATCTAAACCAATCACAATTTTTTTCCTCCTCAATCAATTTTAATCAACTCTCCTAATCCTTCTCCTTCTTCATCTTTTGACAAGATCGGGTTTCTCTCAATTTTATTTCCTCTTTTATCAGTTAAACATTAGCATAGAATTGATAATATAATCTAGTACATTTCCCGCTCTCAACTTAATAGTTTACATAAAAGTATACTATATTTTACTATACTAGTAAAGTAAACTATAAAGAAATATTTTTTCCTCAGGAAAGGTTTTCCTCTTTCAAAAACTAGATAGAACAGAGGTTGCGCCGAAGAAGATATCCCATGGTATATTATGTTAGTTTGTGATCAAAACTTCAAGTCGACTAGTGTCTATTTTTAGTGTTTTGTTAGGAGTGTAAGAAGGGCACAGTATGAGAGACTACCAGCGGCACATAGCTTCACCAAAAACAACTACTAGGACTATCGGCTTCAGTTAACACTCACATTTGCAACATAGACACCCTATACAATGTCTATTATTAGTGTGTTGTTGGGAGTGTAAGAGTGTAAGAAGGGCACAGTATGAGAGACCACCAGCGTCACATAGCTTCACCAAAAACAACTTCTAGGACTATCGGCTTCAGTTAACACTCACATTTGCAACATAACGGTCCTTTACCATGGCATTTCACCATAAATGATACAGTTTAATCTCAACTTGATACACAACATCATATGATACAGTATCATCTCAACTTGATATCCGACACCATAATTTGATACAAAACTTTGAAACTCGAATGAATTCTACAAACCATGCATATCTTATTATTATGTTATCTTTTCTCTATGGTATTATACCCATGTATACATTTACCCATTGATAGTTGCATAGCATAATTTGCTACATAACTGTCCTTTACCATGGCATATCACCATTAATGACATAGTATCAACACCCGTGATACAGTATCAACACAAATGATACAGTATCTACCCATGTTACAGTATCATCTCGATACACAACACCATAATTTGATACAAAACTTGCAAACTTTGAAAGAATTCTACAAACCATGGGATATCTTCCTATGCTATATTTCCTCTATGATCTTACCCCTCCAATTTATATTTTCACTATGATCTTACCCCTTATCACATCTCCACAACCAACCAATCATACACTACTGCATCTCATCTCTCTAGCCAATCACAAGCCTCCATTCTTCCAACCCATCAAGCCTCGGCCAATCAGCGATCGTTCTACTCCTTGCGCTGTGGCTGGGGCGTGGTCGACCTTCGCGGTGACCTTGAGCCGTCGTTGTCAGCTGATTTGGAGGACAAACAGCTGTTGTTGTCCTGTTGACCTTCAGGCGAGAGCGAAGGTGACGCCGATGACCTTGAGTGACTCGGACTGCCGCTCTCGCGACGCGTGTTCAGGCGGACCATTGTGTCTAGGTGTCGGAATCTGTGAACAATAAATTGGTAATCTATTCTATAATAAAGGTAAGAACTGGCTTGTACACGTAGGGGATAGGAAATTCACGAATGACGCATCATCACGTCTCAACTACTCAACTCATTAACTTGACATTTTACATTTGCATATAGATTCTTAATTTACCAATGATGGTTATAGGCCTATTTTCATTTTTGTTAATGAATTACTTTGATTGATTGAGTACTTTATTTATGTAGATTACAATATATACTGGCTTATACACTTGTATACAATAGCTTACAATACAGCAAAGTTATAGATGAATTTACATAATATAGACTAAGAAAATAATTATTGAACTGTATATGATGAAAAAGCATTTTGTAATATAATAACTATAGATAATAATCATATTGTTATGCATCTACATAAATTGGCGGAGCTTTGGACATATCAATGTCCATTCTTCGGAAAGAATGTTAAAAATATCCTCCCCACTAACTCTCTACCAAATCCCCACTAACTCTCTACCAACTCTCTACTTTGGGAGAGGAATAGCACAAGGTTACCTTATATTTACCGAGGATGGTTAAAGGCCTATTTTCAATACTTCTAGATTATAGTAGTGGAAGTTTTCAGTTTGTCAAGTCGTCAATTAGAAACTTTGGAGCCTGGGATACCTTCTAGTCTAAAATAATGTAATACAGGGAGAGAAGATGTAAGAATTTGCATATTCACGTACATGGGATAGGAAATTCATGTCATTTGTATATCGATATTGGAGACGAGTTTGTGTCAAAATTAATTTGAAATCGTGTTGTCTGTATCAAGTTTGGTGGGTGATTTGATACTAAAGTGTTTGTATGAAATAAAAAGTCTAAGAAATTGTCAAAACCACAGAAAGACCGGTTTCGGTTGTTACACCATTGTCAATCTTTGATAAACCTGATTATCAGGTCTTTCTATCAATGTCTGTGGTTTTTGACAATTTCTTAGTCTTTTTATTTAATATGAATAATTACCACAATATCAACTTCTCAACTACACAAAAAATGTTTCTATAAATTTTAGTGGGGGATTTGATACGGAAGAGAGTTGTTTGTATCAAGTTAGGTGGGGGATTTGATACGGAAGTGAGTTGTTTGTATCAAGTTTGGTGGGTGATTTGATAAGGAAGTGTTTGAATCAAGTTTGGTGGGGGATTTGATACGGAAGTGAGTTGTTTGTATCAAGATGGGTGGGGGATTTGATACGGAAGTGAGTTGTTTGTATCAAGATGGGTAGGGCATTTGATACAGAAGTGAATTCTTTATATCAAGTTAGGTGAGGGATTCGATATGCAAGAGAGTTGTTTTTATCAAGTTTGAATTAAATATGAGATTTGTGAATAATAACTTACCTGACTGGTACCTTGCTAGCTCCAGTGTCGTCGTTTTGAAAGAGGAAAGCTAGTGGCCAGCTGATCCAAGAGGCACTGAAATTCAAACAAATATTACATTTTAATTAATGAAAAACGAATATGAAAATTAATACTTGAAATTGTATTCAAAGTGAGAAGGAAGTTGAATAGTACAATTAAGAATCTCTATCTTTAAGTATTATCCGGGTCCTCCCGTGTTATCGGATGGGCACGTTAAACTGTCGGTCCCGGCTGAAGTATGACAGTCGTAAGGCCCATTGACGGCTTAAATTATATATTCAGGCGGTGGGACCTTCCCGCAAGGAACTCCCACCAACAAAAGCCATACGAATTTACTTTTATCCGGGTCCTGTAGCTTTGCCTATTGCCCGTTGAAAAAACATGGAACATTTTTGAAAATGTATCTTTCCATAAGCAACAGATGCTCTTTTGTATCTTCTCAAAAGCAACGTGTTGCATCCGAAAAGATACACAAGGAGCTTCAATGTATCTTTTCATTAGCAATTAATAGATGCTCTTTTGTATCTTCTCAAAAGCAACGTGTTGCATCCGAGAAGGTACACAAGGAGCTTTAATGTATCTTTCATTAAGCAACAGATGCTCTGTTTCCATCTTCTCAAAAGCAACATGTTGCATCCGAGAAGATTCAAAAGGAGCTTTTTGGAGTTAGGTCTTTTTAGCACAACACAGTCTATAAGCTGACATTCGTTCAACATACTCATTCCATTGCTGGTGATACGTTGCAACTCTCTCATTCATGAAGAATCTCTGTGTGTAGGGAGCTTCCTCCATCTAGGGATCTAGGGTCTCGGAAGCCTGATGTTTTTGCAAAGCCGTGAATATTACCCCGCCAACCGTACCTTGCCAATATGCCGTTTCAAAGTAAGGGAGGCAAAGGGCACGGGACGCATACTGTAACCTCATAAACAGTAAATAAATAAATATTTTATTGGTCATAAATATTTCCAGAAAACATGGACCATGTCAGACAATCAAAGACAAGTGAAAATGAATTTACTTCCTATCATGGGTCACTGGCGAACATGTTCGCGACTGTTGCAGTGTGAATTCATTGCATACTTTATCCCTTAGACTACCAAATAGGGTCTATGAAGCTTGTACCGTTAAATACCAAATCAATTTTCATTGCGATAATGTGTCCCAATACAAAAAGAACATGATAAAATGAATAAAATTCAGTAAATAGGTTTGCAATTTCAATTTAACATGTTATTATTGGCATTATATGAAGTAATTCACTTACTGTCAACTCAAAATGACATTGCAAATTACATTAGAACAGCTTCATTCACGCACAAAACCAGCATGAGAGCATAAATAACCTCAATTCACAATAATATGGCGATCAGATGGTTCTAAACAGCTGATGTATTTTACACAATAGACCCTAGACTACAGCTGGGATGCATTGCTGTGTAGTTTAGATGATCTATTCACCCACTGGGATTCGATGAACCTCTATTGGGAAATTTTGTCCCAGTTGTAGTCTGAGGTTGGCCATTTCTGCTGGGACATATTGTCCCGTTGGTATTCTAAGAGTTATACACCAATTTATTTATTTATTTATTAGAACAGTCACAAACACGATATTTGGAAAGAGAAACAGGCAATTGCCCAAAACTTCTTCAATTCCTTGATTTTGGCACATAAATAGTCCAAAGTGAGGTTAAGTTTAAAATTTCTGTTTTCACCAAAGATTAACACTCAGAGAATATGTATTCGAGATAAAACTGATGAATTTTAAATTTCGAAGGGTTGATAACAGCCGGAAATAACACTAAACAATCCGAAAGTTTCAATAATATTGAAATAAACTTGAAAATTTTGAGCAGAAAAATTAAAACTACTATCACTGCAACTATCAGCTGTATTGATGTATTAATTTCCAAGAGTTTATGAATATTGAATTTGAAATTGTATTTTAAATTATTCAATTGTATTTAAAACAATATTTTCTGTCATGATTTGTTTGCTTTTGTAATTGAATATGTGAATAATGTCAACCTGTTATAGGATAATTTTCTAAAAAGCATCTGTATCAATACAAAAAAATTAAAATTGTAAAATTGAATTTAATGTATCAACTCACAGTGGCGTATGCACGGTGACCCCACTTCCGTTCTCGCCCTCCTCCTCATCCTCTTCCTCCTCCTCCTCGTCGACGCCATCCTGACTCACACCACCTCCCCCGGGGCAGCTGCCACCCCTGTGCTGGCTTCCGTGCCTCCTGGGGCCGGGCAGAGTCTTTGCTATTTTGGGGTTGTAGATCTTGGGGTCGCTCACCATGCGGACAAAGAAGGACCGTTTGTAGGCCAGCAGGTTCTCTCTGCGTTTGCGTTCTAGTTCGAATACTTCATCGCTGTTTTCCTAAAGAAAATAATTGGTTTATCTATAATATAATAAAGGAAAGAACTGGCTTATACACGTAGGGGATAGGAAATTCACGAATGACGCGTCATCACGTCTCAACTGATTAACTTGAAATTTTGCGTATAGATTCTCAATTGACCGAGGATGGTTATAGGCCTGTTTTAAATTCACTGATATTTATGATTGATACAAGACTTTACGTTAGTTGAGGTTCCTTAAATTCTAGTTTTCTTGAGGTTTGTTTGTGTAAAATGAAATGTTTTCCTCGATTTTGAACGTGTTCTACTTTATATTTTAAATTTTTGTATTGTGTACCATACGTTACTTGTTACAGAATAGTTATTTGTGCAACTAGTGCGCAATGTGACAGTTTGCAGCACCGAAAGAAACGTTTACGCCCGAGCCGTAGGCGAGGGCGGAATGGTTTCTTGAGTGCAGCAGAGGAACTTTGCGCACGTATTTCACATTAAGTTTTTCCTACAGTTACCATTGAATATGAAAAGTGGGTAATTATGGGTAAAATTGCCTGAAATGCATAAAATGTTTTTCTGTGAAATTTTATTATTGATAAAAACCTTAATCCTAAAATCCTAAAGTCCTCGTTGTCGTTGGTTATAATATATAATGAATAATAATTAGCGCGTTGTGCTTGGTTGCACCTCTGCTCACTATAGCAGCCACAGCAGTCACTGTTACCAACTTCATTTTGATTTTGCTGCACTGATGCTCCATATAACCTACTAAGTATTTTGCGTTGCCATGTTGCAAATCTGGAGTGCAGAAAAATTTTTCCCGCACTAGAGCGGAAAAGTGATTCTTTGCGTTCTGTAATCAGTGCAGCAATGGCCACTTTTCAACGTAACTGTAGGAAAAAGCTTATTCTGCAACATACAATCATGAAAATAATCAGTAAAAGAATAGCAGAAATTAGCAATAGCTATCTTTTATTCAACTGAACTCTAGCAAAGCTTAAACTAATGGCTGGTTTCTAGTCCCTAGATTATGGTTTTTATCCAATCCATCTATCATTAATCAATGTATGTACGACATATTTATATTGTAATCTACCCACTGGATTCCAATCTATTATTTTTACTCAAGGAGAAACTACATAAATATAGCGAATCTTCTCTCATTTTCCTCCATCTTCTCATTCTCTCACTCCACTGAATGTTTACGCGTTGAAACGATCCACCAATTGCAGACGAGGTCTAGACTGAGTCACTCCTCCTAGATCCCACTATTCGCTTCTGATTGGTCGAGCCTATTTCATGTGACTAGTTCTCAACTCTGCCACCAGATGGCAACAAATACAGGTTTAAGGTACAGTACCTTATACATTCTTCTTCTTCATCCATTACCCACACTTATGGGATCGATGACGTTGTGCCCAGAGCGTATAGAATCAAAACAAGTAAATATATTTCCCATTTGAACAAAAACAGTCACAGCTAAAAACTGAGGCAAAAACAATTGATCTGAAATTGAGAAAAGAAATTCAAACCGTCTTACTTGTTCTTTTTCAATGTTGAGTGACTGAAGCAGCTCTGATGCAAACTCAGTTATCACTTCCCAAGCATGTTCTGTAAAAGATGAACATGGAATATTTAGAACAAATTCAAGGTTCAAACTGTGAGCATTTTTCAAATGGGAAGTATTGGTATTGTTTGTACGGAATATTGACGGCCGACCAATTAACATTTGGAATATAAATAACCTTTATCATGGGATAAAATGCTATATTTTCTCTGCAACACCACAATATGATACAGTATCATCTCAACTTGATACACAACACTATAATTTGATACAAAACTTTCAAACTTTGAATGAATTCTACAAACCATGGGATATCTTCTTATGCTATTTTTACTTTCCTTGCCCTATTACCGTAGGTAAGGAACGTATTGCTTTCCGAAAAAAATTAAGGTACCCCACTTTCTAAATTTCTATACGTTTCAAGGTCCCCTGAGTCCAAAAAACTTGTTTCTGGGTATTGGTCTGTATGTGTGTGTGTGTGTGTGTGTGTGTGTGTGTGGTGTGTGTGTGTGTGTGTGTGTGTGTGTGTGTGTGCGTCTGTGTACACGATATCTCATCTCCCAATTAACGGAATGACTTGAAATTTGGAACTTAAGGTCCTTTCACGATAAGGATCCGACACGAACAATTTCGATCCAATGCATTTCAAGATGGCGGATAAAATGGCGAAAATGTTGTCAAAAACAGGGTTTTTCGTGATTTTCTCGGAAACGGCTCCAACGATTTTGATCAAATTCATACCTAAAATAGTCATCGATAAGCTCTATCAACTGCCACAAGTCCCATATCTGTAAAAATGTCAGGAGCTCCGCCCCATCAATGCAGATAGATTCCCAATTTTCAGGCTTCAGATACAATTGAAACAAAAAAAATCAAGTGGAGTAGATTGAGCATGAAAATCTCTACAATTAATGTTCAGTAACATTTTCACCTAAAATTCAAAATAAGCTTTAAATTCGAGAAAATGTGATTATTCAATTGCAAATTATTGTTGATTCTATTAAATCATTCACTATGAAGAGATAGCAGACCTCATGTGTGTCTCCAGCGTTATTGCCCTGTCACCAGCTGGCTCAAATCTTTGAATAGTAGACTTGAGATGCGCGGGAACACTAGCCTCAGGTGATCAATTTTCATAACGGCAAGGAAAGTTGTGTGAGTGCGCCACACCAGATTTTTCTCTATATCCCCACAATATGATACAGTATCATCTCACCATAATTTGATTCAAAACTTCCAAACTTGGAATGAATTCTACAAACCATGGTATATCTTCTTATGCTATGTTTTCTCTATGGTGATAGGCCTACTCACCGACATCATAACTAGTTGCGTTCTGGGCTGTCGCGCAGAACCGGATGACGTATTTGTCGTGTACCGATGCTGGCACCATGTGTATCTTCCCGGAACCGTTGATGTTACTCAGCAATTTCTCGTTGAGTTTGTCGGTGCCTCTCAGGCGGAAACAGACCAGGCCCAGCTGCTCAAACAGGGGGAATTGTGTTAGGATTCAATCACAATAAATTACTTACATCTATAATATAACTAGCCGTCAGGCTCGCTTCGCTCGCCATATCCGTCTAGCCAGGGGGCTCCGCCCCATGGACCCCGGACTGGATCGTCCAAGAATGAGATCAGCAGGCTCGCTTCGCTCGCCTGCATTTTTTCATTTTTATCATATTATAATAGGACAATCCAGTCGGGGGTCCAGACTAAACGTCTGGCTAAACAGATATGGCGAGCGAAGCGAGCCTGATGGCTAGTAATATAATATTCCCAGGATTGAAGTAGCAGTGCCCAATCAATTTTTCCGCGATAAATTCATTTAAATCTTCAACTTGGTGCCAACCTAACAAAGTCAACTCAACTTAATGCCAACCTGACAAAATTATTAATTTAGTTGCCAGTTAACAACTGTTTCGAAGAGGTACTCTATCTAGATTATAGTTCTATAGTAACATATGATATGGAAATTTCAATTATAATTGAGAGATTGGGAGAAGAAGAATATACATGCTAAAAGACGAACTTTAAACCCTTAAAAACCACCCTTAGAGTTAAAATATCGCCAAAAGATTTCTTAGTGCGCCTCTAAAGGGCCAACTGAACATACCTACCAAATTTGAACATTTTTGGTCCGGTAGATTTTTAGTTATGCCAGTGAGTGAGTGAGTGAGTGAGTGAGTGAGTGCCATTTCGCTTTTATATATATAGATAGATAAAGGAAAGAACTGGCTTATACAGGTAGGGGATAGGAAATTCACGAATGACGCATCATCACGTCTCAACTACTCAACTCATTAACTTCACATTTTGCATATACATTCTTAATTTACCGAGGATGGTTATCAGGTACATTTTTTAAGTTCTTCATGATCTCAGTAGGTCAAGTTTTCAGTTTGTCAAGTTTTTAATTGAACCCTTGCGACGCACTAGCAGGTAACTAGTCTCAAATTTGTTGAAACTCTTCCAAACCTCACCTTATCCTATTTTTAACTATATTAAATAAATTTGGACTGTTTATAAATTTCGTTTGAACTACATTAAATCATGTTAAACTTCATGTAAACCTGGTTTTGGCTTTCCTTAATATTCTTAAACTTGATCTAAACCTGGTTTGAGCTTGCCTTTACATTGCTAAACTTCATCTAAGCCTGGTTTGAACTTGCCTTGAATGGTCAAACTCTATTGGTTTGAACTTTACTTGAAATTGTTAAACTTCATCTAAACCTATTTTGATTTTGTCTTTACATTGTTAAACTTCATCCAAACCTTGTTCAAGCTACATTAAACTAAATTAAATGAACTTGAATTCAATCTAAACCTGGTTTGAACCTGCTTGTACATTGTTAAGCTTCATCTTAACCTGGTTTGATTTTGCTTTAACATTGTTAAATTTCATCCAAACCTTGTTCAAGCTACATTAAAGTAAATTAAATGAACTTGAATTCAATCTAAACCTGGTTTGAACTTGCCTTAAAATTGTTAAACTTTATCTAAACTCCTGGTCATCTACTCATCTCACCCCTGGTCATCTCTCTGCTCATCTAAACCTGGTTTGAACTTGCCTTAACATTATAAACTCAATGTAAACCTGGTTTGAACCTACCTTAACCTCGTTGCACACCTCAAACCTCGCGTCTTTTCTGACCAGTTGCTCGAACTGTTTGGCCAGATTGCAGTGGTGCCTGACATACGCCTGCAGTCCACTAATGCCGTAGCTTCGCATCACAAACCAGATCTTGAGCGAGCGAAAGCGCCGACTCAGCGGAACGCCCCAGTGGCGGTAGTCGATGGTCGAATTGCTGTAGCCGTGTTGAAGGTAGAGGGGGTCCACCACCTGTCAAGTAGATTCAGATTCAAGTAGTTAATTATCGCACTATTTTGATGTTTTTAAACCATAGTGCCGGTTGAAAATGGACTGACAAAGTTATAAATGAGGAGGTATTCCAGAAGGTGGTAGAAAAGAGATCTCTCCTAAATTTTCTCAGTGACATACGACATTCTTGTATTGGACACATAAGGCATTCACGTCAAGTATTCTAGAAGGTACAGTTGATGGACAGAGGGGTCGTGGAGACCCTGGCTACAGGCTGTGCAAAGGCTAAAAATAAACTTTCTACTGGTGATATTTTCCAAAGTTTTTCAATTTGTATTTCATCAAGCTATCAAAATGAAAAAGGATTCTCAGGAAAACATTTTTTTTTCGATCATTACTTTTTGAGATATGAGCGCCTAAAGTTCAAATTTTTGGGACAAAACATTTCAAATTCGGTTAGAGATAACTCCATGAAATTTAGAGGATGAATTCCTCATGGTGTTGTTGATTGAATAGAACAAAAATTTTCTGAAAATATCAATTTTGATAAAGTTATTCAATTTACCAAAAATAACTTTTTTGAGTTATGTTTGGTCATTTTTAGTAAATTGAATAACTTTCTCAAAAATTAATATTTTCAAAACATTTTTGTTTTATTCAATCAGCAATACCATGAAGAATTTATCCACTAAATCTCATGGATTTATCTCTTACCGAATTTGAAATGTTCTGTCCCGAAAATTTGAACTTTAGGCGCTCATTTCTCAAAAAGCAATGATCGTAAAAAAAATGTTTTTCTGAGAATTTTTTTTATTTTGATAGCTTGATGATATACAAATCGAAAAACTTTGAAGAATATCACCAGTAGAAAGTTGAATTTTAGCCTTTGCACAGCCTTTTAAGACAAATGACGAAGGATCTGGGTGCTATGAGCTTTGTACAATGGAAGAGAGTAGCAATGGACAGATTTGGATGGAAGGCTGCCAACCAATCAAACGATTGAGCTTTAAAAAGAAGTGCCGGTGCACAAAAGTCGGTTAAATTTTAACCATGATTAATATTCCATGTGAACCAATCAGAGAAGCCATCTTTTCATAATCGCCTTCTCTGATTGGTTCTTGTAAAGTTAATCACGGTTGAAATTTAACCGGCTTTTGTGCAACCGGGCCATAATCTTTAATTAATTTATTACTTTAATCGATTAATTACAACAGAGTGGAAAAATAGAAAGTGAGGTTGTAAAGAAGGAAAGAGAAGTGGAATGAGTTTGGTAGAGAAGTAGATGTGCAAGGAGGAGGATGATGGTGAAGGAGAAGGAAAAATAAGATTGAGAAGATGATGAAGAGAATGATGTTGAAGGGGAAGGAGAAGAAAGTGATGAAGGAGATGAAGAAGGAGATAATATAAGAAGGCGAAGGAAAAAATATTATTTTCTCAATCATAATGATGAAGGGGAAGGAGGAAAGGGGAAAAAGTAGAAGAAGAAAAATAAGAAGACAAAGGGGAAAATGAGATTGAGAAGATGATAAAGAGGATGATGATGATAATGAGGGGGAAGGAGAAGAAGAATAAAAAGAAAATGATGATGAAAGCAGGGGAAGAACAAGAAAAAGAAGAAGATGATTATGATGATGATGATGAAGACAGGGGAAGAAGAAGAAGATGATGTAGATGATGACGAAGATGTAGATGAAGAATAAGGTGATTAAGAAGAAGAAGATGAACAAGAAGATGTAGTAGAAGAAGAAGATTATTTATAGATTTATTTATTTATTTGTTGATATAACTACAAATCATATGAATATGATTGGGATAGAACAGGTATAGCCCAAAACTTTTATGTTCCCAAATTTTTAAAATAATAAAATGTCCGAAAAAATAGGTTATGTTCTTACTGAGAAAGTTAAAGTTCAAAGTTCTGTCCAAAAATATATATGAGCTGGAAATTTTGAATTTAGAATGATTAAAATACCAAATTATAGTCAAATATTGCACTTAATATCACCGCACTTTGAATAAATTAAGTTATTTCAGAAAATTTTGAAGCCAAAAATATACACACAACCTTCCACTAGGCACAGCTGTAGTAGAAGAAGAAAAATAAGATGATGATGATGATGATGATGATGATGATGATGATGAAGACAGGGGAAGAAGATGATGATGAAGACAAGGGAAGAAGAAGGAGATGATGTAGATGATGACGAAGATGTAGATGAAGAATTAGGTGATTAAGAAGAAGAAGATGTAGAAGAAGAAGTGTAACTGACCAGTGCCGAAGTGAGCCTGATCCTGTCTCGCACCCACATGGTGGAGCAGTCAAAGTTGACCAGCATCCATTTGTTGAGATTGGTGTTGAAAGAGTCGGCCCAGTGGATGCCGGCCAGCAGAGGCTTCAGTTCCGGGCAGATGAATGCATTGCCAGCATAGGCCGCGTCCACGTGGAGCCATACTGGAAGTGAAGGTGAAATTACATTAATTTAATAGTGTAATGAAATTACATTACATTTTCAAGTCGACGGTTTGGCATTTCTCTTAGGGTCATTTGCACAGTGACAGTTTAAACTAAATTTCATTTTAAACTGGATTAAATCCATGTCAAGTCTCGTTTGTTATAATGTGTTTCATTTTGAGTTTAAGCCAACATCTGATTAAATCGAGTTTAAGCTTTGACTGTGCAAACGGCCCTTAATGTTTAAATGTTTATATGTTTTTATGTTGCGCATTTACGGCGAAACGCGGTAATAGATTTTCATGAAATTTGACAGGTATGTTCCTTTTTTAATTGCGGGTCAACGTATATACAAGGTTTTTGGAAATGTTGCATTTCAAGGATAATATGAAAGGAAAAAGGAGCCTCCTTCATACGCCAATATTAGAGTAAAAGTCAGACTATAGAATTATTCATCATAAATCAGCTGACAAGTGATTACACAGATGTGTGGAGAAGCCAGTCTATTGCTGTATTTCCATAAGGTCTATAGTTTCAATCAGGTACTTGTGAATGAGAATACTGCGTGAGGTCTACTGTTCACAGAACTCTATTATTCATCATAAATCAGCTGACAAGTGATTACACAGATGTTTGGAGAAGCCAGTCTATTGCTGTATTTCCATAAGGTCTATAGTTTCAATCAGGTACTTGTGGATGAGAATACTGCGTGAGGTCTACTGTTCACAGAACTCTATCATTCATCATAAATCAGCTGACAAGTGATTACACAGATGTGTGGAGGAGCCAGTCTATTGCTGTATTTCCATAAGGTCTATAGTTTCAATCAGGTACTAGTGGATGAGAATACTGCGTGAGGTCTACTGTTCACAGAATTACTAGTATTTTGATACATCACTCATAATAGGGAAAACGGTACCTGCAGGGAATTTGGAGCAGACAGGTCCGATCTCCTGTAGGTTGTCGAAGGAACAGCAGGATGTGGTTCCCAGGGTAGTGGAGACAAAGAAAGGGATAAGACCCATAGCTTCGTCCTCTTCCATTGCCTGTAACAGACATAAAGAAAGGTTTGTCAGAAAATTTTGTAAACAGAAATTGTATGAAAGGTTCAATTTACCAATAGTTTTTGATGGATTATCACAAGGTGCTGGCTATAGTTGTCAACAGGTATAGTGACGTCCACGTTATAATGGCAGTGGAGAAAGATAGGAGAACAACGTTGCTAATCCTCTGTCTTGTCAATGCCTTCTATAGACGGTAGCTGATACAGGTTTATTGATGTAATATTAACTGTTCATTCTCGTTTAAAATAAACAATTATATTTTATCAAGCAGGAAATTATATTTTCCAATAATTTCATAATGAATTTTCATAATCAAGATGAAATATTCTGTTAGTTGATTATTAATTCTTCATTGTTGAAAGACGATCTGGCAACAGAGCAAAGTGAGAATGAGAGAGAGAGAGAGAGTTTCATTTATTTACAATACAAATGAGACTAATGTAATAACATTGGTAGATAAAATAATAAGGTAGTCTTTGTGTTATTTTTCTTCCAAATTTGTAGGTGACACAGTCCAAGATAAGGTTAGAATTTCACATATACAATTTTTATAATATTATTTTTAATGCGAAATAAACATGAAAACGCTAGAGATAGAGCTATCAGCTTTGTTGAATGGTAGACAAGGATAGAAATACCATTGCTAATCAAACACTGCCAGTATAACGTGGACCTCACTATAGAAGGGTTTGAATTTTTCCAAGGGTTTCCAATGTTGTAAAATAGTTTAAAATGATGAAACTTAGAACCTGATATGCATTAACAGGTATAGTGAGGTCTACGTTATCATAGTAGTAGAGAAAAATAGGAAAACAGTGTTGCTGATTTTCTTAAGGGCCTCAAGTACAGAGCTTGATATGCATGGCCTCCATGTACTCCTGGTCCAATGCAGCCATAAAATGTTTTCCCAGATGGGTAATACAAATTATCTGTCTTTGATTCAACTGTCTATATTGATATGGGTCTATGATGAGTCACTTAAGTACCTCAATGACAGGACTTGCTATGCATGGCCTCCACGTTCTCCTGACCTTGAGCCATACAATTCTCACCCTGATGGGTAGAACAAATTGTCGGTGTTTGATTCACCTGTCTATATTGCTATGGGTCTGTGATGATCACCTCAAGGACCTCAATGACAAGGCTTACTATGCATGGCCTCCACGTTCTCCTGACCTTGAGCCGTACAATTCTTACCCTGATAGTTATAGGATATTATTTTTGTGTCTGATTTACCTGTCTATATTGCTATGGGTCTATGATGAGCACCTTAGGGACCTCAATGACAAGGCTTGCCAAGCTTGGCCTCCACGTTCTCCTGACCTTGACTCATACAATTATTCTCACCTTGATCGGTGAAGCAAATTATGATTGTGTTTGATTTACCTGTCTGAGAGTGGTTCCCCTCAATGCACAGCGATCATCCGGTTCCAAGATTCGCAGTTTGACAAAACATATCATGGCTGCTTTTTCGACACAGCTGTGAGCCTCCTTGCTGCAGTAGGCCATCAGCTTGGAGAGGAGTATTCCTTCCTCCACGAACGGGTGCTGCTGTTTGAGGCGCTTGATTGCCTGTGCTCTAGCGGCCAACATGGTAACTAGCACGCACTCGCTGGCTGATGTCTAGAAACAGTATAATCAAATGCTAAAGACAGTACATTTGTGTACATGGTAAATACTTTGCTTTTGAAGGGTTCATGACTGGTTGCCACCAAGCCTAGAAACAGTAGGGTACACCAATATAATAAAAAGTCACACATAACCTTTATTTGGACAATTTATTTCATTAAATTGGGATGAAAAGAAGTTTTGAACTGTAGTCTGTTTCTTTGTCCTTAAGTTGATTGTAAATTATGAATAAATATATAAATAAAAACAGTAAATTTGTATACAGTACACATCTAGTACCTTTACCTCCATTACTTTGAAATGGCCTATAGGCAAGGTATGGTTCGCGGGGTGATATTCATGGCTTTGCAAAAACATTAGGCTTCAGAGACTCTAGATGGAGGAAGCTCCCTACACACAGAGAATTGTCATGAATGAGAGAGTTGCAATGTATCACCAACAATGTAAACAGCATATTGAACGAATGTCAGCTGATAGGCTGTGTTGTGCTAAAATGACATAACTCTAGAAAGCTGCTTGTGTATCTTTTCGGATGCAACAAATTGCTTTTGAGAAGATACAGAAGAGCATCTGTAGCTTATGGATAGATACATTAAAGCTCCTTGTGTATCTTTGTGGACACAACACATTGCTTTTGAGAAGATAAAAAAGAGCATCTGTTGCTTATGGAAAGTTACATTTTAAAAGATGTTCGATGTTTTTGAATGGGTAATATTGTAGTCTAATGACCATGCTCTGATAGACAAAGCTGCAGGACTTGGACTGTAAGTCATATCTCAATTGAGACTGGCTGTTGGGAGCAATATATTTTAGGATTAACCCTTTATATGCCCTATAAAATTCAACAATTTTTTGTGACTCACCTGTATCACGCCACCCCCTTTGCTTCCCTCAGAAAACGCTAGAAATTCGTTGGGTAGTCCTATAGCTTTACCTGCAAAATTCAAAAAAATTTATCAATTTCTAAACTCCATTTATTACTGTAGATACCCAAAACCATCCAAAATTGGAAGAGAAAATCATTAGCCTTGAAATGTTCAAATAAGAGATTGTCATTGTAGTTAACAAAATGCTGTCATTGAGCGTTGAAGGTTGATTGTAGCCTCTTGCAATTCTAGCAAGCAAGGAAAAAATAACATGATCACTGTTGATTCATTTTTCATTGGTATTAATTAAATTTGGAATAGTTCATGAACAACTTACTCACCTAGCCAATCCAGAACAATTGTCTCCAATTCAGTACAAGCCGGACTGGCAGCCTGAAATTTTATAAAAATTTTAAATTTACAAAATTGTTGCAAATGATTAGTCTGATATTTTCAATAAATAATGATACTTTTGAAAGTTAGAAAGAATACAGCATTTTCTTAGTATTTCAGTATTTAAAGTCCATAATGTGATTAAAGAGACCACAAAGACGCGTCTATAAATAATGGAAAAATGTTGAGAAAACTTGACAAGAATTACCTGAATAATCAGCTAAAACTTGGAAATGATAATATTTTACAGGTTAAATATGACATTTTTGGAGTACTATTTTACAAAGTTGTGTAAATACGGTATATCACACTTTTCAAATTATAATCAACTAAAACTAGGAAGAAATATTTTACAGGTTAAATATGACTTTTAAGGAGTGATACTTTACAAAGTTGTGTAAATACGGTATATCACACTTTTCAAATTATAATCAACTAAAACTTGGAATAATAATATACAGGTTAAATTTGACTTTTTTGGAGTACTATTTTACAAAGTTGTGTAAATACGGTATATCACACTTTTCAAATAACTATATTGAGATTTTCTACAATACAATTGACAATTCAATTCCACTATAGAAAATAACTGCAAGGTATGCTATCTTTGAAATAAATTCTGTATTTGAATTTGTAATGTATTTGAAGGTTTCTATATCAGTATAGATTGCTGTGCTCACTGCTCTTTGAATAGAATATATGTTCATCAAGACACTTATAAGATACAATATTTACGTTTACAATGAAATTACGTAGAAAGTACTAGACTATGAAAAAAAATTACGTCAAGATATATTTTTTTCCAACTAGAAATATCTTTTAGTTTGGGAGAACAATGTCCTCTGTCTTCAGTGAGGAAAATATTCGAATAATGAAACACTAGAATATTGTCTGAAAATATCACGAATTTATTAAAAAGTTGTAAACATGAATCATCACACAAATGAAAATAGAAATCTAAGTAATCTTTAAAAATTATTTAGTCACAACATGATTCGGATATATGATGTCATTATCAATAACTTGACTGATAATGGCATGATGTAGCCAAAATATGTTGTGACTAAATAATTTTTAAAAGGTACCTAGATTTTTATTTTCATTTGTATTCAAGACTAGCCCTAAAGAAAAAAGACACCTATTTTTATATCTGAAGTGTGACCAAAAACAGTATCTGAGTTGAATTATCTTGTAGTGTAGTTGATGATTATTGAGAGAAAAATGGTGAATCAATGATGATTACCTACCCATGAGAAACCAATGCAGCCAATGATATCTGACAGCATATCTCCAAGTATTGAAGGGTAAGAATTGCCCGATGGAAAGTAAGCATGGAACCTGGGGTGTTGCCAGTGTGTTACCTGTAATTTAAAATAATCATAAGTAGTATTGACATTTGGTCAAAAATCAAAAATAACAAAAATGAAGATTTGCTATTGCTTTGGTTTAACAAACGTTCAGAAGTACTTGATGTTTTCAAATTGGCTTATTGAAGAAGAAGAAGATATATGAGAAGAAGAAAAAGGAGAAGAAGATATGGAATAGAAGGAGGAGGAGGAGGTGAAGAAGGTTAAGAAGAAGAAGAAAAAGAATGAGATAGAGTAGATTTAGGAGGTGAAGAAGGTTAAGAAGAAGAAGAAGAAAAAGAAGGAGAAGAATGAGATGGAGTAGCTGGAGGAGGTGAAGATGAAGAAAAAGGGAGTGAAGAAGAAGAAAAAGGGAATGAAGAATGAGTTGGAGTTGCAAGAAAAGGTGAAGAAGGGTAAGAAGGAGATCAAGAAAAAGAAGAATAATGAGATTGAGTAGCTGGACGAGGTGAAGAATGGTAGGAAGAGGAAGAAGAAGAAAAAGGAGGAGAAGAGGAGATGAGAATAAATATGAAGAAAATTACAGCGGAGTAAAAGAAAGATAAATTAGAGACAAAGAAATACTAATTGAAGAGAGAGAGAGAGAGAGAGAGAGAGTAGTCAAGAGAGTCTCAGTTACTTGATCCAGTACATGCTGTCATCTGGTGGCCGGATTCAGAACTAGTCACTTGGAATGGGCTCCACCTATCAGGTTCGAGAAGGCGGAGCTAAGAGGCGTGACTCAGTCTAGGCCGTCTGCGATTGGTCGCTCGGTTCAGTGCGTCAACAACTGATGGGGGTGAGAGTGAGAGGACGAGGAAAGAGTGAGAGAGTGTGTGAGAGAGAAGAGTTGCTTTAAAATCTACTGGAGTATCTGTGAAAATTAGAATGTACGCTTGGATTCTCATATAATTCGCTTAGATTCTCTAAGATCCAAGAATTATTAGTTTAGATTCATCTATTCATCTCGATTACTATATAATTATTATGTACTAATTCATAACTATAGTGAGGTCCACGTTATAACGGCAGTTAAGAAAGATAGGAGAAAAACGTCGATCATGTGTCTTGTCAATGCCTTCTATAGACGGTAGCTGATACAGGTTTATTGATGTAATAATATTAACTTTCATTCTCATTCAAAATAATCAATTATATTCTATTACTAGCCGTCAGGCTTGCTTCGATCGCCATATCCGTCTAGCCAGTCTGGACCCCCGACTGGATCGTCCAAAAATGAGATCAGCAGGCTCGCTTCGCTCGCCTGCATTTTTCATTTGAGCATTTTTATCATATGTTAGGACGGTCCAGTCGGGGGTCCAGACTAAACGTCTGGCTAAACGGATATGGCGAAGCGAGCCTGACGGCTAGTAATATCAATATTCCCAGGAATAGCTCTGATTGAAGTAGCAGTGCCCAATCAATTTTTCCGCGATAAATGCATTTCAATCTTCAACTTGGTGCCAACCTAACAAAGTCAGCTCAACTTAATGCCAACTTGACAAAATTATTAATTTAGTTACCAGTTAACAACTGTTTCGAAGAGGTACTCTCTCTAGATTATAGTTCTATATTAACATATGGTATGGACATTTTTCAATTATAATTAAGAAGAATATACATGCTAAAAGACGAACTTCAAACCCTTAAAAACCACCCTTAGAATTAAATTTTTTCCAAATCCGTTCTTAGTGCGCCTCTAAAGGGCCGACTGAACATACCTACCAAATTTGAACGTTTTTGGTCCGGTAGATTTTCAGTTCTGCGAGTGAGTGAGTCAGTCAGTCAGTCAGTCAGTGGAGTGCCATTTCGCTTTTATATATATATATATATATATATATATATATATATATATATATATATATATATATATATAGAAGAAGAAGCAGATATATTTTTCAATAATTTCATAATTAAGATGAAATATTTTGTTAATTGATTATTAATTCTACATTGTTAAAAGACGATCAGGCAACAGAGCAAAGTGGGAAAGAGATAGCGCTATCAGCATTGTTGAATGATAGACAAGGATATAGTGAGGTCCACGTTATGACAGTATTTGATCAACTTTGGTTTTGCTATCCTTGTCTATCATTCGACAAAGCCAGTGTCACTATCCTTTTCTAGGTTCACAACGATGCCAATTATGTTTTTGACAGTGTAGAAATATAATTAATTAATTCAGAGAATCGGCATCGCTATTCTTCTATCTTTATCCACTGTCATTATAACGTGGACCTCACTATAGCAATTAGTGTTTGACAATATGATACAGTACCAACACAATATGATACAGTATCATCTCAACATGATACATAACATCATAATTTGATACAAAACAGGATAGAGCCACCTGCTTTGTAGCAATACCATTGCTAATCAAACACTGCCATTATAACGTGGACCTCACTATAGTAATTAGTGTTTGACAATATGATACAATACCAACACAATATGATACAGTATCACCTCAACATGATACATAACATCATAATTTGATACAAAACAGGATAGAGCCACCTGCTTTGTAGCAATACCATTGCTAATCAAACACTGCCATTATAACGTGGACCTCACTATAGCAATTAGTGTTTGACAATATGATACAGTACCAACACAATATGATACAGTATCATCTCAACATGATACATAACATCATAATTTGATACAAAACAGGATAGAGCCACTGCTTTGTAGCAATACCATTGCTAATCAAACACTGCCATTATAACGTGGACCTCACTATAGCAATTAGTGTTTGACAATATGATACAGTACCAACACAATATGATACAGTATCATCTCAACATGATACATAACATCATAATTTGATACAAAACAGGATAGAGCCACCTGCTTTGTAGCAATACCATTGCTAATCAAACACTGCCATTATAACGTGGACCTCACTATAGCAATTAGTGTTTGACAATATGATACAGTACCAACACAATATGATACAGTATCATCTCAACATGATACATAACATCATAATTTGATACAAAACAGGATAGAGCCACCTGCTTTGTAGCAATACCATTGCTAATCAAACACTGCCATTATAACGTGGACCTCACTATAGCAATTAGTGTTTGACAATATGATACAGTACCAACACAATATGATACAGTATCATCTCAACATGATACATAACATCATAATTTGATACAAAACAGGATAGAGCCACCTGCTTTGTAGCAATACCATTGCTAATCAAACACTGCCATTATAACGTGGACCTCACTATAGCAATTAGTGTTTGACAATATGATACAGTACCAACACAATATGATACAGTATCATCTCAACATGATACATAACATCATAATTTGATACAAAACAGGATAGAGCCACCTGCTTTGTAGCAATACCATTGCTAATCAAACACTGCCATTATAACGTGGACCTCACTATAGTAATTAGTGTTTGACAATATGATACAATACCAACACAATATGATACAGTATCACCTCAACATGATACATAACATCATAATTTGATACAAAACAGGATAGAGCCACCTGCTTTGTAGCAATACCATTGCTAATCAAACACTGCCATTATAACGTGGACCTCACTATAGCAATTAGTGTTTGACAATATGATACAGTACCAACACAATATGATACAGTATCATCTCAACATGATACATAACATCATAATTTGATACAAAACAGGATAGAGCCACCTGCTTTGTAGCAATACCATTGCTAATCAAACACTGCCATTATAACGTGGACCTCATTGTAGCTGGTAGCCCGTGCTTCTGGTACAGTATTAATATTTCTTCTTTGATAACACCAACTCTTTCCATTTGAAAAATGCTGACAGCCCTCTTTCACAAAAGGAGGTGATAATAATAATTATTTATCGAGATCTCATTTCATGGTATATTCGAAATTCTTCACTGCTGGACTCTGATGCTTCACTTATTGGAATTCCCCGATATTGGATTTCTTCCTCCTCCTCCTACTCCTCCTCCTCCTCCTCCTACTCCTCCTCCTCCTCATCATCATCCTCCACCCTCTACTCCTCCTCCTCATCCTCATCATCCTCCTCCTACCTTTCCTCCTCATAAACTTCCTTCTCTCTTCCTCTAAACTTCCTCTAGTCCTTCTCTTTCAAGACACCTCTAAACTTTTTTCCGATCATTGTTCGCGCACCTTCTTCCAGTACCTATCTCTTTCTCTCCCTCACTCTCTCGCCCACCCTCACTCACTCTCTCTCAACCTAACAAAGCCTCTTGGTTCTCTCTCTCTCTCTCCTCTCTCTCTCTCTCTCTCTCTCTCTCTCTCTCCACCCTCAACTGAGCCACTCCCATTTTAAAATGTTTTGCCTTTTCTTACTATTTACTTAGACATCAGTAGGGCCAGATATCTCTTGCTGTATTAGGATACTACCAACATCTTCTTCTCTGTCATCTAGGAGTGAGTGCTTTACAATATTTTTCATCTTCTTCTTCTTCTTCTTCTCCTTCTTCTTCGTTTTCTCCTCCCACTTCTTCATCTTCCTCTCCTTCTCTTACTTCTTTGATTCAGCTACTTCTCGTTCTCCTCTTCTTCTTCTTCAATTTAGCTTCTACTTGTTGTTGGTGTTCTTCTTTTTTCTTCTTCGTCTTCTTCTGCTACTACTACGTGTTCTTCTTCTTCTTCTTCTCCTTCTTCTTCGTTTTCTCCTCCCACTTCTTCATTATCCTTTCCTTCTCTTACTTCTTTGATTCAGCTACTTCTCGTTCTCCTCTTCTTCTTCAATTTAGCTTCTACTTGTTGTTGGTGTTCTTCTTTCTTCTTCATCCTATGCTACTACTACGTGTTCTTCTTCTTTTTCTTCTTCTGCTTCTTCTTCTTCTTCTTCTTCTTCTTCTTCTTCTACCTCTTCTTCTAGTTCTACTTCTAATTCTTCTTCCACTTCACCTCTACAACCTATTCTTCTTTATCTTCTCTTCTTCTTATTCTCTCCTTCTTCTTCTTCTTCTTCTTCTTCTTCTTCTCTTCTTCTTCTTCTTCTTCTTCTTCTTCTTCTTCTTCTTCTTCTTTCTCATCTGTGTCAAGTCTTTCTCAGCTGTTCTATATATTGTTCAGCTCTCTGTGAAGTGTATTGTATTGTTCAAAGCATATTCAGTTGAGCATTTAATGCCACTTTACAGTCGATTTGAATATTAATCAGTTTCAGAATTATTATTGTAGGCTACTTCATCAATTTTAGAACAAAGGCGTGAATGTATGGCATTATTTAATATTCTCATATAGAGGATTATTACTTGTTGAAAACGACAAGGATTATTTTCATCATCATCATCATCATCATCATCATCATCATCATTTTCTTCTCTCTTCTTCTCCTTCTTCTTCTTCTTCTTCTGCTTCTTCTACTACTTCTTCTTTTTCTTCTTCCTGTTTCTTCTTCTTCTTCTTCTTCTTCTTCTTCTTCTTCTTCTTCTTCTTCTTCTTCTTCTTCTTCTCTTCTTCTTCTTCTTCTTCTTCTTCTTCTTCTTCTCTTCTTCTTCTTCTTCTTCTTCTTCTGCTTCTGCTTCTTCTACTACTTCTTATTTTTCTTCTTCCTGTTTCTTCTTCTTCTTCTACTACTTCTTTTTCTTTTTCTTCTTCCTCTTCCTTATTTTTCTTCTTCTACTTCACCATCATCCTCATTATCTTCTTCTTCATACTAGTAGTTCTGTGAACAGTAGACCTCGCGCTCAAGTTGCGCTGAGTTACAATGACCTGTTGTTATGTTTGCTCAAAAATTAATAAATAATTTATCAATTTAAAATGTCTAGAAAAAATCCTAAATAACCATAGAGCTTTCTGTCATATCGTACCGTGACGTGTCGTCCCGGAATGTGAGTGTGAGCGCTGTTATCAGGTCTGGCTGCAATTGTCTACAACGTTGATGGAAAGATACAATTTTCAAGATGTTCGATGTTTTTGAACGGGTAGTATTATAGTCCACTAGACAGCTGATTTATGATGAATAATTCTATAGTCTGATGTTTACGGTAATATTGGCGTATGAAGGCGGCTCCTTTTTCCTTTTATATTATCCTTGAAATGCAAATTTTCCAAAAACCTTGTATATACGTCGACGCGCAATTAAAAAAGGAACATACCTGTCAAATTTCATGAAAATCTATTACCGCGTTTCGCCGTAAATGCGCAACATATAAACATTTAAGCATTCAAACATTTAAACATTAAGAGAAATGCCAAACCGTCGACTTGAATCTTAGAACTCACTTCGCACGGTCAAATATTTTTCTCCATTCTCATCTTCTTTTTCTTCTTCTCCTGCCTCTTTCTTCTTCTTCTTTTTTTCTACTTTATCACTATCTTCTTCTTCTACTACTTCTTCTTTTTCTTCTTCTACTTCACCATCAACCTCATTATATTCTTCTTCATCATCTTTTCCTCCATTCTCTTCTTCTTCTTCTTCTTCTACTTCTTCTTTTTCTTCTTCCTCTTCCTTATTCTTCTTCTTCTACTTCACCATCATCCTCATCATCTTCTTCTTCAACATCTTTTTCTCCATTCTCTTCTTCTTTTTCTTCTTCTCCTGCCTCTTTCTTCTTCTTCTTTTCTTCTTCTTCTTCTCTTCTTCTTCTTCTTCTTCTTCTTCTTCTTTTTCTTCTTCTACTTCACCATCATCCTCATTATCTTCTTCTTCATCATCTTTTTCTCCATTCTCTTCTTCTTTTTCTTCTTCTCCTGCCTCTTTCTTCTTCTTCTTCTTCTTTAACCACTTCATCATCATCTTCATCTTCATCATCTCTTTCTCCATCATCATATTGTGCAATATTGACTTGATTAGACGCCATGTTGGATATATATTTATGATAGAGGGGAGTTATGTAGACTCTGAGAATATAGTAATAGTCACAGTTTTAAACGGTGGGGCATAGAAGTTGCCATGCTGTTGAATGAAGTCTTTACTTGATATGTTGGTCATGGATTTTATGTTGGGTTATAAAACACCGATAGTGAGGTGTTATATATCTATATTTGACCCATATGTTTAACATATACATGATATATATATATATAGATGTGCAGGCACTCATAATATCCTCCAAGCTGACTATATAGTTGGATTATTTGGAACTGGCAGTGTTCCTAATGTATTAACATTAAGGTTTCCCATTTAACCAATGGTGACAGCTGAAAGTGATTCTAGATATAGTCAGTTCATTTCAAAATGGCAGTGTTGTTTATGAATAACGTGAATGCTTTGTATTCAACAAATGATGACAATACAGAGTTGATCTTGCTTGATTATTATGCTGAATAAATGATGGAGTGTGTTTTACGAGGCCGTTTGTTGAGAAAATTGGAAAATGGTGCTGGGAAAATTTTGTGGGGAAAATGGGGCTGGGAAATTGTGTGAAGGACTTTGGGGTGGTTTTCCTTGAGTTGGATTTTCGAGGCTGAATTTCGTGGTTGATTTGGATTCGACTTTTTGAATTTTAATCAATTTATCGTCTGGTTCTTCAGATTTTAGTTTTATTTTCTCTTGGAGCTGTGATGCATTAGGGTTTATCTGAAGTAGGCCTAATAATGATTATTGTAATTTTATTGAGAGTGTAAGAAGGGCACAGTATGAGAGACTACCAGCGTCACATAGCTTCACCAAAAACAACTACTAGGACCATCGGCTTCAGTTAACACTCACATTTGCAACATAGACACCCTATACACTGTCTATTATTAGTGTGTTGTTGGGAGTGTTAGAGTGTAAGAAGGGCACAGTATGAGAGACTACCAGCGTCACATAGCTTCACCAAAAACAACTACTAGGACTATCGGCTTCAGTTAACACTCACATTTGCAACATAGACACCCTATACACTGTCTATTATTAGTGTGTTGTTGGGAGTGTAAGAGTGTAAGAAGGGCACAGTATGAGAGACTACCAGCGTCACATAGCTTCACCAAAAACAACTACTAGGACTATCGGCTTCAGTTAACACTCACATTTGCAATATAGACACCCTATACACTGTCTATTATTAGTGTGTTGTTGGGAGTGTAAGAGTGTAAGAAGGGCACAGTATGAGAGACTACCAGCGTCACATAGCTTCACCAAAAACAACTACTAGGACTATCGGCTTCAGTTAACACTCACATTTGCAACATAGACACCCTATACACTGTCTATTATTAGTGTTTTGTTGGGAGTGTAAGAGTGTAAGAAGGGCACAGTATGAGAGACTACCAGCGTCACATAGCTTCACCAAAAACAACTACTAGGACTATCGGCTTCAGTTAACACTCACATTTGCAACATAGACACCCTATACACTGTCTATTATTAGTGTGTTGTTGGGAGTGTAAGAGTGTAAGAAGGGCACAGTATGAGAGACTACCAGCGTCACATAGCTTCACCAAAAACAACTGCTAGGACTATCGGCTTCAGTTAACACTCACATTTGCAACATAACGGTCCTTTACCATGGCATATATCACCACAATATGATACAATATCACCACAATATGATATATTATCATCTCAACTTGATACTAAACTACAAACTTTGAATGAATTCTACTAGCCATGAGATAATATCTTCTCATGCTATCTTCTATATGTTATCACCAATGAATGGCACAGTATCACGACAATATGATACAGTATCACCAGATATGATACAGTATCAACACAATATGATACAGTATCATAACAACCTGATACACAACATCATAATTTGATACAAAATGATACTTATACTATAGAGATGAGGAATATAAAATAAATTGCACACCATGAAAATTTTACACATATATTACATAAATAATGCAAAGATCAGTCGAGGCAAAAAATATATATAGAGCGATAAAAAATATAATATAAAAATAGAACAATATTTGAAATCAATAAAAATATCACAGGCTAACTTTATATTCTAGATTTATGGCACGAATCATTACCATGTGCCTTTATCTTGAAATCATATGCATTCTTTGGCATGTAGCTGTGACATGTACTTGCTAATACTTGTCTGCTTGGATAATTCAATCATAAATATGTGCTCTAAGATCAGCTTGATAAATTAGCCACTAATAATCCAAATATATCTATATATTAAAATCTCTAGTATTTAGTAGATTTATTTGTATCGAATATATATTTTTATCTCAGGGTGCAAGATTCGGCACCTGACGGAATAGGTAGAGCCATTCATCTAGTGAATTAGAACTATGATAAATTATCGCAAATTGTATTGCAAAAATTAAATATTGTATGCATACGTTTGATAGCCTAGATTTCGTACTTCTTTGATTAAATAGAAATTTCTAAAATATTGATCTATATATTTTTCTTTCAATTAAATACCTTTAATACTAATTTTTACTTGCGCAAGTATTACTCTTATTAATTTCTTAATTTATAATAACCCTTTCGGCGAGCTAGCTTTGATCATCAGATTATTTCGAAGCACTAGGGCGCCCATCACTAAATTCAAATTTAAATCACTCACGTGTCGAAAATCTTCTTGTAAGCCGCCGATGTCGATCCAACTCCATGTGGTCCGGGAATATGGTAGCCGGAATCGTCTCCTCCAAGGGGTTATAAATTTAATTAAAATGAAAAATGACTTCTGCTTCACAATAGCATCACGAAGTCTTTTAAGAAATTTAATAATTTACTTTAACTTTAACTTTTACAAAATTATTAATAAGGTACTTCGCTCTAAAATATTTGGGGTCCTCTTATGGTGGCATCTGGCTGGCGAGTGCTGGTTCTTCCTTCTCAAGTTTTACAGATTCTCTTTCCGACTTTCAAATTAGCATAAAATTTAAATATCCCAATCCTCCGCCATTAAATTCAAATAGATCTTACAAAGAATGCCAAAATATTGCTTAGATTATATGATTAATAATTTCTTTGCATTCGAGCCATATTGATAACATAGATTACACAAATTTTTACACAAAATCTACTACAATTATATAAATATATATAAATATTTTTGAATTGGCCTACAGTTGCCGCCTATTAACTGCCGTTTTACTATTGGTGCATGCAAATTTTATTAGGTATTCATGCGCCTGGTAACTCTTATTTCCTGAATACATTAAATTATTTTTATTTGGTTTTTTATTTATGCTCTTTGCATGCTAGTTAATATTATATATATTAATATTAATTCCATGCTAACTAATAATTAGCCACGTGGACGGGTGTTTTTTCACATTGCACACCATCGAATGCAATAAAGCTCTGCCAAGGGGTTTTGGTCAGATTCTACGTTCTTCGGTTTGATCGATCTCTAGGTCACCGATCTGTGAATACATCTACCTAACCTCAATCTTCAAATATTTTATAAATAATATATTTATGAGTAGTAAACTTCCTTCAAATCCTTTTTAAGTTCTTGTACCATTTAGCCAGAACAAGCTGATGCTATCTTATCTTGATTATTATCTGCTTGGCGATATTAGCCAATTACTTTATTTTTAGACCTATTACTATTTCTGTTAGGGCTTTTCATCTACCCAGATTTAAGATGTTACACACGCCCCTGGGTTTGAATTCAAAATATTGAGAATCACAATGTTTTTAATGAAAACCCACCCTTCAAATACACTGATATACACTATACTTTATTTATAAATTATACTCTCCTACTTCTATCACATTTCGCAGTCATATTTGCTGCATCTCCTTTATACCTTATCAAAAACAATAACAAATTCTCCTCCTCAACACACATAAAAATATCATAAATATAAACTTCTAAACGTACTCCTCCTGACACCATTTACAACACAGTAATTTTTGAATTCGCCGCTTGCAGGGCTGCCAACTTAACTACACACATTTCATAATTCTCATAAATGATTCCTTTTAGACAATAATTTCGATTCATAAACTTCTGGGCTTATATCTTATAGTATTTCTTAGGTCTTAATATAAATAATTTTCTATACATCAGGTACAATACTTTCTTTTGCTAATGGCTCTTTGGTTTTGGTAACTGGTATTCACTTTAAATCTTTTCAGGTAACAAACGTGGCATAATTAAAAGTAATAAATATAAAAACATATAAATAATATATCGACATTAATAAATATAATAAATAACAATAATAAATAACTCTTTGGGTACAGTACTTCTTTTTATAAACATATGTTCAACAGATATTACATTCATTTGATTTGGGTGGCTTTGGTCAGCTGTTCGCTGTTCTACAATTCATAGTGTTACATGTTACAGCAGAATTTGCTATCGACTTTCATAACTAACCTAACTGCTCAATTTTTTCTCTTAAAAAGGTAATTAACAAATTTTAATTTTATTATCCCCGCTTGTGTCCTTTTTTATCTGATGTATATAATTTAATTACATATTAAAAATTGTTCTTTTCCTTATTGCAGGCTTCTGACGGCTGGAAGGAATTAAAACATTGGATTGTTGCCACGAGGTCCTATACCAATTTTAAATTTATTAAGGAAGGTTAGTAATTGGCTTGATAGTGTGTTTTCCTTTGACTTCTTATCATATTTATTTCAAATTCTGTGATATGGCTTAATATTGGCTACATTTTCCCACCAAACAATGTGCGTGTTCTCACTCTCTTGTAACTGAACTGTGTTATGCTGCGATATGGCTACTATAGTGAATGGCCCTGAATAAATTAAAAAGAATTTGCGAGTTACTTTTTCTAAAGCATTTGATAACCTGTGGCTCTTTACTAAAACTTCATCTCCAATGTTATATGAAAATATTTTATAGGCTCGGTCGTGGAATCTCTTTCTGCTATCTGCCTTCTGCTCTAGCTTTAACCTTACCAGATGATGGATATTGGGGTTTGTTAACTTACTCACTTCTGATCTTGGAAAATCAATTAATTTTTCGATAAATGTATTATTCCTTTTACCGAATATGATCTCATAAGGCGTACGACCGGTGCTTTCATTTAGGCTATTATTATAGCATTCTTCTAAAAATGGTATATACCTAACCCATTGTTGGTGTTTTTCATTACAGTACGTCCGCATAAAACGAGAGATTTCTGCCATACGTCGCTCCACTGGGTTAGCGCTGGGGCTGTAAAGAGATGTCCTCGACCATTTAATATTAGCCAGGTGAAGTATTTCTTTCCACTGCTTGCTACAAAAATAGGTTGCGTTGTCTGATAGTACTCGTTTGGGCTTTCCTACTTCACTTGTCCATCTTTCCGTTATGCATCGGGCCAAAACTTCTCCGGTCAATTTGCCTATGGGAAATAGCATGGTATATTTTGAAAAAACACATGTAAGGACGAATATGTATTTTTTTCCGTATTGCGCCATGGGCAATGGACCATATATATCCGCTGATATCAATTCCAATGGTGCGCTGGGGAGAATGGGATTCATTTCACCTCTGATATGGTATCGCGGGTATTTGGCTTTCTGGCATATATCGCAAGCTTTCACTATTTTGGCCACTTTTTTATGCATGCTTTTAAAATAACAGCTTTCTTTTAGTAGGTGGAGGGTCTTCGTAGTTCCAAAATGTCCAATGCGTTCGTGAGCTTCTTTTATCAAATCTGTTTCCATATTAGCGGGGATAATTAGGCGCCAGTCGTAAGTATTTTTAGCCGGTCGGTGGAACATAAATCCTTTGTAGCGGGTATACTGTCGCAGGTAGTCGGGCGGTTCGGCAGCTCCTTCTTCCATCAGTTCACGGATCCGGGACAGTCTTGGGTCTTCATATTGGGCGATACGGATTCTTTCAGGTGTTAACATGGCGGTATGAATTCGTGGTTGGATATTGGGAGGATACGGTATGCTTTCTCCACTTTTTACGGCAAAACATCTTAGATTGGTATCTTGACAATATGTAGCGTCTATTTCTCTGGATAGAAAGTCGGCGGTCTGATTTCTCTTTCCTGGCAGATGGGTCAATTCGATGTCGTATTCTTGAAGCGCAAGAAACCATCTAGATAAGCGGTTGTGATTCAATTTGGCTGTCTTGAAAAATGTTAAGGCTTTGTGGTCGGTATTGATAAATATCTTATTGCCGAGTAACAATGTCCGGTACTTAATACATACTTCCACAATACTCAACAACTCTTTTTCGGTCACAGAATAACGACGCTGGGCTGGATTAAGTGTCTTACTAAAAAATGCTAACACTCCTTTCTCTCCTTGCTCATCTTCTTGGAAAATCTCTGCGCCTATCGCATAATCTGATGCATCGACATTCAAGAAAAAAGGTTTCTTTAGGTTAGGGTGTTTCAACACGACGGAATTTAGGAAGGCTTCTTTTAGTTGTTGGAATATAATCTCTTCTTTGTTAGTCCAAACCCAAGGCTTGGTACTAGACAGTATATGACTGAGTTGAGCAGTGTAGTGTGACATTTGTTTATTAAAACGGCGGTAGAATTGTAAAAATCCAATAAACTTTTGCAATTGTTTACGGTTGGTTGGTGATGGAAATTGTCTGATGGCTAATAATTTGTCCGGGTCCTGTGATATGCCAGTGGGTGTAATTATGTGTCCTAGATATTTCACCTCTCTCGCAAAAAATTCACACTTAGATAATTTGAGTTTCAATCCGCAATTTATCAATCTATCAAATACTATATCTAAATGTTTGCAATGTTCACGTATATTCTGTGAGGCTATTAATCCATCGTCCACGTATAATGTACAGTAGTCACTGATATCGTCTCCTAGCGCCTGTCTCAAACATCGTATGAATATAGCCATAGCATTTCTTAATCCAAACGCTAAACGAGTGAACCTATAATTGCGTCCATTAAACAGGAAAGATAAATAATCGCGCGATTCCGGTGCTACTTGGACTTGCCAATATCCTGCGCTCAGATCTACCGTTGAATATATGGTCTTGCCATGGAAGGTTTGCATAACTTGTTCAATTTGGTCTGGTCCTTCTCGGTCATCATCCAATATGCGGTTCAAGGCGCGAGCGTCCAGACAGAGTCTCACGGTTCCATCCTTTTTGGCTACACACACAATCGGCAAACTATAGGGTGCTGTGGATTCTTCTATAATTCCTAGTTGTTCCATGCGAGATATTTCTGCTATGGCGGCGGATCGATAGGTGAAGGGTATGGGGTATGATTTGCGGTAATACGTGTCGTGTGGTTTAACGTTGAGTGAACATTTGAAGTGAGTAGCTAGGCCAGGTTGTTCGGAAAAAACGTCTGCATTTTTGCGGAATACTTGAATTATTTCCTGTCTAGTGTCAGGGTGCCAATCGGTACGTTGATGAATTCTGTTTATCAGTATCTCTAACAATTCTTCGGTACTAGAGTCGGCTCTTGACGGTGCTCGGTCCTTCGTTGTTAGGCTTAATACCTCCATACACTCCATAGCATTTTCCATTCCGTGGATACCCCACTCCCTCGGCACGCCTTCCATGTAGTGAGCGAAATGTACCTCAGCGATTCCTTCAGTACGTTTCTTCAGATCAAGGGGTACTATGACTTCGTATGCTTCGGTTTCGGTAAATGCATGAAATTTCGAGGTTTGGAAATTTAAACAGGCCTGGAAGTGTTGTAGAAAATCTGTACCTATTATTATGTGCGGACCGGAAACAGGTAATACAAGAAATGTATATGCGAATCGTTGTTGTTGAAGATTTATTTCCAGTAAACATTGAGTAGTTATATGTATTCGCCGTCCTGGACTGATACCTGATACATATACGTTGGTTAACGGTAGAGTAGCTAATTTTGTTTTTTCTTTCAGACGTTGGAATAAGTCTGTTTGTATGAGGCTACATTGTGAACCACTATCTACTAATGCTTGAACCTTCATTCCATATATTTCTATATCGATATACGCTTGCATTTGTATATCCGGTAGCCTGCTTTCTTTTTCCGTTTCTTCTAACAAAGTCTCCGGTAGATCATTTCTGAATGTGGTGTATGATGTTGAGATGTCTTGTTTTTCTTGGTTTGTTTCACTTGAGTTTGTGCTTGCTGTATCGGGGGTATCATATAGTCATGGTTTATTAGCTGTAGTTTTCTGTATGTCTGGTGGCGGGTCGTTGGGTGTTGGGTTCCGGGTTTTTTGTTGATTCAAACCTATTGCATGTGCTAGTGTATAGTTTGTACTTACTTGTTGAGGTGGTGGTTTATAATTTCTGTTGTAACTGTTTTGTGTATTATTATTATGTGAGTTTAATCGATCACGGCCATCATAGTGATTCCTACGATTGCTCTGCTGGGCATAGTGGTTGGTTGTACGATTTTGAAATTTTTCATTATTCCAATTACCATTTTGCCTGTGCTCATAGCGGCGTTCAAATTGGGGAGCAGATCGGTAGCGATCATATGATACCGGTTCATATTTTGGCTGTTATGCGGATTAAATTTTGAATTATGCTGATTTGATGCGTATCTCTGGTCTGAGCGGTGGGTTGATATTGCCATTGCAGACTGTATGCCATATAAATGATTAATCAGCTGCTTGCAATCAGTAATGGGTTGTGTGGCGAGTGCCATTCTAACTTGATACGGTAGCTTCTTTAAAATAATGCTTGCTAACGCCGATTCATTAATGGGCTCGCTCAGTTGAGAATTTTTAAACTGTATGGCAGTGACGAAAGTGGTACATGCACCGTCTAAGTTAGGGTTGAAATCGCATGATATGATGTCCGCTAGCACGTCCAACTGTTTACTTCTGCTCCAATACTGTTCCAGGAAGACAGCGACAAACTCATCCAATGATGTAAACTCATGGGCTCTACTCCGAAAAAACATCAGGGGTTCGCCAATCAATAAATTAGTCAAACGGAGACGCCAAAAATTCCAAGAGGTAGGTGCAAGAGTTTGTACTAATTTTATCTGATCAATGAATGGTTGAGGTTGCAAATGGCGATCAGTGTTATCAAATTTTCCTAGTCCTTGTAATATACTATGTACGTTGAGGTTGTCTGTTTGAATTCCTTGAGGTTGTTGTTGAATATGATTTTCCAATGCTATTATTTTTTCCTGTGTGATCTGCCATTGACTATTATGTGTAATTTTATTTGCGTTTATTTCTTGATTTAGTTGAGTCAGAGTGGATTTCTGAATTAGTAGAGTTCCATTTAAAGCTTTACAGGTTTCAGTGTTTTGATTGATGCTACCTTGCAGTTGGTTCATTTTTGTGGACATATTAATCTGTTTGTTTTGTATTTCTTTAATATTGTTAATATTTTTGTCAACTGTAGTTGTTAAGTTTTGATTGGCAACGGTAATTTGTTTGTGGATTTCTTGGTGGCAATCGGCCTTAATGTTATTTGTTATATCCTGAATAGGTGTAGTGATTTGTGTATTTAAGTTGTCTATCCTTTCATTGAGTTCACATGTAACCGTATCTAACCTTTCCGATAATCCTGCCGTAACTTTATCCTGACTTTCTTTTTGTAGGGTTATCATTGCTTTTAACTCTTCCCTATGACTCTCTACTTTAGTTTCAATATTATCCAACCGTTGTTCTACTGATTTTATAGCGCCTGTGGTCTCTTTCATACCCTGTTCCACTGTCTGTTTATTTTCCTCTTTTACTGTAGCAATCTCCTTTTTAATTTCCTGCATCATACTATCCATTGTTTTTTGTAACATAATGTTGAAAGTGCTACTCGTTTGTTCCATTATTACCTTTTGAAGCGGATCTAATTCTGTGATTGAAAACATACTTTGTTTGCCCAGGTGTGACTCGGCCTCCGGCGATGCGGGTTCTGCAGACTGCTCCTCGCCCCCTTCAAAGTTGATCTCTACTATCCGTTGATTCAATGGTGTGTCAGCGGCGTCGATTCGAGTGGAGGATAGAGGTTGCAGACCTGGTGGATCGAAAATTATCGACCCGACGCTTCCTGGTTCCCTTTCTCGTGGCGTATTGGCATCTACCGTGGTGGGGTTTGATGTGCTCGGAGTCGACAAAGTGGGATCTGTGCAACCGCCGTACATATATGAAACTTCAGAGTTTGCGGGAGTGTGATTCATTATGTCAAATGTGATAAATGCTAATTAAACAGTGATAAAAATGATAAGCGAAAATGCTTAAAAAAGAGACACAACCGGGACTTACAGTGAACAGTGATGTGTAAAGTGTTTGGATACTCTTACAACCAGGTATTTATACTTAAGTTTTTTACAATGCTCTAGCGCCCTCAATGTTTTGTTGATTTATTTTTGGCTAGTTTACAGGCTGCGACTTATTTTCCAACCGGCTTAAACACCTAATATATTTTTGACTAGAAAGTAATAGCAGTTTAGGCTTATAAAATATAATCTCTCTCTATAAACATGTAATTTTTCACAGTACTAATAATATAAAATTTTCTTTAAAACATATAATTTCTCTCTATTTAAAGCTCTTGTTTCCCCAAAAAGTAATACAAATATTCCTTCGCCAGTTTTCCTCACAACTCGTATAAGTTATCTATAATTTTCACTATGGTTATTGACCTAATTTCAAGTAATTATTCAATGAGCTTGGCTCTCATCATCAGTCCCACGTTGGCACGACATGTCTTTATGTCACGTTATTCTTTATATTAAAATAACGATTAGCCTCCTGCTTGGCATCAGTCGGTAAAGCATGAGATTTAATATAATTAGGGCGTGGTTTTCTAATAGTATTCAGTCTTAAAAAATCTTGATAGGCCTAGATATGGGCTTCTCCAATAACTCTTGTAATTCAATAATAATAAATATATATATATAAATGATACTTATACTATAGAGATGAGGAATATAAAATAAATTGCACACCATGAAAATTTTACACATATATTACATAAATAATGCAAAGATCAGTCGAGGCAAAAAATATATATAGAGCGATAAAAAATATAATATAAAAATAGAACAATATTTGAAATCAATAAAAATATCACAGGCTAACTTTATATTCTAGATTTATGGCACGAATCATTACCATGTGCCTTTATCTTGAAATCATATGCATTCTTTGGCATGTAGCTGTGACATGTACTTGCTAATACTTGTCTGCTTGGATAATTCAATCATAAATATGTGCTCTAAGATCAGCTTGATAAATTAGCCACTAATAATCCAAATATATCTATATATTAAAATCTCTAGTATTTAGTAGATTTATTGTATCGAATATATATTTTTATCTCAGGGTGTAAGATTCGGCACCTGACGGAATAGGTAGAGCCATTCATCTAGTGAATTAGAACTATGATAAATTATCGCAAATTGTATTGCAAAAATTAATATTGTATGCATACGTTTGATAGCCTAGATTTCGTACTTCTTTGATTAAATAGAAATTTCTAAAATATTGATCTATATTTTTCTTTCAATTAAATACCTTTAATACTAATTTTTACTTGCGCAAGTATTACTCTTATTAATTTCTTAATTTATAATAACCCTTTCGGCGAGCTAGCTTTGATCATCAGATTATTTCGAAGCACTAGGGCGCCCATCACTAAATTCAAATTTAAATCACTCACGTGTCGAAAATCTTCTTGTAAGCCGCCGATGTCGATCCAACTCCATGTGGTCCGGGAATATGGTAGCCGGAATCGTCTCCTCCAAGGGGTTATAAATTTAATTAAAATGAAAAATGACTTCTGCTTCACAATAGCATCACGAAGTCTTCTTAAGAAATTTAATAATTTACTTTAACTTTAACTTTTACAAAATTATTAATAAGGTACTTCGCTCTAAAATATTTGGGGTCCTCTTATGGTGGCATCTGGCTGGCGAGTGCTGGTTCTTCCTTCTCAAGTTTTACAGATTCTCTTTCCGACTTTCAAATTAGCATAAAATTTAAATATCTCAATCCTCCGCCATTAAATTCAAATAGATCTTACAAAAAATGCCAAAATATTGCTTAGATTATATGATTAATAATTTCTTTGCATTCGAGCCATATTGATAACATAGATTACACAAATTTTTACACAAAATCTACTACAATTATATAAATATATATAAATATTTTTGAATTGGCCTACAGTTGCCGCCTATTAACTGCCGTTTTACTATTGGTGCATGCAAATTTTATTAGGTATTCATGCGCCTGGTAACTCTTATTTCCTGAATACATTAAATTATTTTTATTTGGTTTTTTATTTATGCTCTTTGCATGCTAGTTAATATTATATATATTAATATTAATTCCATGCTAACTAATAATTAGCCACGTGGACGGGTGTTTTTTCACATTGCACACCATCCGAATGCAATAAAGCTCTGCCAAGGGGTTTTGGTCAGATTCTACGTTCTTCGGTTTGATCGATCTCTAGGTCACCGATCTGTGAATACATCTACCTAACCTCAATCTTCAAATATTTTATAAATAATATATTTATGAGTAGTAAACTTCCTTCAAATCCTTTTTAAGTTCTTGTACCATTTAGCCAGAACAAGCTGATGCTATCTTATCTTGATTATTATCTGCTTGGCGATATTAGCCAATTACTTTATTTTTAGACCTATTACTATTTCTGTTAGGGCTTTTCATCTACCCAGATTTAAGATGTTACAAAGTTTAAGCTGGAACAAGGTTGTGTCCATGGTTCCGAGGTCAATTGTAAGAGACATTAAATAGAATAGAACACTTGAATAGAATGGACTAATTATTGGTAGAATATCATGATTGAAACTGATTTTGATTGGTGATTGGAAATAATTTAAAAGTCAGTCCGGAATAGAGGTTTTGTTTATTAGCAACAATTAGCCTCAGTTGCTCTAAAATCCTCAAGTTAGAATTTGAAACGTGATTAATTTCAGGAGAACCAATCAGGGAAGGCTCTTGGTTCTCATGGAATTAATCACAATTAATATTTAGCTGGCTTTTGTGCAAAAAAGTTGAATTTTAATTGTGATTAATCATAGGTCAACCATGACCAGGGAAGGCTTTTGGTTCTATGATCTGGTGGCCCCAATCCAAACTCATTATGGCAAAAACCAAGTCCACTTTTTGGCTATCTGTGTCTCAGATTGCTGACTATATAATGTATTCTTATGCTTTTCAGGCACAGTTCAGTAATAAAATACACAAACAACAACAAATAAACAAATACTAATGAATGAAACGTAGACTAATACAGCACCTCAGAATGGCAAAAACCAAGTCCACTAATTTTCCAATTTTCATTCTCCTTCCATCTGTTTTAGATTACAGAAACTCTGAATGGCAAAAATCAACTCCACTAATGTCTACTTTTGTATTTCTCTGTTGCAGATCTCAGACTAGTCCAAACACAACAAAATGGCAAAAACAAAGTCGGAGACAAAGGCGCCGCGGCGCGAAGGCATCTACCGGGCGTCGCACAGCATGAACCCCAACCGACCCAGGGAGGGGGTCAAGGGTGTGGCCAAGGTCAGAGACAGGTCGACCATCAATCGGCTGCAGATGTATCGCAACTTCAAGCCCAAACGCAACCGGGTCGGCCGTATCATACATGCTGCTCCGTTTCAGGTGAGCATCCTTTGTGTTTCTCAGATAATATCAACATTTTGCCATTGAAAATTCAAAGCCTAACTTCCCCAATCTTTCATTTTACCTTAAAGCTCAATTGAACAGAACCTTTTAGGTTATGTTCATACACTAGACAAATTGAAACATGCAGTTCTAAGACACCCTCATAATGAATGGGGGCTGTATAGTGAGCTTCAGGAACTAGTCAGTAGAATTGATAGGACTGCATGGTTCCTACCTGCAGGTGTATGAATCCATTATAATTTTTGAATGCTTACATGAATCAACTTTAAATTTTCAACACATATTCGTTGAACCATAATACAATCAAGCTCATCGGCCAATGAAATTGACTCATTCCTTCGCTTTTTTCTATGATAGCATTGAAAATACATAAAAAAATTGTAGTGCTTTATTACATCTGAAATCACCTATAGTGAGGTCCACGTTATAATGGCAGTGGATGAAGACAGAAGAATAGCGATGCCAATTCTCCGCATTAATTAATTATATTTCTACACTGTCAAAAACATAATTGGCATTGTTGTGGACCTAGAAAAGGATAGTACCACCGGCTTTGTCGAATGATAGACAAGTATAGCAAAACCAAAGTTGATCAAATACTGTCATTATAACGTGGACCGCACTATAGCTGTCATCAGCTACCATTGCATACAATGATTTGTGGATACTTCACAGAATTTATTACAAATCACAAATCAGCTGTCAGACATTCTTCATATAGTAGATTTAGTTGTTACAGTAACATCAGTGTCTAAACATTTGAAAAGTAGATCTTGTTGAGAGTTTATTAGAGGTCAATTATATCTAGCCACTAAAAATAGTTTCTGAAAAAGATGTTGTTGGTAAATAAGTGGTAATAATGATTTCCACAGGTTTATTCAATATCTAACTTGTGGGTTTTACTTCAGATTATCAGCACTGGATGAATAGGAACCATTACTGTTCTGCATAAGGACAGTTGAAAGTGATTATCCTTCTATTTACCAATCTCTGTATTTTACAAAATTTTGTTTGTAAATAAAGTTTGTTGTTTGAATTTCAGGGGCGTGTAGCTTCAGGAGCAGTGGCCAGAGTGGAGCCCAACCGCAAATGGTTTGAAAACTCACGTGTGATTGGTCAAAAAGCTCTGCAAAAGTTCCAGGAAGAGTTGGGCCAAGCTGTGAAGAACCCCTACGACATGGTAATGAAAATGACAAAACTCCCCATCACCCTACTCAATGAGACCGCTAAGAATTCCCGGGTACACATCTTGGACACCGAGTCTTTCGAGAATACTTTCGGTGCCAAGAAGACAAGGAAACGACCAAACTTGAAGGTGAAGGACGAGGAGCACCTGAAGGAGGTGATCCAGAGTTCGGCGGAGAGCTACACTGAGGACAAGGATTATGATCGGGTGAAAGAGGACACTGGAGTCAAGGCGGCCGCCAGGGATTGGATCATGTCAGCCGGCATGAGCAAGCGAATTTGGAATGAGCTGTACAAAGTAATTGATTCATCAGATGTCATCCTCATGGTGTTGGATGCCAGGGATCCTCAGGGCACCAGGTCAAAGCATATTGAGGAGTTCCTCAAGAAGGAGAAACCCAACAAACATCTGGTGTTTGTCCTCAACAAGGTGGATCTCATTCCCACCTGGGTAACCCAGAGATGGGTGGCCATTCTCAGCAAGGAGTATCCCACAATTGCCTTCCATGCCTCCATGAAGCATCCGTTTGGGAAAGGTGCTGTCATCAATCTTTTGCGCCAGTTTGCCAAGTTGCACACCGATAGGAAGCAGATCAGTGTTGGGTTTGTTGGGTATCCCAATGTGGGTAAATCTTCAGTGATCAATGCATTGCGTGCAAAGAAGGTGTGCAAGGTTGCACCCATTGCTGGGGAGACCAAAGTCTGGCAGTATATTACACTTATGCGCCGCATCTATCTGATAGATTGTCCTGGTGTTGTGTATAACACAGCACAAAATGAGAGCGATACAGAGAAGGTGTTGAAGGGTGTGGTGAGGGTGGAGCTGGTTACCTACCCTGAACAATACATCCCTGCCTTGTTGGAGAGGGTGAAAGCTGAGCATCTGAGTCGCACCTATGGCATTGAGCACTGGGAGAACTGTGATGATTTTCTGAAGCAGATGTCTATAAAAAGTGGAAAACTGTTGAAGGGTGGTGAGCCTGATGCTACAGCAATCTCCAAGATGTTGTTGAATGACTGGCAGCGTGGCAAGTTGCCTTTCTACACAGCACCAGCTGGGTTTGAGAATCCATTGTCCAAGGAGGATGCAACCATTTCTGGGGAGGGAGGTGTTGTAGAGGAAACTGAAACAGTTCCTGCAAAGGAAGGTGTGGCTGAACCAGCTGGAGACACCACATCAGCTGATCAGGGTTCCAGTGTCAAGAAACTGCCAGCTGATTTCAAACTAGTTCAGGATTTCCGGAAGATACGTGTCATCCCTGAGTTCCCAGGTGAGGAGGAGTTGTTGGACACTGAGACCTTGGAGCGTGATCTGGAGGAGGCCAAGCAGAAGAAGGAGGAGGCGGCTCAGAAAAGGAGGATGGCGGCTGAGGATGGTGATTCATCAGATATGTTCAGTGAGGATGAGGACGAGGAGCAGGTGGCCGATGTCAGGAAGAAGGTGATGGCCGATGAGGATGCAGCTGCTAAGAAGGTGGATGCCAATCTGACCAGTAAGCAGAGGAGGGCTCTGCTGAGGAAGATGAAGCGCAAGAAGACCGGAAGTGATTTCTATGACGTCACCAACGTCAAGAACAGGAACCGGGAACGGAAAGTGCCAAAAAGTGATAAGAGAAAATGAAATAAATGAAGTGTTAATGTATATCTAAAAGTGGTGAAAATGAAGTAATATTGATGTGACTCTTGTTCAATAAATTAAATAAATCTATATTCAAAATAATTATTTTTAAACAGGGAATTATGCTTCCTGATTAATGTCAAAAATATTCAACATCAACTAAAGAATAAATTATGTTTCTTGTTTCATTCCAACAAACATTCAATACCAAGTGAAGTTTCATTTGATGGTATCAGCATATGTATCATTGTATAAATGAATAAAAGAATGAATATTTCACTCAAGACCTTGATGACATCATAATAATACTTTTGAAACCATGGTGAGTTCAATTCCTGTGAAAAAAATATATAAATAATATTATTGATGAAAACCATTGTCCAAATGGACAATGGTTGTTTTATAAAGATCTATAACAACTTGTTTTATCAACTCTATCTATCTCAACTTTATCTTGCATCTATTTCAACTTGTTTTATCAAGATCTATATCAATTATTTGTTCTATCTACACTATTTCTATTAGTACTGAATTCCTATTGGTTCTTTGAAAAAGTTTAGGGCCGGTTTCCGAGCTCGGGATTTAGCTAAGTTCTAGACTTTAAACAGCTGGAGTCAGAAAATTGGCTTTCCGAAACGAGGCATAGTCGTAATCCACGTTGAAATTAAATTTCGAAAAACTGAAAAATTGAACTCGAAATAAAATGAAGAGAGAATAGTGTAAAGTTTCAGCTATTTTCAATTATTCAGGAATGTTTGATTTCGTCAATGAAAAACGTTTTCAATTATAGAAACTAGTAGTTCTGTGGACAGTAGACCTCACGCAGTATTCTCATCCACAAGTACCTGATTGAAACTATAGACCTTATGGAAATACAGCAATAGACTGGCTTCTCCACACATCTGTGTAATCCAACTTGTCAGCTGATTTATGATGAATAATTCTATAGTCTGATTCTTACTCTAAATATTGGCGTATGAAGGAGGCTTCTTTTTCCTTTTATATTATCTTTGAATTGCAAAATTTCCAAAAACCTTGTATATACGTCGACGCGCAATTTAAAAAGGAACATACCTGTCAAATTTCATGAAAATCTATTACCGCGTTTCGCCGTAAATGCGCAACATTTAAATATTCAAACATTTGAACATTAAGAGAAATGCCAAACCGTCGACTTGAATCTTAGACCTCACTTCGCTCGGTTTAAAATTAGAAAATGATAGAAATTGGCTTTCCAATTATAGAAATGAGAAAATAAAGATTATCATAAAAACTGCGACTACGCCCCATTTCGGAAAGCCAATTTTCTGACTCCAGCTGTTTAAAGTCTAGAACTTAGCTAAATTCCGAGCTCGGAAATCGGTCCATAATTGTATACTCCCGGAAAATTATTTAAAAAATATCAATTCAAATATTTTTGAAAGACAGAAGAAAAAGAAAGAGGAATAGCACTCTAGTAAGGTCCACATTATAATGGCAGTGTTTGATTAGCAATGGTATTGCTATCATTGTCTATCATTCAACAAAGTGGATAGCGCTATCTCTTTCTCGCTTTGCTCTGTTGCCAGATCGTTTATTAACAATCTGGAATAATGAATTAATCAACAAAATATTACATTTTAATTATGAAATTAATGAAAAATATAATTTCTTGCTTAATAAAATATAATTGATTATTTTAAACGAGAATGAACAGTTAATATTATCAATAAATCTGTATCAGCAGGGGTGGATATTTTTAATATTCTTTCAGAAGAATGGATATTGATATGTCCAAAGCTCCGCCAATTTATGTAGATGCATAACAATATAATTATCTATAGTTATTATATTACAAATTGCTTTTTCATATCATAAACAATTCAATAATTATTTTCTTAGTCTATATTATGTAAATTCATCTATAATTTAGCTGTATTGTAAGCTGTTGTATATAAGTGTATAAGCCAGTATATATTGTAATCTACATAAATAAAGTACTCAATCAATCAATCAGCTACCGTCTATACATGGCATTTTCTATACAGACGTTTGGCAACGTTTTTCTCATATCTTTCTCCATTGCCATTATAACGTGGACCTCACTATAGCAGAAGAATAACAGGTGAAAGTAGTAGAGAAGAAGAAAAATGAGAGAAAGAAGAAGAATATCAGCTACCGTCTATAGTAGGCATTGACAAGACAGAGGTTCGGCAACGTTTTTTTCTATCTTTCTCCACTGCCATTATAACGTGGACCTCACTATAGTGGGAGAATAACAAGTGAAAGTAGTAGGAATGGTTTCTTGAGTGCAGCAGAGGAACTTTGCGCACGTATTTCACATTAAGTTTTTCCTACAGTTACCATTGAATATGAAAAGTGGGTAATTATGGGTAAAATTGCCTGAAATGCATCAAATGTTTTTCTGTGTAATTTTATTATTGATAAAAACCTTAATCCTAAAATCCTAAAGTCCTCGTTGTCCTTGGTTATAATATATAATGAATAATAATTAGCGCGTTGTGCTTGGTTGCACCTCTGCTCACTATAGCAGCCACAGCAGTCACTGTTACCAACTTCATTTTGATTTTGCTGCACTGTTGCTCCATATAACCTACTAAGTATTTTGCGTTGCCATGTTGCAAATCTGGAGTGCAGAAAAATTTTTCCCGCACTAGAGCGGAAAAGTGATTCTTTGCGTTCTGTAATCAGTGCAGCAATGGCCACTTTTCAACGTAACTGTAGGAAAAAGTAATTTGTAATATAATAACTATAGATAATCATATTGTTATGCATCTACATAAATTGGCGGAGCTTTGGACATATCAATGTCCATTCTTCGGAAAGAATATTAAAAATATCCTCCCCAATAACTCTCTACCAAAAATAAAAATGAGAGAAAGAAGAAGAATATCAGCTACCGCCTATAGTAGGCATTGACAAGACAGAGGTTCGGCAACTTTGTCCTCCTATCTTTCTCCACTGCCATTATAACGTGGACCTCACTTTAGCAGAAGAATAACAGGTGAAAGTAGTAGACAAATTGATTGATTGATTGAGTACTTTATTTATGTAGATTACAATATATACTGGCTTATACACTTATATACAATAGCTTACAATACAGCAACATTATAGATTAATTTACATGATATAGACTAAGAAAATAATTATTGAACTGTGTATGATATGAAGAAGTAATTTGTAATATAATAACTATAGATAATTATATTGTTATGCATGTACATAAATTGGCGGAGCTTTGGACATATCAATGTCCATTCTTCGGAAAGAATATTAAAAATATCCTCCCCACTAACTCTCCACCAAAAATAAAAATGAGAGAAAAGAAGAATATCAGCTACCGCCTATAGTAGGCATTGACAAGACAGAGGTTCGGCAACTTCGTCCTCCTATCTTTCTTCATTGCCATTATAACGTGAACCTCACTATAGCAGAAGAATAACAGGTGAAAGTAGTAGACAAATTGATTGATTGATTGAGTACTTTATTTATGTAGATTACAATATATACTGGCTTATACACTTATATACAATAGCTTACAATACAGCAAAATTATAGATGAATTTACATAATATAGACTAAGAAAATAATTATTGAAAGTATATGATATGAAAAAGTAATTTGTAATATAATAACTATGGATAATTATATTGTTATGCATCTACATAAATTGGCGGAGCTTTGGACATATCAATGTCCATTCTTCGGAAAGAATATTAAAAATATCCTTCCCACTAACTCTCTACCAGAGAGAGAGAGAGAGAGAGATTGATTGAGTACTTTATTTATGTAGATTACAATATATACTGGCTCATACACTTATATATAATAGCTTACAATACAGCAACATTATAGATGAATTTACATAATATAGACTAAGAAAATAATTATTGAACTGTATATGATATGAAAAAGCAATTTGTAATATAATAACTATAGATAATAATATTGTTATGCATCTACATAAATTGGCGGAGCTTTGGACATATCAATGTCCATTCTTCGGAAAGAATATTAAAAATATCCTCCCCACTAACTCTCTACCAAAAATAAAAATGAGAGAAAGAAGAAGAATACAGCTACCGCCTATAGTAGGCATTGACAAGACAGAGGTTCGGCAACTTCGTCCTCCTATCTTTCTCCACTGCCATTATAACGTGGACCTCCCTATAGCAGGAGAATAACAGGTGAAAGTAGTAGACAAAGAGAGAGAAACGGAAGAAGAAGAAAGGGAAATATCTGAACATGAGTAAAAAGCTTCATGAACGATTGTTTTCAATGGAATCGATAGTACCGCACTGAGATTGTCTTCGAACTGTCACTATTGAATGAATGGAAAGCATATATGTTATCCATCAGGCATACTGACAGATTAAAGTGAATATCACTGTGGTTGAAGAGTGCACTTACAATCTGCCTCTCTCTTAATCTTTCTCTCTCTCTCTCTCAGACTCTTTAATCGGCCCCTCTTCACTTTTTACTTCTTAGTTTTGCGTGTGCAAACTTGGAAGGCGGCCATTTTTGAAATGAAATGTGCACTTTTCTTCTGTCCTAGCAGATGAGAATGAAAAAAGAAATTGAAAGAAATGTTTTTACTGGGAGAAAATACTGGAGGAGAATTTAAGTATATGGAGAAAAGATGCTAGAAGATTTTGAGTTGTTATCTATATATATAAAAGCGAAATGGCACTCACTCACTCACTCGCATAACTAAAAATCTATTGGACCAAGAACGTTCAAATTTGGTAGGTATGTTCAGTTGGCCCTTTAGAGGCGCACTAAGAAATCTTTTGGCAATATTTTAACTCTAAGGGTTGTTTTTAAGGGTTTAAAGTTCGTCTTTTAGCATGTATATTCTTTTTCTCCCAATCTCTTAATTGAGGAGTTGGGTGGAAAAACGACCTGAGTCAAGAAATCAAGTTTTGTGTAAATTGAGTTTGAAATATTTAGTACACATCTTCATTATTTCATCAGATTGCAATATTCTTGCAAGTATTTGAACTTTATTGATCTTTTTATACTATTTCAATGCTATTATTCATAATTAGCCAGTAATCCAAGGCTAATGATATAATTGATATAAGGTGTGTTGTCTCAGGTCGTTTTTCCATAACCCTGGTTGTTACATGTTCAGAGGTTCAATAAAATGATGAAAGACCCGTATCAAGAGTAGTGATAATGATAATATATTGCTCATGATATTGGATAATTAATAAGTAGGTAATAAAGATCTGAAAAATGTCATTTGGAAGTGAACAATGAAGATGATATTTTCTTCTTGAACACGTCTTCCCATAATCAAGACTCTGGAATGTTACATGGTACTGTTCTGATTTTCGGGAAATTCATACACCCATGTTTTCAGCATCGGATTCTTCTTCAGGAGCGTCTTCTTCATTATTTCCATCATCTAGAGGATAATTGGTTCCCTTGGATGTATTAATGATCTTCTTATACCATTCATTTGGTAGAGAGTTAGTTGGAAGGATATTTTTAATATTCTTTCCGAAGAATGGACATTGATATGTCCAAAGCTCCGCCAATTTATGTAGATCCATTACAATATAATCTTGTATAGTTATTCCAATTTGCTTTTTTCATATCATATACAGTTCAATAATTATTTTCTTAGTCTATATTATGTAAATTCATCTATAGTTTTGCTGTATTGTAAGCTATTGTATATAAGTGGATAAGCCAGTATATACTGTAATCTACATAAATAAAGTACTCAATCAATCAGCTTCTTCTTTTGTAAGAAAACAAAATAAGGATTTCAGTGGCTGCTGGCTCACAGCTTGTCAGCTGAATAATTTCAGGTTTGCCACACAAACAAAAAATTTTCATAACTCAATCATTTTTCAAGATACAACAACATTTTATGTACCAATCTGTTCAGAATTTAATGGCGGATAGAATGAAGCGTGTTGCGGAAAAACGACACAAGTGGCCTCGGGTCGTTTTTCTACCCAGCTCCTCAATTATAATTGAAATTTCCATACCATATTATGTTACTATAGAACTATAATCTAGATAGAGTACCTCTTCGAAACAGTTGTTAACTGGCAACTAAATTAATAATTTTGTCAGGTTGGCATTAAGTTGAGTTGACTTTGTTAGGTTGGCACCAATTTGAAGATTTAAATGCATTTATCGCGGAAAAATTGATTAAGCACTGCTACTTCAATCCTGGGAATATTATATTACTAGCAGTCAGGCTCGCTTCGCTCGCCATATCCGTTTAGCCAGCCGTTTAGTCTGGACCCCCGACAGGATTGTCCTAACATATGATAAAAATGCTCAAATGAAAAATGCAGGCGAGCGAAGCGAGCCTGCTGATCCCATTCTTAGATGATCCAGTCGGGGGTCCAGGGGGCGGACCCCTGGCTAGACGGATATGGCGAGCGAAGCGAGCCTGACGGCTAGTACACTATATAACAACATGTGTGGTGAGTAACGAGTAAGTTATGTATAGTAGTACGTATCTAGTATGTAGTTTAGATTTAACATAATTATTAGTTTAACATAAACATAATTTATGAATGTTGTTTCAATATTTTAGTTAGGACTAGCTGGTAACCTGTGCTCCGCTAGTTTATAATTACAAAATCTGGTGTGGCGCACTCACACAACTTTCCTTGCCGTTATGAAAATTGATCACCTGACGCTAGTGTTCACGCGCATCTCAAGTCTACTACTATTCAAAGATATGAGCCAGCGGGTGACAGGACAATAACGCTGGAGACAAGCATGAGGTCTGCTATCTCTTCATAGTGAATCATTTAAAAGAATCAACAGTTGCCAACAGTTTGCATTATTGAATAAACACATTTTCTCGAATTTCAAGCTTATTTACAATTTTAGTTGAAAATGTCACTGAACATTAATTGTAGAGATTTTCATGCTCAATCTTTTCCACTTGAGATTTTTTGTTTAAATTGTATCTGAAGCCTGATAATTGAGAATCTAAAATCAAACTTTGCATAGATGGGGCGGAGCTCCTGAAATTTTTACAGATATGGGACTTGTGGCAGTTGATAGAGCTTATTAATGACTATTTTAGGTATAAATTTGATCAAAATCGTTGGAGCCGTTTCCGAGAAAATCACGAAAAACCCTGTTTTTGACAACATTCTCGCCATTTTAGCCGCCATCTTGAATTACATTTGATCGAAATTGTTCGTGTCGGATCCTTATATTGTAAGGAGGACTTTAAGTTCCAAATTTCAAGTCATTCCGTTAATTGTATGTTTATTCCGTATATCGTGTTCAGAGACATATACTCTGTGTACATACATACCCTCATACACACGCATACAGACCAATACCCAAAAACCACTTTTTTGGACTCAGGGGACCTTGAAACGTATAGAAATTAAAAGTTGGGGTACCTTAATTTTTTCGGAATGCAATACTTTCCTTACCTATGGTAATAGGGCAAGGAAAGTAAAAATTGGAGTTAATGAGTTGAGTAGTTGAGACGTGATGATGCGTCCGTCATTCGTGAATTTCCTATTCCTATTCTAGACGATATACCTTTGGTATAGATTTGATACAAACAACTCAATACCGTATCAAGTCCCCCATCAAACTTGATACAAACAACTTAATTATTTCATATCAATGTTGATACAAACTCGTCTTCCGTATCGATACACGAATAATGTAAATTTCCCAACTAAAATCTTGACGTACTGAAATCTTGAAAAACTGAAAATAGGCCTATAACCATCCTCGGTAAATTAAGAATCTGTATGCAAAATGTCAAGTTAATGAGTTGAGTAGTTGAGACGTGGTGATGCGTCATTCGTGAATTTCCTATCCCCTACCTGTATAAGCAGATTCTTTCCTTTACTAGTAGTTCTGTGAACAGTGGACCTCGCGCTCAGTAAGTTACATTGACCTATTGTTATGTTTTCTCAAAAATTAATAAATAATTTATCAATTTAAAATGTCTAGAAAAAATCCTAGATTGTCCTAAAAAATCCTATTGTTATGTTTTCTCAAAAATTAATAAATAATTTATCAATTTAAAATGTCTAGAAAAAATCCTAAATAAACATAGAGCTTTCTGTCCTATCGTACCGTGACGTGTCGTCCCGGAATGTGAGTGTGAGCGCTGTTATCAGGTCTGGCTGCAACTGTCTACAACGTTGATGGAAAGATACAATTTTCAAGATGTTCGATGTTTTTGAACAGGTAGTATTATAGTCCACTAGACAGCTGATCTATGATGAATAATTCTATAGTCTGATTTTTACGGTAATATTGGCGTATGAAGGAGGCTCCTTTTTCCTTTTATATTATCCTTGAAATGCAGTTTCCAAAAACCTTGTATATACGTCGACGTGCAATTAAAAAAGGAACATACCTGTCAAATTTCTTGAAAATCTATTACCGCGTTTCGCCGTAAATGCGCAACATAATAGTCTGTTATTTGTATATCTAGAGTGAAAAGTACGACTTTTTCTCCGTGTGGGAAAAAGTTTGAAGCCCGAGGCGAAGCCGAGGGCAGCAATTTTCCTGAGGGAGAAAAAGGATTTTTCGCTCGTGATGTACACAACATTTTTCCTCCATCTACATTTTTTCATAGAAACTGCAAATAAAATCATTCTAATAACTTATGTATTGGTGACAATGATTCCTAACATCATAACCTAAATCTAAAACCTAAAAAACCGTCTGATTGGCAGTTGGCACTGCCGATTGCACTATCTATCGGCAAAAGTTGTAACAATTATATCAGCTGAGCAGCTACCAAAAATGGCTGACTCCAGATCACGCGGTTCAGATTTGAATTGCAGATCAAAAATATTTGTTGGCTGGTATTTTGAATAGAATAAAATATTTTTAAAATTGTATACATTTTTATCGTCTACTAATATTAAGAATATAATAATTATCATACAAACATATATTTCATGAGTTAAACAAATTTCTGGTTGTGGTATTGAATTCAGTTGACTCAATGACAGACACCTCTATTATGCTTTCTCATCTGAGCTTAGACCTTCTAACCTATTACAATGTAAGTTTCAAAATAGAGATGCTCCTCATGTATTTAAATGGAGTCACTTTTACTCCCTAGGGAGTTTTTGTTTTTACTACCGAGAGCGAAAAAGTAACACTTTAGTATTAGGTTTCAGGGAGTAAAGTAAGTACTTTAGACAGTTGGTGGAGGAAAAAACATTTAAACATTAAGAGAAATGCCAAACCGTCGACTTGAATCTTAGACCTCACTTCGCTCGGTCAATTATAGTATAGATGATACAGTCTATCTTTCCCGTATCATTCAATGATACAGACTATATCTCCCGTATCATACCTCTCTACACGTATAATTCCCCTCACAATGCTTTCTCCCTACATATCTCTCCCGTCGTTTTAGCTACAAACAAAGACTCCGGGAAGGACTTTCCCGCAGTGGAAAACTCGCTTTTCACAACGATTTTCTCCCGTGAGAGAGAGAGGGACGCCGCCATTGTTTCGAGAATATTTTCGGCATTTTCCACTTTGCGAAACGCGTTCACACATGGATGACTATGTCCCTGAGTAATATGTGATATGCTTTATCTGTCAGTATTGGTTTAATGAGCAGTATTGATGTTATAATATCAGGAATAGTGCCAGTTTGGAGTGGAACACAGTTTGTCTCCGTGCTTTATTGTTTGTATAGATTCGTCACTGGTTTGTTTTATAATTCGAAATTAGATCATTTTTGACCTAAACAGAAAATATGTTGTCTGATTCATTCATACCTTCTATATTATCCAAAAATCCTTCTCTTCTCCTCATTCTTCTTCTTCTTCTTCTTCTTCTTCTTCTTCTTTTTCTTCACCTCCTCCTCATCCTTCTCCTCCTCTATTCTTTCTTCTTCTCCTCTTCCTTTTTAAACACTAATTGCTATAGTGAGGTCCACGTTATAATGGCAGTATTTGATTAACATTGGTTTTGCTATCCTTGTCTATCATTCGACAAAGCAGGTGGCTCTATCCTGTTTTGTATCAAATTATGATGTTATGTATCATGTTGAGATGATACTGTATCATATTGTCAAACACTAATTGCTATAGTGAGGTCCACGTTATAATGACAGTGGAGAAAGATAGGAGAACAACGTTGCCGATCCTCACTGTCTTGTCAATCAATGCCTTCTACAGACGGTAGCTGATACAGGTTTATTGATGTAATATTAACGGTTCATTCTCGTTCAAAGTAATCAATTATATTTTATTAAGCAAGAAATTGTATTTTTCAAAATGAATTTTCATAATTAGGATGGAATATTTTGTTAATGAATTGTTAATTCTACATTATTAAAGGACGATATGGCAACAGGGCAAAGCGGGAAAGAGATAGCGCTATCCGCTTTGTTGGATGATAGACAAGGATAGCAATACCATTGCTAATCAAACACTGCCATTATAACGTGGACCTCACTATAGAACAAGAACAACCATAACATGGAACAGTATCAACACAATATGATACAGTATCATCTCAACTTGATACACAACACCATAATCAGATACAAAACAGGACCTCACTATAGTTCCCACTCTCTCTTCAAGGGCAGATTCTTTTCTTTCTCCATTCATTTCTCCTCCTACCACTCTTTCTCGACGTCCTCCTCCTCCTCATCGTGCTTCTTCTTTTCTTTTACTTCTCTTTCTTCTCCATCACAGCTTCTCCTCCTCCTCCTCCTCCTCTTCTCTCTCTCATTCTAGTTTTATATTACTTCTCTCTTCTTCAAGGGCAGATTCTTTTCTCTCTCCATGCTTTCACTTCCTACTCTTCCTCCATGTCCTCCTCCTCCTGCTTCTTCTTTTCTTCCACTTCTCCTTCTTCCTCCCTCTCATCTACTCTTCCTCCTCCTCCTTTTACTTCTCCTCCTCTTCTCTTCACCATTCTAGTTTATATTACTTCTCTCTCTTCAAGGGCAGATTCTTTTCTTTCTCCATCGACTTTTTCACCTTCCACTCTTCCTCCTCTTGCTTCTTCTTTTCTTCCACTTCTCCTTCTTCTCCCTCTCATCTACTCCTCCTCCTCCTTCTATCCTTCTCCTCCTCTTCTCTTCACCATTCTAGTTTATATTACTTCTCTCTCTTCAAGGGCAGATCCTTTCCTTTCTCCATCCACTTTTTCACCTTCCACTCTTCCTCCTCTTGCTTCCTCTTTTCTTCCACTTCTCCTTCTTCTCCCTCTCATCTACTCCTCCTCCTCCTTCTATCCTTCTCCTCCTCTTCTCTTCACCATTCTAGTATTATATTACTTCTCTCCTCAAGGGCAGATCCACTTTTTCACCTTCCACTCTTCCTCCTCTTGCTTCTTCTCCTCTCCAACTTCTCCTTCTTCTCCCTCTCATCTTCTCCTCCTCCTCATTCTCCTCTTCTCCTCTTCACCATTCTAGTTTCATATTACTTCTCTCTCTTCAAGGGCAGATTCTTTTCTTTCTTCATCTACATTTTCACCACCTCCACCTCCTCCAAATTCTCCTCCTCCTTCTCCTTATCCTCCTCCACCTACTTCCTCTTCTCCTCCTCCTCCTCCACCTCCTCCTCCAACTTCTCCTCCTCATTGAAGGCGTGAGTGGAGTAAATTAATTTTCACCCCTTTTGAAACGACTGGACTCAAGTCGGTATGTCAGATGCATCCCTCAACACAGACTACTTGAATCATCTCTCTCACTCTCTCTCTCTCTCTCTCCCTCTCAATCACTAAACTCCATCTCAATATCCCACTTTATCCCTCTCTGTCACACACTAATTTTATATTTCTCGATCACTCTCTCACACACATATTTTATATCTTTCTTTCTTTCTCTCTCACTTTTAATATCTCTCTGTATCCCTGTCTCACACAAACACCAACTTTATATTTCTCTTTCACACACACACACACACATACATACTTTATCTCTCTCTCTTTCTTTCTCTGTGAATCTCATTTTGCAAACCAATTTCATGACATACAATAATTTAATAAGACGTCGAGTATTGTATTTTTATCGAAACGCAAATCATTTTCCACTAAGTAGAGTATTTTCATTCACCTACCAGACTAAAATTAGATATGGATCGTTATCTGCTTTGTTGAATGATAGACAAGGATAGCAACACCAATGATAATCGAATACTGCCATTATAACGTGGACCTCACTATAGCAATTAGTGTTCGACAATATGATACAGTATCATCTCAACGTGATACATAACATCATAATTTGATACAGAACAGGATAGAACATGTTACATAACATAATTTGATACAGAACAGGATAGAGCTATCTGCTTTGTGGAACGATGGACAAGGATAGCAACAACAATGTTAATCAAATACTGCCATTATAGCGTGGACCTCACTATAGCAATAATTAGTGTTCGACAATATGATACAGTATCATCTCAACATGATACATAATATCATAATTTGATACAGAACAGGATAGAGCTACCTGCTTTGTGGAAGGATGGACAAGGATAGCAACAACAATGTTAATCAAATACTGCCATTATAACGTGGACCTCACTATAGCAATTAGTGTTCGACAATACGATACAGTATCATCTCAACATGATACATAACATCATAATTTGATACAGAACAGGATAGAGCTATCGGCTTTGTGGAACGATGGACAAGGATAGCAACAACAATGTTAATCAAATACTGCCATTATAACGTGGACCTCACTATAGCAATAAGTGTTCGACAATACGATACAGTATCATCTCAACGTGATACATAACATCATAATTTGATACAGAACAGGATAGAGCTATCTGCTTTGTGGAACGATGGACAAGGATAGCAACACCAATGTTAATCAAATACTGCCATTATAACGTGGACCTCACTATAGCAATTAGTGTTTGACAATATGATACAGTATCATCTCAACATGATACATAACATCATAATTTGATACAGAACAGGATAGAGCTATCTGCTTTGTGGAGCGATGGACAAGGATAGCGACAACAATGTTAATCAAATACTGCCATTATAACGTGGACATCACTATAGCAATTAGTGTTTGATAATATGATAAAGTATCATCTCAACATGATACATAACATCATAATTTGATAAAAAATTGAATAGAGCTACCTGCTTTGTCGAATGAAAGACAAGGATAGCAACAACAATGTTAATCGAATACTGCCATTATAACGTGGACCTCACTATATAGTTGACCGAGCGAAGTGAGGTCTAAGATTCAAGTCGACGGTTTGGCATTTCTCTTAATGTTTAAATATTACGCATTTACGGCGAAACGCGGTAATAGATTTTCATGAAATTTGACAGGTATGTTCCTTTTTTAATTGCGTGTCGACGTATATACAAGGTTTTTGGAAATTTTGCATTTCAAGGATAATATAAAAGGAAAAAGGAGCCTCCTTCATACGCCAAGAATATTACCGTAAAAATCAGACTATAGAATTATTCATCATAAATCAGCTGACAAGTGATTACACAGATGTGTGGAGAAGCCAGTCTATTGCTGTATTTCCATAAGGTCTATAGTTTCAATCAGGTACTTGTGGTGAGAATACTGCGTGAGGTCTACTGTTCACTGAACTACTAGTACAGAAACGGTAAGATACAGATATAAAAAGCTTGGCATCAGCTGATTAAAAGTGAATTGCTTCACAGAACTACTAGTATAACTATTACTTATATAATTTTAATTTGAACAATCAGATACCGTTCCACCAATGTGTGAACCCTCCCCATAAGATCCATATGATATTCTTTTTCTGTCTAGCAGAGCAGAAATGCATTGTAAAGTAGGGTTTTATTGATCTACGACATGTCAAACTGTGTAAAATAATTGAGGATGATTTATGACTTCAGTTACGGCTCAGCTGTTTAGCCCTGCTTTTAAGTTTGGGAGCTCATCTTAACTAAATACACCACAGAGTGAGCAAGGCGAGACGTAGCAAGCTAAATAGGGACAATATCGGGGACCGAGCTTCGCTCTGGAGTACAAAAATATAAAAAATTTATTACGAATGAAGAAATTACTAGTATTCTGTGAACAGTAGACCTCACGCAGTATTCTCATCCACAAGTACCTGATTGAAACTATAGACCTTATGGAAATACAGCAATAGACTGGCTTCTCCACACATCTGTGTAATCACTTGTCAGCTGATTTATGATGAATTATTCTATAGTCTGATTTTTACTCTAATATTGGCGTATGAAGGAGGCTCCTTTTTCCTTTTATACTAGTAGTTCTGTGAACAGTAGACCTCACGCAGTATTCTCATCCACAAGTACCTGATTGAAACTATAGACCTTTTGGAAAAACAGCAATAGACTGGCTTCTCCACACATCTGTGTAATCACTTGTCAGCTGATTTATGATGAATACTTCTATGGAATCCTTCATGAAGGAACATACCTGTCAAATTTCATGAAAATCTATTACCGCGTTTCGCCGTAAATGCGCAACATATAAACATTTAAATATTCAAACATTAAGAAAAATGCCAAACCGTCGACTTGAATCTTAGACCTCACTTCGCTCGGTCAATTATAATATGCATGGTTCATACAGAAATGTTCTATCTAATCACAATGAATTGAGATTAATTCCCTGAGGAATGCAAAATTTCCCTCACAAAGGTCTAGTTGCACTAAAGCCGGTTAAATTTTAATCCTGATTAACTTCACGTGAACCAAATCAGAGAAGACCATTTCAAAAAGACGGATCTACTGGAATTAATCAGGATTGAAAATAACCCGGCTTTTTGCAACCGGCACTAAGTACCTGATTGAATGATTACAAAAGTTCAACAGCTGAGTCATAATTTTGACACAGTCCCACACACATGAACTCGCTCACTCACTTCCATCATTAACAGATGACGAAATAATTATTATCAGCTGTTTTTCCAAGGATGAATAATAATTATCATTTAAATGTCCTTCAGCGAGTTTTCCCAGGGATGAGACCTAGTGCAATTGAATCTTCATATTATAAACCCACTATGCTCTGAATTTTGTGAGAATCGTTAGAGCCGTTTTCGAGATCGGTAAAATACAAAAATCTAAACATATAAACAGAAATTGCTCGTTTAATAGTATAGGATATTTGAAGGTCCATTTAGGGGTGTCTGAACTGCAAAATTTATGTGTTTAATTTGAATATTGAAGATGATTTCAAAAATGATAATATTTTTATAATTATTCTCAAATGTTATTCTATTCATCTGTGAGGGAATAAGATTTCCTCTATTTAATAATAATCGATAATTGAACAGAGGAAAAGGAGAAACCGGTAGAGTAAGATGACAAGGAGAAACATAATGTTGAGGAGGAGGATGAGGAGGTGGTGGAGTATGAGAAAGAAAAGGCACAAAGAGAGAAAGAGATTGAATGACATTCATAATTCACGGGGATAAGAAGAATAAATGAAAGAAAACTATACACGAAGAATTGGCCGGGTGCAGAGAAGAAGTAGAAGAAGATGATGATGAAGAAGAAGTTGATGATGATGAAGAAGAAGATGATGATGAAGAAGAAGAGGAAGATGATGAAGAAGAAGTTGATGATGATGAAGAAGAAGTTGATGATGATGATGAAGAAATAGAAGAAGAACAAGAAGAAGTTGATGATGATGATGATGATGGAGAAGAAGAAGATGGAGAAGTAGAAGAAGAACAAACAACAAGAAAAGAAGATGGGAAAGTAGAAGAAAAACAAGAAGAAGTTGATGATGATGAATAAGAAGAAGTAGAAGGAGAGCAACAACAAGAAGAAAAGAAGATGAGAAAGTAGAAGAAGATGGTGAAGAAGAACAAGAAGACGAATGAGAAGACTGAGAAGTAGAAGAAGAAGAACTATATTGAGGACCACTTTATAATGACAGTGTTTGATTGGCTATCCTTGTCTATCATTCCACAAAGCGGATAGAGCTATCTCTTTCTTACTTTGCTCTGCTGTTGCCAGATCGTCTTTTAACAATGTAGAATTAATAATTAATCAACAAAATATTTCATCCTAATTATGAAAATTCATTATGAAATTGTTGAGAAAAATATTTTTTTCTTAATAAAATACAATTGATTATTTCAATTGAGAATGAACAGTTAATATTAAATCAATAAACCTTAATCAACTACCGTCTATAGAATGCATTGACAAGACAGAGGATCGGCAACGTTGTTCTCCTATCTTTCTCCACTGCCATTATAACGTGGACCTCACTGAAGCAGAAGAATAACAGGTGAAAGTAGTAGAGGAAGAAAAATGAGAGAGAGATGAAGAGGTCCATTATAACGTGGACCTCACTTTAGAACAAGGAAGAACACGCGAACAAGAATGAGAAGATGGAGAAGTAGAAGAAGATTGATTGATTGATTGAGTACTTTATTTATGTAGATTACATTATATACTGGCTTATACACTTATATACAATAGCTTACAATACAGCAACATTATAGATGAATTTACATAATATAGACTAAGAAAATAATTATTGAACTGTATATGATATGAAAAAGCAATTTGTAATATAATAACTATAGATAATAATTATATTGTTATGCATCTACATAAATTGGCGGAGCTTTGGACATATCAATGTCCATTCTTCGGAAACAATATTAAAAATATCCTCCCCACTAACTCTCTACCAAAGGTGGAGAAGAAGAAGAAGAAGAAGAAGAAGAAGAAGAAGAAGAAGAAGAAGAAGAAGAAGAAGAAGAAGAAGAAGAAGAAGAAGAAGAAGAAGAAGAAGAAGAAGAAGAAGAAGAAGAAGAAGAAGAAGAAGAAGAAGAAGAAGAGAAGAAGAAGAAGAAGAAGAAGAAGAAGAAGAAGAAGAAGAAGAAGAAGAAGAAGAAGAAGAAGTGTAAGGGGAAGAAGAAGGAGAAGAAGAAGAAGAAGAAGAAGAAGAAGAGGAAGGGGAAAAAGAAGAAGATTGAGAAGAAAAGGAAATATTGAAAGAGGAACAGTGTGTATAGGGACCTCTCTCCTGGAAGCAATCAGCGAAATGCATATTTTTGTTTCAACGCTTTCAAAGTTTAAAAACCTCTCGCAACCGACATAGTTCTCTTTAAACTGACAGAAATATTTGAATTTTAAGTATTAACGTTATCCATTAAGAATACTGACAGAGTTGATAATTTCACCTCAGCAGTCGTTATTTGCCAGACTATATTGTCTAGTTGTCTGTCTCCACCGAGAAAAGATGGAAGAAGATATTCCATGGTATAGGTCGTTTATGCTCCAAATTTATTCTCAGACTACTGTCTATGATTAGTGTGTTGTTGGGAGTGTGAGAGTGTAAGAAGGGCACAGTATGAGAGACTACCAGCGTCACATAGCTTCACCAAAAACAACTACTAGGACTATCGGCTTCAGTTAACACTCACATTTGCAACATAGACACCCTATACACTGTCTATTATTAGTGTGTTGTTGGGAGTGTAAGAGTGTAAGAAGGGCACAGTATGAGAGACTACCAGCGTCACATAGCTTCACCAAAAACAACTACTAGGACTATCGGCTTCAGTTAACACTCACATTTGCAACATAGACACCCTATACACTGTCTATTATTAGTGTGTTGTTGGGAGTGTAAGAAGGGCACAGTATGAGAGACTACCAGCGTCACATAGCTTCACCAAAAACAACTACTAGGACTATCGGCTTCAGTTAACACTCACATTTGCAACATAGACACCTATACACTGTCTATTATTAGTGTGTTGTTGGGAGTGTAAGAAGGGCACAGTATGAGAGACTACCAGCGTCACATAGCTTCACCAAAAACAACTACTAGGACTATCGGCTTCAGTTAACACTCACATTTGCAACATAGACACCCTATACACTGTCTATTATTAGTGTGTGTTGGGAGTGTAAGAAGGGCACAGTATGAGAGACTACCAGCGTCACATAGCTTCACCAAAAACAACTACTAGGACTATCGGCTTCAGTTAACACTCACATTTGCAACATAGACACCTATACACTGTCTATTATTAGTGTGTGTTGGGAGTGTAAGAAGGGCACAGTATGAGAGACTACCAGCGTCACATAGCTTCACCAAAAACAACTACTAGGACTATCGGCTTCAGTTAACACTCACATTTGCAACATAGACACCCTATACACTGTCTATTATTAGTGTGTTGTTGGGAGTGTAAGAGTGTAAGAAGGGCACAGTATGAGAGACTACCAGCGTCACATAGCTTCACCAAAAACAAATACTAGGACTATCGGCTTCAGTTAACACTCACATTTGCAACATAGACACCTATACACTGTCTATTATTAGTGTGTGTTGGGAGTGTAAGAGTGTAAGAAGGGCACAGTATGAGAGACTACCAGCGTCACATAGCTTCACCAAAAACACTACTAGGACTATCGGCTTCAGTTAACACTCACATTTGCAACATAGACACCTATACACTGTCTATTATTAGTGTGTGTTGGGAGTGTAAGAGTGTAAGAAGGGCACAGTATGAGAGACTACCAGCGTCACATAGCTTCACCAAAAACAACTACTAGGACTATCGGCTTCAGTTAACACTCACATTTGCAACATAGACACCCTATACACTGTCTATTATTAGTGTGTTGTGGGAGTGTAAGAGTGTAAGAAGGGCACAGTATGAGAGACTACCAGCGTCACATAGCTTCACCAAAAACAATACTAGGACTATCGGCTTCAGTTACACTCACATTTGCACATAGACACCCTATACACTGTCTATTATTAGTGTGTTGTTGGGAGTGTAAGAAGGCACAGTATGAGAGACTACCAGCGTCACATAGCTTCACCAAAAATAACTACTAGGACTATCGGCTTCAGTTACACTCACATTTGCACATAGACACCCTATACACTGTCTATATTAGTGTGTTGTTGGAGTGTAAGAAGGGCACAGTATGAGAGACTACCAGCGTCACATAGCTTCACCAAAAACACTACTAGGACTATCGGCTTCAGTTAACACTCACATTTGCACATAGACACCCTATACACTGTCTATTATTAGTGTGTTGTTGGGAGTGTAAGAAGGCACAGTATGAGAGACTACCAGCGTCACATAGCTTCACCAAAAACAACTACTAGGACTATCGGCTTCAGTTAACACTCACATTGCAACATAGACACCTATACACTGTCTATTATAGTGTGTTGTTGGGAGTGTAAGAAGGCACAGTATGAGAGACTACCAGCGTCACATAGCTTCACCAAAAACACTACTAGGACTATCGGCTTCAGTTACACTCACATTTGCAACATAGACACCTATACACTGTCTATATTAGTGTGTTGTTGGAGTGTAAGAAGGGCACAGTATGAGAGACTACCAGCGTCACATAGCTTCACCAAAAACAACTACTAGGACTATCGGCTTCAGTAACACTCACATTTGCAACATAGACCCCTATACACTGTCTATTATTAGTGTGTTGTGGGAGTGTAAGAAGGCACAGTATGAGAGACTACCAGCGTCACATAGCTTCACCAAAAACAACTACTAGGACTATCGGCTTCAGTTACACTCACATTTGCACATAGACACCCTATACACTGTCTATATTAGTGTGTTGTTGGGAGTGTAAGAAGGCACAGTATGAGAGACTACCAGCGTCACATAGCTTCACCAAAAACACTACTAGGACTATCGGCTTCAGTTAACACTCACATTTGCAACATAGACACCTATACACTGTCTATTATTAGTGTGTTGTTGGAGTGTAAGAAGGGCACAGTATGAGAGACTACCAGCGTCACATAGCTTCACCAAAAACAATACTAGGACTATCGGCTTCAGTTAACACTCACATTTGCAACATAGACACCTATACACTGTCTATTATTAGTGTATTAGTGTGTTGTTGGGAGTGTAAGAGTGTAAGAAGGGCACAGTATGAGAGACTACCAGCGTCACATAGCTTCACCAAAAACAACTACTAGGACTATCGGCTTCAGTTAACACTCACATTTGCAACATAGACACCCTATACACTGTCTATTATTAGTGTGTTGTTGGGAGTGTAAGAGAGTAAGAAGGGCACAGTATGAGAGACTACCAGCGTCACATAGCTTCACCAAAAACAACTACTAGGACTATCGGCTTCAGTTAACACTCACATTTGCAACATAACGGTCATGTATCATTGCATATCACCATAAATGATACAGTATCACCACACATGATACCGTGTCAACATAATATGATACAGTATCATCTCAACTTGATACACAACACCTTTATTTGATACAAAACTAACAAACTTTGAATGAAACCTACAAACCATGGGTTATCTTCTTATGCTATCTTTTCTCTATGATAAAACACAATTGCCCCAATTCAAATTACCCAATTATTACAATATCAATTCATATTATCGACATTCAAATAGAATTTCATCCCAGTATCAACCAATAATAATTCTCCTCATTGACTTTATGGAGTTCATGGAATAGTTAGCTATATTGTCAGTTATTGAGAATTAGTGTACCGTACATATAAGCCTGCGTTTAAATACTGTAATTTACATAAATGAAGAAAGCCGATTCAATCAGGAATCCAATAAATTCAAGTTGACCCAGTACTTGCTGCAATCTGGTGGCAGATATGAGAACTAGTCATTAGAAATAGGCTCGACCAATGAGCATCGGACAGACGGGCTTTTAGAGGCGTGGCTTTCAGTGTTGGCTTGCGATTGGCCATCGGTTCGAAGCGTAAAGTGTGTTTAGAGAGGGAGAAGGTGATGAAGAGGATTGAGTATGGAGACAGGAGAAGGAGAAGAAGAAAAGGGGAAATGAAGAAGAGGGTGAAGAAGAAGGAGAAGAATAAGTAGAAGAGTGAGGGAACAAGAAGTGAGAAGGTGTAAGAGAAGAAACTTGAAATTTGAATTTTTGAATCTGCAATTTGTTTGAGGAAACATTTATACTCAGTAGGGGTGGAAATCGTTTGGGAACGATTAACATAATATTGACAATATATTTTTCAATAAAATTTTCTAATCTTAGACAATTCACCATAATATAAATTTCCTATAAACATGAATTTTCTAAAAAAACGTCAAGGAATTTCAAAACTTTAAATTTTAACAATAAAAGTGGCTGATTAAATTTATCGAATTTCCAATAAACTGTTTGAGAAAAAGTAGACTAAAGCTGCTTTTACACCAAAGCTATTAACAAAATTTTGATAGCTTGATCCTTCTATTAGATTGAACGGAACTTGACAAACACATATGTTCATCATAATAAGTTATGTTCAATCTAATAAGATCTATAAGGATTAAGTTATTAACATTTTGTTAATGACTTTGATGTAAATGCAGCTTAAGAAGTGGGAAGAAGTTAATTATGAATTCAATTTTGTAAAACATCTTGTAAAGTGAAGCGAATTTTATAGGATTTGTATTGAAACTTTGGGCAAACAAAATAAATTTTGAATTTAGCTAGAAATTCCAGACCTGTTCTAATTAGTAACCTACCTGTTGAGGTAACTCCTGTGAGATATCTAGGGAAGAATGCACTCAGGGATAAAAAAAAACAAAATATCGGGGACCGAGCTTCGCTCTGGAGTACAAAAACATAAAAAAATTATTACGAAAGAAGAAATTATAATAACATTCCTACAGAAATGTTCTATCTAATCACAGTAAATTGAGATTAATTCCCAGAGGAATGCAAAAATTTCCCTCACAAAGGCCCAGTTGCACAAAAGCCGGTTAAATTTTAATCCTGATTAACTTCACTTGAACCAAATCAGAGAAGACCATTTCAAAAAGATGGATCTACTGGAATTAATCAGGATTGAAAATAGCCCGGTTTTTTTGCAACCGGCACTAAGTACCTGATTGAATGATTACAAAAGTTCAACAGCTGAGTCATAATTTTCACACAGTCCCACACACATGAACTCGCTCACTCACTTCCATCATCAACAGACGACGAAATAATTATTATCAGCTATTATCCCAAAGATGAATAATAATTATCATTTTAAATGTCCTTCAGCGAGTTTTCCCAAGGATGAGACCTAGTGCAATCGAACCTTTATATTATTAACCTACTATGTTCTGAATTTCGTGAGAATCGTTAGAGCCGTTTTCGAGATCCGGTGAAATACAAACATCTAAACATCTATTTATTTATTTTATTAATCACATTGTGTAGAAATAGTTAACATGAGGAAAGGTACAACAGTCTCTTGCCCAAAACTGTCCCATTTCCAAATTATACTATACTGTCCAAATCAAAATGTTGGTTATGTCATTTTCACTTTTCAAAATATAATTTTCTAAACATATAAACAGAAGTTGCTCGTTTAATAGTATAGGATAGGATTTCTAGTTTGATGAATGAAGTGAAATTTCAGTTTTATTTTCTTCTCATTTACCCTATATTTTTCAGTAACTTAAAAGTTCCATAAGAAATAATAGGAAATGTTCGATTGAGTCACACCTACCTACTGACTTAATCCCTGTGTGATATTCAAGGCAGAATTTGCTCAGGGATTAAAACCAAATTTATAGTTTTATGAATGAAGTGAAATTTCAGTTCTTATCTATTCAATAATATATTCCAAGTTTTATAAGAAACTAGCAGGTAACCCGTGCTCCGCAAGGGTCTGATTGAAAGCTTGACTGAGTGAAATCTTGAAGAATTGAAAATAGGCCTATAACCATCCTTGGTGAATTAAAAATCTATATGCAAAATGTCAAGTTAATGAGTTGAGTAGTTGAGACGTGATGATGCGTCATTCGTGAATTTCCTATCCCCTACCTGTATAAGCCACTTCTTTCCTTTACTATACTAGTAGTTCTGTGAACAGTAGACCTCGCGCAGTATTCTCATACACAAGTACCTGATTGAAACTATAGACCTCATGGAAATACAGCAATAGACTGGCTTCTCCACACATCTGTGTAATCACTTGTCAGCTGATTTATGATGAATAATTCTATAGTCTGATTTTTAATCTAATATTGGCTGATGAAGGAGGCTCCTTCTTCTTTTTATATTATCCTTGAAATACAAAATTTCCAAAAACCTTGTATATACGACGACACGCAATTAAAAAAGGGACATACCTGTCAAATTTCATGAAAATCTATTAACGCGTTTCGCCGTAAATGCGCAACATATAAGCATTTAAACATTAAGAGAAATGCCAAACCGTCGACTTGAATCTTAGACCTCACTTTGCTCGGTCAATTAAAAAGATTGGATAAATGATTGAGTAAGAAATGATAGGGAATTTCTGATTGAGTCACCTACCTGTTGACTTAATTCCTGTGTGTTGTTCAGGGAAAGACTCGTCTAGGGAATGAGAGATGTTGAGGGATGGAGAGTCAGTTGATAAGTGAAGAGATCTCAAACCTCCGTCAGGGAATAAGGGAGGGAGCAACAGGCATTTAAGGGATGGAGTCCCTACTTGCTAGGGTGGGGATGTCATTGAGAAAGGGCTGGTTCCACTCCACTCCCTCTTAGCCCTGTAGTGAAGCTCTATCCTGTTCTGTACCAAATTATAGTGTTGTGTATCAAGTTGAGATGATACTGTATCATGTTGTGGTTGTTCTTATTCTATAGTGAGGTCCAAGTTATATAATGACAGTATTTGACATTGGTGTTGCTACCCTTGTCTATCATTCTACAAAGCAGATATCTCTATCCAGTTATTATCAAATTGTGGTGGTGTGTATCCAGTTGAGATGATACTATATCATATTGTCGAACACTTATATTGCTATAGTGAGGTCCACGTTATAATGGCAGTGTTTGATTAACATTGGTGTTGCTATCCTTGTCTATCATTCCACAAAGCAGATAGCTCTATCCTGTTTTGTATCAAATTATGGTGGTGTGTATCCAGTTGAGATGATACTGTATCATATTGTCGAACACTTATATTGCTATAGTGAGGTCCACGTTATAATGGCAGTGTTTGATTAACATTGGTGTTGCTATCCTTGTCTATCATTCCACAAAGCAGATAGCTCTATCCTGTTTTGTATCAAATTATGGTGTTGTGTATCTAGTTGAGATGATACTGTATCATATTGTCGAACACTTATATTGCTATAGTGAGGTCCACGTTATAATGGCAGTGTTTGATTAACATTGGTGTTGCTATCCTTGTCTATCATTCCACATAGCAGATATCTCTATCCTGTTTAGTATCAAATTATGGTGTTGTGTATCAAGTTGAGATGATACTGTATCATATTGTTGAACACTGCTATAGTGAGGTCCACGTTATAATGGCAGTGTTTGATTAACATTGGTGTTGCTATCCTTGTCTATCATTCCACAAAGCAGATAGCTCTATCCTGTTTTGTATCAAATTATGGTGTTGTGTATCAAGTTGAGATGATACTGTATCATATTGTTGAACACTTCTATAGTGAGGTCCACGTTATAATGGCAGTTTTTGATTAACATAGGTGTTACTATCCTTGTCTATCATCCCACAAAGCAGATAGCTCTTTCCTGTTTTGTATCAAATTATGGTGTTGTGTATCAAGTTGAGATGATACTATATCATATTGTTGAACACTGCTATAGTGAGGCCCACGTTATAATGGCAGTGTTTGATTAGCAATGGTGTTGCTATCCTTGTCTATCATCCCACAAAGCAGATAGCTCTATCCTGTTTTGTATCAAATTATGGTGTTGTGTATCAAGTTAAGATGATACTATATCATATTGTTGAACACTGCTATAGTGAGGTCCACGTTATAATGGCAGTATTTGATTAACATTGATGTTGCTATCCTTGTCTATCATCCCACAAAGCAGATAGCTCTATCCTGTTTTGTATCAAATTATGGTGTTGTGTATCAAGTTGAGATGATACTGTATCATATTGTTGAACACTTCTATAGTGAGGTCCACGTTATAATGGCAGTTTTTGATTAACATTGGTGTTACTATCCTTGTCTATCATTCCACAAAGCAGATAGCTCTATCCTGTTTTGTATCAAATTATGGTGTTGTGTATCCAGTTGAGATGATACTGTATCATATTGTCGAACACTTATATTGCTATAGTGAGGTCCACGTTATAATGGCAGTATTTGATTAACATTGATGTTGCTATCCTTGTCTATCATTCGACAAAGCAGATAGCTCTATCCTGTTTTGTATCAAATTATGGTGTTGTGTATCAAGTTGAGATGATACTGTATCATATTGTCGAACACTTATATTGCTATAGTGAGGTCCACGTTATAATGGCAGTGTTTGATTAACATTGGTGTTGCTATCCTTGTCTATCATTCCACATAGCAGATATCTCTATCCTGTTTAGTATCAAATTATGGTGTTGTGTATCAAGTTGAGATGATACTGTATCATATTGTTGAACACTGCTATAGTGAGGTCCACGTTATAATGGCAGTGTTTGATTAACATTGGTGTTGCTATCCTTGTCTATCATTCCACAAAGCAGATAGCTCTATCCTGTTTTGTATCAAATTATGGTGTTGTGTATCAAGTTGAGATGATACTGTATCATATTGTTGAACACTTCTATAGTGAGGTCCACGTTATAATGGCAGTGTTTAATTAACATTGATGTTGCTATCCTTGTCTATCATTCGACAAAGCAGATATCTCTATCCTGTTTTCTATCAAATTATGGTGTTGTGTATCAAGATGAGATGATACTGTATCATATCGTCGAACACTTATTGCTATAGTGAGGTCCACGTTTTTATGGCAGTGGAGAAGGATAGGAGAACTGCTTTATTAACTGGTTATTCTTGTTTAAGATATAATCAATTTTTATTTATTCGACAAGAAAATATATGTTTCAATGATTGAATAATACATTTTCATAATTGAGATTGAATATTTCGTTCATTAATTATATTTCTGAACTAGCCGTCATGCTCGCTTCGCTCGCCTGCATTTTTCATTTGGGCATGCTTCATTGCATCAGAAAGTCAAAGCTAAGAAAGCGCAAAAAACGCAGATTTTGGGCGTATCTTTGACGTTATTGCAAATTCCTTCTAACACAGCATTATTACATCCTAGCTGAACTTCTGTACTAATTTTAAACATTTTCTGTGCATTTGTTCTCGATAAAGCTGAGAAAACGCTAAAAATCGCTGGAAAAACGCAGATTTTGAAAATTTTTCCAAATCCGTTCTTAGTGCGCCTCTGAAGGGCTAACTGAACATACCTACCAAATTTGAACGTTTTTGGTCCGATAGATTTTTAGTTCTGCGAGTGAGTGAGTCAGTCAGTGTGTGAGTGCCATTCCGCTTTTAAATTATATATATAGACTGATTAAAAACAATCTGGCAACGTTGAAGAGCTACAAAAGGATAGCGCTATCTGCTTTGTGGACTGATAGACAAGGATAGCAACACCAATGTTAATCAAATACTGCCATTATAACGTGGACCTCACTATAGTAGGGTAGAGGTATTCAGGGAAAAATAGTGAGATATTCAGGTTATAAAGTCAGCACCTGAATAACATTGATGTTGCTATCCTTGTCTGCATTAGGCAACGCAGATAGCTCTATCCTTTTCGGCAACGCTGTTCTTGTATCTTTCTCCACTGCTATTATAACGTGGACCATACTCTAGATAATATACTTGAATAGTGTAGTGCATACAACAATTTTTTAAAACTTGGAATCTACAATAAAAATAACGATCAGATTAAATTTGAAAATTATTTCCAATGACTTACCAAAGAATAGATAGAGGTTAGCTCTGTTTTCCAAGGGTGATCTATTAGTTCGTAATTGACTGAGACATTCTTGATCTTGGTTTGATTAAACTGCAGTCTCGGTTTAAGGTTTAAGTTGAGGCTAGCCTAAGGTTTAAGGTTTGGGAATTAAGGGCGACTTGAATTTTGTTCATTGTGTTATAGTGTAGGGTGTTATGTATGTTTTTGATATAGGTATAGGTTATGTGAGTTATTTGTAAACTGCGACATATGTTTTATGTGATCATGAATATTATTACACAGATGTGTGGAGAAGCCAGTCTATTGCTGTATTTCCATAAGGTCTATAGTTTCAAGTCAGGTACTTGTGGTTGAAAATGCTGCGTGAGGTCTACTGTTCACAGAACTACTAGTTTATTATAAACAATATAGTTTATTCTAAACTACTAGTTTATTCTAAACTACTGGTTTATTCTAAACTATATAGTTTATTCTAATCAAGTAGTTCTGTGAATAGTAGACCTCACGCAGTATTCTCATCCACAAGTACCTGATTGAAACTATAGACCTTATGGAAATACAGCAATAGACTGGCTTCTCCACACATCTGTGTAATCACTTGTCAGCTGATTTATGATGAATAATTCTATAGTCTGATTTTTTCTCTAATATTGGCGTATGAAGGAGGCTCCTTTTTCCTTTTATATTATCCTTGAAATGCAAAATTTCCAAAAACCTTGTATATAGGTCGACGCGCAATTTAAAAAGAAACATACCTGTCAAATTTTCATGAAAATCTATTACTGCGTTTCGCCGTAAATGCGCAACATATAAACATTTAAACAATCAAACATTAAGGGAAATGCCAAACCGTCGACTTGAATCTTAGACCTTACTTCGCTCGGTCAATAATGATTCCATTAGTTTTGGGGCAAATAACTAAATTCAATCAACTTATCAATTACATTGTTAAAAAACTGAACAAATGTTTGTTCAAAACATTTTAATCAGTCTTTATAATTTGACGCCTTTCTAGACCCCTGTTAGCGTATTGAATATATATAAATATATATGTATATAATTATAAATGATATGCATTAAAAAATCATTGCACCAAAAATCTTTGGTCAATAATAATAAAATATCGTGGGATCGAGCTTCGCTCTGGAGTACAAAAGCATAGAAAATTTATTACACAAGAGGAAATTATAATTGACCGTGCGAAGTGAGGTCTAAGATTCAAGTCGACGGTTTGGCATTTCTCTTAATGTTTAAATGTTTGAATGTTTATATGTTGCGCATTTACGGCGAAACGCAGTAATAGATTTTCATGAAATTTGACAGGTATGTTTCTTTTTAAATTGCGCGTCGACGTATATACAAGGTTTTTGAAAAGTTTGCATTTCAAGGATAATATAAAAGGAAAAAGGAGCCTCCTTCATACGCCAATATTAGAGAAAAAATCAGACTATAGAATTATTCATCATAAATCAGCTGACAAGTGATTACACAGATGTGTGGAGAAGCCAGTCTATTGCTGTTTTTCCATAAGGTCTAGAGTTTCAATCAGGTACTTGTGGATGAGAATACTGCGTGAGGTCTACTGTTCACAGAACTACTTGTATATTCATAGTTTATACAGAAAATTTTTATATAATCACAGCATGTATTGAGATTAATTCCCAGTGGAATGCAAAAATCTCTTTCACAAAGGCCCGGTTGCACAAAAGCCGGTTAAATTTAAATCCTGATTATTTTCACGTAAACCAAATCAGAGGAGACCATTTTAAAAAGATAGCTTCTCTGATTGGTTCTCCTGTAATTAATCAGGATTAGAATTCAACTGACTTTTGTGCAACCGGCACTTGATTGAATGATTGCAACTCCTGAGTCATAACTTTATCTCGGTCCCACACAAAAATGAGGAAAATGAGAATAAGAAGTAGGAGAATTGATTGATTGATTGAGTACTTTATTCATGTAGATTACAACAATATATACTGGCTTATACACTTATATACAATAGCTTACAATACAGCAAAATTATGGATGAATTTACATAATATAGACTAAGAAAATAATTATTGAACTGTATATGATATGAAAAAGCAATTTGTAATTTAATAACTATAGATAATATTGTTATGCATCTACATAAATTAGCGGAGCTTTGGGAATATCAATGACCATTCTTCGGAATGGAGAAGAGTGAGAAGCTAAAGGAGAAGTAAAGCAAGAAGAGAAACAAGAATAATAAAGAAGAAGGAGGAAGAAAGGAGAGAAGAAGAACAAACCCTAGATCTCAAATGGCATCATTTTCAATATAAAAAAACAAATAAAATAAAAATTGGAATTTGGATGAAGAGAAGAAGAATGACAATTATGCGTAGAAGAAGAAGAAGAAGAAGAAAAAGAAGAAGAAGAAAAAGAAAGAGGAGAAGAAGAAGAAGAAATGAGAAAGGAGAAGAGGATGAAGAAGAAGTAGAAGAAGAAGAAAGTAAACGAATAAAAGAGTTTAATACAGTGAACGGTATGTGAAAGAATGCAACGATATTATTTAGTTGAGTTTCTGTGAGAGGCATTCTATATTATTTGAGGTTATGGTCGAATTCATGAGTTCTGGCTTGTGATTGGTCAAGAAGCTGTGACGTCATCGTTGACCTATATATCTATTGAGGTCAGTTGGGAGCACTGTATATGGATATATATAAATATAGAACACTTGGAATAATAGAAGATAGGACTATACATTTAATGTTAGGCTGTCATGCAATAGTCAGAATAGATTGCAGCCTCTTTAGAACGGTACAAATCTCAATGAACTCTTTAGTACGGATCTGAATGACCTCTATAGTGAGGTCCACGTTATAATGGCAGTGGAGAAAGATACGAGTACAACGTTGCCGATCCTCTGTCTTGTCGATGCCTTCTTTAGAGACGGTAGCTGATACAGGTTTATTGATGTAGTATTAACTGTTCATTCTCGTTTAAAATAATCAATTTTATTTTATGAAGCAAGAAATTATATTTTTTAATAATTTCATAATTTACAAAATTATTTATTGATAATTAAATATCTAATTAATTGATAATTCTACATTGTTGAAGACGATCTGGCAACAGAGAAAAGCGAGAAAGAGATAGCGGTATCCGATATGCGGTATGAGTGTATGTAAGTCTGTGTACACGATATCTCATCTCCCAATTAAAGGAATGACTTGAAATTTGGAACGTAAGGTCCTTATAATATAAGGATCCGACACGAACAATTTCGATCAAATGCGATTCAATATGGCGGCTAAAATGGTGAAAATGTTGTCAAAAACAGGGGTTTTCCACGGTTTCCTCAAAATGGCTTCAACGATTTTGATTAAAGATATACCTAAAATAGTCATCGATAAGCTCTATCAACTGCCACAAGTCCCATATCTGTAAAAATTTCAGGAGCTCCGCCCCATCTATGCAAAGTTCGATTTCAGATTCTTAATTATCAGGCTTCAGATACAACTTAAACAGAAAATTTCGAGTGGAAAAGATTGAGCATTGGAATCTCTACAATAAATGTTCAGTACGGTAGCAGTTCCACCTAAAATTAAAAATAAGCTGGAAATTCGAGAAAATGTGATTATCCAATTGCAAACTGTTGGCAACTGTTGATTCACTATAAAGAGATAGCAGACCTCGTGTGTCTCCAGCGTTATTGCCCTGTCACCAGCTGGCACCGGCTAGCCCAAAAGCCGTGAAAACAGGCGTCCCTCAAGGGTCTGTTTTGGGGCCGTTTTTATTTCTAGTGTTCGTAAATGATTTCAGTTTGTAATATACCATGCTTTTCAATATTGTATGCCGACGACACTACAATTCTCAATTCTGGTGCGAATGCGGAAAATCTTATTCATGACCTTGACGTTTCAACAAAAACCTCAAAAATATGGTACAATGCCAACAGCCTCCGTCTTAATGAGACCAAAACTGAGAGGATATTATTTTCCTTGAAGAGCAGAATAGATCCTAGCCTAAAAAACTACATGAAGCCGGTCAAATTGCTGGGCTTAATGCTGGACAGTAAGCTATGCTGGAAGACCATATCGAGTTTCTTTGTAAAAAACTATCAAGAGTAACCTTTTTCTACGTAAACTTAAACTATCAGTCAGCCCTGGAGTTTTGATGATGGCATACTACGGTCTCTTCCATTCACATTTAAATTATGGTCTCCGTTTATGGGGCAACTGCTCTTCTGCCAGCAGAGTGTTTCTATGGCAGAAAAAAGCCATAAGATGCATTGCAGGACTCAAATTCAACGAGTCATGAAGAGATGCTTTCAAGAAACTTAGCGTCCCAACCCTTGCTAGTATGTATATTTATGTAAATCTAATTTACATGAAGGAAAATGAAGATAACTTTATGAAACAGCAAGAAAATCATGATCACAACACAAGAAATAAATTTGACTTGATAAAACCTTCTATAAGGCTGCACAAGACTTATAAAAGCCATAAATACCAGCAGGTTATTCTTTTCAATAAACTTCCCTTAACATTTAGAAGTCTTCCAAGCAGCAAATTCAAGAGAATAGTAAAAGAACTGCTGAGACGTAACGCATTCTATACAATAGAGGAATATCTCGATAGTCAAATATTGCAATGTTAAATTTACACATGTTAACTTTAAAATGAGAATGAACTACTCACCTTGTTTTGCCTGCTTGTACGGAATAACTTATTGTCGCGACTAATTTAAGACATTTTCTCATGGCATGACTGTACCTATTATAGCCTATTTATTTTTTATTTGTAGTTTTTAACTTGACACGATCCATATATATTATGTTATATTTGTTGATCAATAAACAATTCTATTCTATTCTATTCTGGCTTGGATCTTTGAATAGTAGACTTGAGATGCGCGGGGACACTAGCGTCAGGTGATCAATTTTCATAACGGCAAGGAAAGTTGTGTGAGTGCGCCACACCAGATTTTTGTTTTATTCAATCAACAATACCATGACAAATTTATCCTCCAAACCTCATGGATTTATGTCGTACCGAATTTCAAATGTTCTGTCCCAAAGATTTAAACTTTAGGCGTTCATATCTCAAAAATTAATGATCGGAAAAAAATGTTTTCGTGAGAAAACTTTGTCATTTTGATAGATTGATGATATAGAAATCGAAAAACTTTGAAAAATATCACCAGTAGAAAGTTTATTTTTAGCCTTTGCAAAGCCTTAATAAACGAGATCAGATATGTTGGTTGTTCATTACATTACTACATAATTTACAAACAATTTGGAAACAGAATAAAATTTCAAGAATAAATACCTTACAGTTGTGTTGTGAGTGATGTTGTGGTACTTTTCCATAATGAAAACACAAATTTGAAATTGTCAACCTGGTTCTGTATATGTTATAATAATTTATAATAATAAAAATCTGGTGTGGCGCACTCACACAACTTTCCTTGCCGTTATGAAAATTGATCAACTGACGCTAGTATTCCCGCGCATCTCAAGTTTACTATTCAAAGATTTGAGCCAGCTGGTGACAGGGCAATATCTCTGGATACACACGAGATCTGCTATCTCTTCATAGTGAATGATTTAATAGAATCAACAGTTGCCAACAGTTTGCAATTGAATAATCACATTTTCTCGAATTTCGAGCTTATTTTTAATTTTAGGTGCAAATGTTACTGAACATTAATTGTAGAGATTCTCATGCTCAATCTTTTCCACACAAAATTTCTTGTTCAAATTGTATCTGAAGCCTGATAATTGAGAATCTAAAATCAAACTTTGCATAGATGGGGCGGAGCTCCTGAAATTTTTACAGATATGGGACTTATGGCAGTTGATAGAGCTTATCGATGACTATTCCAGGTATAACTTTAATCAAAATCGTTGGAGCCGTTTTCGAGAAAATCACGAAAAACCCTGTTTTTGACAACATTTTCGCCATTTTAGCCGCCATCTTGAATTGCATTTGATCGAAATTGTTCGTGTCGGATCCTTATAGTGGAAGGACCTTAAGTTCCAAATTTCAAGTCATTCCGTTAATTGGGAGATGAGATATCGTGTACACAGACGCACTTACACTCATATACACAACACACACACACAACACACACACACACACACACACAACACACACACACACACACACACCACACACACACACACACACATACAGACCAATACCCAAAAACCACTTTTTCGGACTCAGGGGACCTTGAAACGTATAGAAATTTAGAAATTGGGGTACCTTAATTTTTTTCGGAAAGCAATACTTTCCTTACCTATGGTAATAGGGCAAGGAAAGTAAAAAGTGGTTGACAATTTCAAATTTGTGTTTTCAATAAATAAATAATTCAATCTTATCTTACATCTCTCTTTGCAATCTTATACAATTTCCTCCTCTTTCAATAGAGGCATTTTTCTCTACTTCTTTCACCTTTCAGTTGCACCCTCTCTCTCTGTTTCTCTCCCTCTCTCTCTCACTCTCTCCCTCCCTCTCTCTCTCTCTCTCTGTCTCAGCTGATAGATAATTTAGCGAATGATAATAGAAGGCGAGACCACTTGACCTACCAGCTACCAGAGCAGACTTCTCTCTCTCTCTCTCAAAAGCCTTTCTGTTCACAAAACTTCTGCATTCACTTCAAACTATCAGCTCCCTCCCTCCCTCCCTCCCACCATAAATGATGACGTCATCAATGGGAAGCATTCAACCAATAATGAATCCCACACACTGAAGATGGTCTCCAACGGTCTGCGAGAAAATTAGGTGTCAGAAAAATGAATTGTCAAATGAAAATAAAATCAATTATTATGATTCTTGATGGTTGTTCTACAAATTTATATTCGTACTTCTTCTCCTTCCACTCATTTTTGTTGTTGTTGTTGTTGTTGTTCTTCTTCTTCTTCTTCTTCTTCTTCTTCTTCTTCTTCTTCTTCTTCTTCTTCTTCTTCTTCTTCTTCTTCTTCTTCTTCTTCTCTCATTTGGTAGAGAGTTAGTGGGGAGGATATATTGAATATTTTTTCCGAAGAATGGACATTGATATGTCCAAAGCTCCGCCAATTTATGTAGATGCATAACAATATGATTATTATCTATAGTTATTATATTACAAATTGCTTTTTCATATCATATACAGTTCAATAATTATTTTCTTAGTCTATATCATGTAAATTCATCTATAATGTTGCTGTATTGTAAGCTATTGTATTTAAGTGTATAAGCCAGTATATATTGTAATCTACATAAATAAAGTACTCAATCAATCAATCTTCCTCTTCCTCCTTCCCCTCTTCTTCTTTTCCTCCTCCTCCTCCTCCTCATCCTCCTCTTCTTCTTCATCTTTCTCCTTCCCCTCCTACTCCTCTTCCTCCTCCTCCTCCTCCACTGTTCTTTGAAAGTCAAGTGCAGCCTTAGTCCTGTATTTGGGTTGGCTCAATATCGTCCCCAACTCACTCTCTTACTCTCTCTATTATTCTCTCTCTCTTATTCACTTTGCACTCCAAATACCAGACATTCCTTTTCATACCCACTGCAATGAGATCAAGGTTCTGGTCTTCATTCAATCCTCTTCTTCTTCTTCTGCTTCCTCTTCCTCCTCCTCTTCTTCTTCTACATCCTCATCATCATCATCTCCTTCTTCTTTATCATCATCATCTTCTTCATCTTTTTCATCATCATCATCATCATCTTCTTCTTGTTCTCATTAATTAATTTTTTTGACAATCTTAAAACTTCACCAACTGAAATCTTGAATAATTGAAAATAGGCCTATAACCATCCTCGGTAAATCAAGAATGTATATGCAAAATGTCAAGTTAATGAGTTGAGTAGTTGAGACGTGATGATGCGTCATTCGTGAATTTCCTATCCCCTACCTGTATAAGCCAGTTCTTTCCTTTATTATAGTATTTATATAGTAGATGGAATAATTGATCATTAATAACAAGAATCAACAATCTTAATATCAGATCAGATATAGGGGGAAGACTTGAATCATAGAATAGAATAGAATAGAATAGAATAGAATAGAATAGAATAGAATAGAATAGAATAGAATAGAATAGAATAGAATAGAATAGAATAGAATGACTGCCTTTATTTTATACCTGGGAGGGCGAAGTTAGGGCGCAGTCGGCCCTCTCTTACACTTAACCCTCACATATCTACTCTTAACCCTCACAATCATAGATATCTACTATAGAAGACGGTGGTAACAGAGAATCGGCAACACTGTGCTCCTATCATTTCCACCTATAGAAGGCGGTAGTAACAGAGATTCGGCAACACTGTATTCCTATCATTTCCACCGACTTTACAACGAGTATCTCACTGCAGTGAAATTCATTTACAAATTATGTCAGTGTATCTTATATATGGCATCAAAGATTCCTCACTCAGCTAATGCTGACGCATTGATGTGAATCTATAGTAAACCATATAGTGAGGTCCACGTTATAATGGCAGTGGAGAAAGATAGACGAACAACGTTGAAGAAACTCTGTCTTGTCAATGCCTTCTATAGACGGTAGCTGATACAGGTTTATTCATGTAATATTAACTGTTCATTCTCGTTTAAAATAATCAATTATATTTTTATCAAGCAATAAATTATATTTTACAATAATTTTATAATGAATTTTCATAGTTCTGTGAACAGTAGTCCTCACGCAGTATTTTCATCCACAAGTACCTGATTGAAACTATAGACTTTATGGAAATACAGCAATACACTGGCTTCTCCACACATCTGTGTAATCACTTGTCAGCTGATTTATGATGAATAATTCTATAGTCTGATTTTTACTCTAATATTGGCGTATGAAGGAGGCTCCTTTTTCCTTTTATATTATACTTGAAATGCAAAATTTCCAAAAACCTTGTATATACGTCGTCGCGCAATTAAAAAAGGATCATACCTGTCAAATTTCATGAAAATCTATTAGGTACCGCGTTTCGCCGTAAATGCGCAACATATAAACATTTAAACATTAAGAGAATGCCAAACCGTCGACTTGAATCATAGACCTCACTTCGCTCGGTCAATTAATTCTAAATTGTTAAAAGACGATCTGGCAGCAGAGCATAGCGAGAATCAATCATATTTCATTCGTCAAGAACATAATATTTTTCAATGATGAATTAATAATTTTGTCATAATTGAGATTCGATATTCTGTTAATTCATTATTATTTCTACATTGTTGAGAAACGATACATTACGGAGCTAGAAAAGGATAGAACTATCTGCTTTGTCGAATGATAGACAAGGATAGCAACACCAATGTTGATCAAATACTGCCATTATAACGTGGACTTCACTATAGCAATAATTAGTGTTCGACAATATGATACAGTATCATCTCAACTTAATACACAACACCATAATTTGATACAAAATAGGATAGCACTATCTGCTTTGTGGAATGATAGACAAGGATAGCAACACCAATGTTAATCAAATACTGCCATTATAACGTGGACCTCACTATAGCAATATGAAGTAGTATCAACACAATATGATACAGTACCAATACTATATGATACAGTATCATCTCAACTTGATACACAACACCATAATTTGATACAAAATAGGATAGCACTATCTGCTTTGTCGAATGATAGACAAGGAGAGCAACACCAATGCAAATCAAATACTGCCATTATAACGTGGACCTCACTATAGCAATATGAAGTAGTATCAACTCAATATGATACAGTATCATATCAACTTGATACACAACACCATAATTTGATACAAAATAGGATAGCGCTATCAGCTTTCTTGAATGATAGACAAGGATAGCAATACCATTGCTAATCAAACACTGCCATTATAACGTGGACCTCACTATAGTAACAATAGAGGTTATAGTTTAGGAATGAAAAAAAAAAACAAATATTTGCTGATAAAAATGTAATTGTATTAACAAAAATAATAAAACACAATGTAGTGAAAAAGAAAATTATACACAGTTACTTCTTGAACCTTAAGATTTTTAATAACTCTTGAAAAATATATCAAACATAAGAAAAAATATAATATATACAAACAATAATTCGGCACCTCCTGTAGAATAATATAATTTAATATTCAACTTGATATTTTGTTGAAAAAATAACTTAAACATTGTATTAACAATGTATTATATGCACTTATAATATATTTATCGAGAAAAATAAACAAATTCCAACAGAAATAGTTTAAAAACTATATCTTTTTACTTGTGAGATGAATGAATTAAACTAATATGATTTGTTAATATAGTAGTTGAACGAATAATTGTTTCTAATAAAATTGAAACAATAAACTGGGTTGACAATCAACAAAACATTTTCAATACTTCTTAACAAGGAGTATGTCTTCTAGTTCAACTATTTCAATCAACTACTTTCACAAATATGTTAACATTTTCAACAGGTTTATTACCTCAACCTGTTTTCTATTTGAACATATTTCTCAACTAGTTTCAATCGACTTGTTTTTCAACTATAACATATGTTAATTTTATCAACGGTTTCCACTCAGACATTCATGAAAATAGATACATTTCGCAGCTACTTTATAGAATCAACTAGTTTTTCCAAAATTCATAACAGCAGTTAATGTTGTTAACGAGTTTTCTCTCTAGTCTAACGATTCTAGAAATTTTTTACAGTAAAAAAATACAAAATTGAAATTAATAAACAATCATTTTTCAACGGAATGTTTCAAGTTTGTTAACGTAGTTTAAACTAATTTCTCATCAACTTAATTATTCCAGAATATATTCCTTCATTATTTAATAATCCTTCAAATTTATCATACTCAAAGAAAAAATAAAAGTTGACTTATAAAATAGATTATACAGAATTTGAATATTGGCAATACATTGTCGGAATCAAATGATTAATAATTAATTTAAAAATCTACTATATGAAAATACAGTCATTAAGAACTGAAAAGACTTGACCTATTTGGGACTATGTGTAACCTTATCTAAATTTGGGAGAGGAATAGCACAAGGTTACCTTTTTTTCTTCTCTCCCTATCTTTTTGATGATGTATTTATTTTATGACTTTATAAATCAATACAATTAAATAGAATCTTGAGTGATATTAAAAATAAAATTCAGCTTGGGTTAAAATTGATACTTTAACATCATTAATATTTCAACAATATATTATTGAAAAAATGGGGAAATATTTAGAGGAAAACTTATATAATAAAGTCCTAAAACAATAGAATTTTAAATATAAATATAAACTACTCCATCAACTTTCTATCTTACTAATGTAGTAAGATAAAACAGCTACCTAACATCTATTACATAATATATTTATTTTACAATAGGCTGTATACTAACAAATAGTTGTATTTTTACACAATAAAATAATAAAACTTAACAGTAGCATAATATTTTTCCGAGTGTATTATAGTTGTTTTCTGTCATACATTACCCTAATAATTATGATGAAAAAAACTGTACATAAAGTGGTTTTTATAGGAAAATTGAATAGAAGAACTCAGATATAATAGATTTAGAAAACTGATAATGGGTGGAAAGTCCAATACAACATAGGCTATAATGGATTCACTTCAAGTGCCGGTTGCACAAAAGCCGTTTAAATATTAAACATGATTAATTTAATTGAATAGAAGAACTCAGATATAATAGTTTTTGAAATCTGATAATGGTTGAAGAGTCCAATACAACATAGGCTATAGTGGATTCACTTAAATATTAACCATGATTAATTTAATAATTATTGTTATTAAACGAAATTCCAATTAAATGCTGTGAATCACCCCGAAGACTTCTGCTACTGCAAATATTGACAACAGGGTAAACAGCTAGATGGAAATTCCATCTGTACCATGATTAATTTCACGAGAACTAATCAGAAAAGCCGTCTTATCATGAAACCTTTCTCTGATTGGTTCTCGTGGAATTAATCACGGTTAAAATTTAACCGGCTTTTGTGCAACAGGCTCTTAGGGCCGGTTTCCGAGCTCGGGATTTAGCTAAGTCCTAGACTTTAAACAGCTGGAGTCAGAAAATTGGTTTTCCAAAACGGGGCGTAGTCGCAGTCATTGTCATAGTCACGTTTGAATTAAATTTCGAAAAACTACAAAATTGAACACAAAATAAAATAAAGAGAAAATAGTGTAAAGTTTCAGCTATTTTGAATTATTTAGGAATGTTTAATTTCGTCAAGGAAAAACGTTTCCAATTATAGAAATAAGAAAATAGAATTCTTCAATGTTGTTTTCCATCACGAACTGCTTATTATTGAATCACTTTTTGCTATTAGAAAAAACGACTAGCAGTCAGATATTTTACAATAAATGAATTAATCACTCACTGTGACAACGAGATCTTTCGGCAGGTCCGCCATCTTCTTGGTTGTCGCCATCATCAACCAAGAAGATGGCGAAACTGCCGACAGATCTCGTTGTCACAGCTTATAAACTGCTCATTATTAAATCACTTTTTGCTACAAATATGTAGACAACGTTGTCACAGGGAGTGATTAATTCATTTATTGTAAAATATCTGACTGCTAGTCGTTTTTTCTAATAGCAAAAAGTGAGAAAATAGAAACTACGACTACTGTTATAAAAGCTGCGACTACGCCCCGTTTCGGAAAGCCAATTTTCTGACTCCAGCTGTTTAAAGTCTAGGACTTAGCTAAATCCCGAGCTCGGAAACCGGCCCTAAGAGCCTGTTGCACAAAAGCCGGTTAAATTTAACCGTGATTAATTTCACGAGAACTAATCAGAGAGCCGTCTTTTCAAAAAACCTTTCTCAGATTGATTGATTGATTGAGTACTTTATTAATGTAGATTACAATATATACTGGCTTATACACTTATATACAATAGCTTACAATACAGCAACATTATAGATGAATTTACATAATATAGACTAAGAAAATAATTATTGAACTGTATATGATATGAAAAAGCAATTTGTAATATAATAACTATAGATAATAATCATATTGTTATGCATGTACATAAATTGGCGGAGCTTTGGACATATCAATGTCCATTCTTCGGAAAGAATATTAAAAATATCCTCCCCACTAACTCTCTACCAGATTGGAGATTTCTAGTGAAATTAATCACAGTTAAAATTTAACCGGCTTTTGTGCAACAGGCTATTAGTCGTTTTATTCAGTATGATGGATATCTACCACAATATGGGTTAGGTTAGGGTTGTGTGGCAGAGAGGACCTGAAGTCCTAACTCCGCCCTAATAACGGCAAATAACCAATCAATATCATCTTCACAAATAGAAATTAGGAAATGTAACTTACATCATACAAGATACGGCACAAGCCTAATATAATACAGTTCATAATAATTAGTTATTGTTTTATGCTTATTTATTTATTTACTTGATATTTAACAATTATTTGGTGCACGATTTATACTTTCTCTCATGAACTTTCTCTTTCTTACACTCATGAACTCAAGGTCTACATATATTTGGATATACTATTACAATAAATATATATTTTTTCATAATCACATATATCAATGGAGTTTTTTCCTCCAATTTAAGCCGGAAATTCCAAATAATTTTTTCCCTAAAGTATCATCATAGAGAGAAAATGGCATAAGAAGATATGCCATGGTTTGTACAATTCATTCAAAGTTTGGAAGTTTTGTATCAAGTTATGGTGTTGTGTATCAAGTTGAGATCTGTATCAAGTGATTACTGTATCATTTTGTGTTGATATTGTATCATTCAATTCATTCAAAGTTTGGAAGTTTTGTATCAAGTTATGGTGTTGTGTATCAAGTTGAGATCTGTATCAAGTGATTACTGTATCATTTTGTGTTGATATTGTATCATTTAAGGTGATAGGGCATGGTAAAGGACCGTTATGTTGCAAATGTGAGTGTTAACTGAAGCCGATATTCCTATAGTTGGCCAAACGAAAATGGGTCCCTCAAGGTGGGTGCTCTTGACACCACCACCCGTCTCTACCAACACTGTTGCCACTTTGTGAATGTATTTCAAAGTGAATGTATGTGTGAGAGAGGGTGTGATAGTGAAGTATTGTTATTGTGGGGAGTATTGTTTGTCTTCTCTGTTTTGGTAGAGAGTTAGTGGGGAGGATATTTTTAATATTCTTTCCGAAGAATGGACATTGATATGTCCAAAGCTCCGCCAATTTATGTAGATGCATTACAATATAATTATCTATAGTTATTATATTACAAATTACTTTTTCATATCATATACAGTTCAATAATTATTTTCTTAGTCTATATTATGTAAATTCATCTATAATTTTGCTGTATTGTAAGCTATTGTATATAAGTGTATAAGCCAGTATATATTGTAATCTACATAAATAAAGTACTCAATCAATCAATCAATCAATCCAAAGCCTGGATGAAGTGTGATGGGAATCAAATGAGAATTCATGCAAATTGAAAAATGCAGACTGAAGTGGACACTACAAGAATATTGAATACTAAAATAAATAAAATTACATCACTCCACTTCCAATTGATTATTATAAAAGTCTTCAAGTAACTTTTATGAAGTAATAGCTCAGTTTGTAAATAGTTGCATTAATAAAGAAACATCTAATCATCATTATAAAATTGGATTTCTTGATGTCATGACTCAAGAAAGAGTTATACATTATACATAACAATATTCTTTACTTCATTTCATGTTGTTGAAGATTATAGCGGATGATTGATTGATTGAGTACTTCATCTATGTAGATTACAATATATACTGGCTTATACACTTATATACAATAGCTTACAATACAGCAAATTTATAGATGAATTTACATAATAAATAGACTAAGAAAATAATTATTGAACTGTATATGATATGAAAAAGCAATCTGTAATATAATAACTATAGATAATAATCATATTGTTATGCATCTACATAAATTGGCGGAGCTTTGGACATATCAATGTCCATTCTTCGGAAAGAATATTAAAAATATCCTCCCCACTAACTCTCTACCAAAATGATGGGAGGAGGTAACGGGGGATGTTATTGTTCTAACTTCAAAGAATGACATAATAGAACTTTTGAACCTGACGTGCTCAAAAGAATTTGTGACAGGTAGTGACGGAAAAGAGGAAGAGAGAAGGTATGAGAAGGAAAGAGCGATGTTCAGGGTGTAGAAATATAGTCAATGTATATAGACTGGTCGAGTGAAGGGTGGCCACCAGAGGCAACATTGCAGTGGTCTTGAGAGACCCATTTTCGCTTGGTCAACTATAGTAGTTATTTTGGTTATGTGACGCTGGTAGTCTCTCATACTGTGCCCTTCTTAAGGTGCGCACAGATATACGCGCCGCGAACATGAGCAATTCACTTTTAGTCAGCTGATGCCAAGGTTTTTATCTGTATCTTACCGTCTCTGTAAAAATACAGATATAATCAGCTGATTAAAAGTGAATTGCTCATGTTCGCGGCGCGTATATCTGTACGCACCTTTACACTCTTACACTCCCAACAACACACTAATAATAGACAGTAATCGGAGAGGAAATTTGATACATAACGGTCCTTTACCGTGGTATATCACCATAAATGATACAGTATCACCACACATGATTCAGTTTCAACTTAATACGATACAGTATCATCTCAACTTGATACACAACACCATAATTTGATACAAAACTTGCAAACTTTGAATGAATTCTACAAACCATGGGATATCTTTCTATGCTTTCTTTTCTCTATGATATCATCTACTTATCTACAGTGAGATTCAGATTAAATGGTCAGCATTCCTTATATATAACATCAATGTTCCCCATTGGAATAAAGCTGTATTGCCACATATATCAGTGATAGTTGAAGTGAAAATAATCATATAGTTTACATGTGTTCAAATGGGACTGTTCACACTCAGTCAGGCCGAACGAGTATGGGAGAGTCCTATTAGATTACATGGGAATTATATTCTCACTATACCGGTCACTTTCACCATAGAGAAAATATAGCATAAGAAGATATCCTATGGTTTAGTTGGTTTTTAAATCTCAAATTTCTTCTCCGATTACTGTCGACTGCTGTCTATTATTAGTGTGTTGTTGGGAGTGTAAGAAGGGCACAGTATGAGAGTCTACCAGCGTCACATAGCTTCACCAAAAACAACTACTAGGACTATCGGCTTCAGTTAACACTCACATTTGAAACATAGACACCCTATACACTGTCTATTATTAGTGTGTTGTTGGGAGTGTAAGAAGGGCACAGTATGAGAGACTACCAGCGTCACATAGCTTCACCAAAAACAACTACTAGGACTATCGGCTTCAGTTAACACTCACATTTGCAACATAGACACCCTATACACTGTCTATTATTAGTGTGTTGTTGGGAGTGTAAGAGTGTAAGAAGGGCACAGTATGAGAGACTACCAGCGTCACATAGCTTCACCAAAAACAACTATTAGGACTATCGGCTTCAGTTAACACTCACATTTGCAACATAGACACCCTATACACTGTCTATTATTAGTGTGTTGTTGGGAGTGTAAGAGTGTAAGAAGGGCACAGTATGAGAGACTACCAGCGTCACATAGCTTCACCAAAAACAACTATTAGGACTATCGGCTTCAGTTAACACTCACATTTGCAACATAGACACCCTATACACTGTCTATTATTAGTGTGTTGTTGGGAGTGTAAGAGTGTAAGAAGGGCACAGTATGAGAGACTACCAGCGTCACATAGCTTTACCAAAAACAACTACTAGGACTATCGGCTTCAGTTAACACTCACATTTGCAACATAGACCCTATACACTGTCTATTATTAGTGTGTTGTTGGGAGTGTAAGAGTGTAAGAAGGGCACAGTATGAGAGACTACCAGCGTCACATAGCTTCGCCACAAACAACTACTAGGACTATCGGCTTCAGTTAACACTCACATTTGCAACATAGACACTCTATACACTGTCTATTATTAGTGTGTTGTTGGGAGTGTAAGAGTGTAAGAAGGGCACAGTATGAGAGACTACCAGCGTCACATAGCTTCACCAAAAACAACTACTAGGACTATCGGCTTCAGTTAACACTCACATTTGCAACATAAACGCTCTATACCATGGGATATGACCACTAATGATACAGTATCAACACAATATGATACAGTATCAACACAATATGATATAGTATCAACATAATATGATACAGTACAATCTCAACTTGATACACAACACCATAATTTGATACAAAACTTCCAAACTTTGAATGAATTCTACAAACCATGGATATCTTCTTATGCTATCTTTTCTCTATGCTTTCACTGACTGTGATATGTTGAAATCCAGCTTTATGCTAACAATTCAACGTAAATTTCACTATATATCTAGTTTTATACTAGTCTATTGAACAGGACACAATCTATACATTTTTATAATAAAATATATAGTTTTTTCGGGTTACATGATAATAATATAATATTATACAGTGTTTTAATAGCTTAACCAAAAAATGATAATATTATAACTTCGTTTTACACTAAAAATGAGTAAGATTTACTTTGAACTGTCAGCATAACTTATGAACATTAACCATAACTTCTCATATAACTAATACTGACAGATTTAAGGGTGAATCTGACTATACTGATAGAGAAAAGATGTAGCATAAGAAGATATTCCATGATTTTTAGAATTTATTCAAAGCTTTCAAAGTTTTGTATCAATTTATGGTGCTGTGTATCAAGTTGAGATGATACTGTATCATATTGTGTTGATACTGTGTATCATATTGTGTTGATACTGTATCATTTATGGTGATATTCCATATGGTATAATAGGTCGTTTATTTATTTATTTATTAGGTAAGCAAAAAAATACAAGAATCGGAAAAGAAAAAACAGGCAATTGCCTAAAACTTCTTCAATTTCCTAATTTAGTTTTAAATTGTCCAAATATTATAGGTTATGTCCATTCAAATTTCTACACCAAATCACAATCTAAAATATAAATTAGAATAAAACAAACAATTTTAAATTTGGATGGATTAATAATGAAAGTTTCTTAAAAACATGAACCAAACTATAAATTCACAAAATAAAGAATAAAAACACTTAAATTTTGAGCTCGAAAATATCACATTCACCATAGCTATATAACAGCTGTAACAAATTATGTACCAAATTACAAGCCGATTTTTGTTAATTCAAGCCGATTACTGTCGACTACTATCTATTATTAGTGTGTTGTTGGGAGTGTAAGATTGTAACAAGGGCACAGTATGAGAGACTACCATCGTCACAGAATAGGTACAGAATGGAAACTTGTAATCAAACGCCTATCTAACCAATGCTTTTTACATGGCTCAAATACTAGACACGTCACGTGACCTTGGGAAGTTCCAATCCTGGTCTTCTGATTGGCTCTTGGCAGTGAACGAGATCAATTGATCCGGATCATTGAAGTGATCCGAACCTACCATCAATACCATCATAATGTAACACGAAGCAGACTGCATAAAACTGATGAAAGTCCCTCGAATGTTGCAATTAAATTGATGAATAGGCTTCCTATTGAGGTGAGGCAACTTAATCACAGGAGGTTCAAAAAGATTTTAGAAATATTTCTCTTGAAAAACCCCTTTTACTCAGTTGAAGAGTTTATCGACATGAAAATGAATGTAGAAGATTTCAATATTTAGAATTTAATAATATTACTGTTATATGAATAGGATTAATATACCATACATGTTTTTATTGTAAATGTGACTTTGTATTGTTTTTTATTGACAGTATTTATATTGACTAAGTGTTTTACTGTTATATTGACTGGCCTATATGTCAAATTGTGACATCCTGTTTTTTGGCTAATAAATTTATTATTATTATTAATGCGGCGCTTCCTAACAACATGGCGAATTTTTGCGCCAGGGAACTAGCCAAGTTTCCATACTGTATACTGTGCCAGCGTCACATAGCTTCACCAAAAACAACTACTAGGACTATCGGCTTCAGTTAACACTCACATTTGCAACATAGACACCCTATACACTGTCTATTATTAGTGTGTTGTTGTGAGTGTAAGAAGGGCACAGTATGAGAGACTACCAGCGTCACAGAATAGGTACAGAATAGAAACTGTCAATAAAACGCCTATCTAACCAATGCTTTTTACATGGCGCAAATACTAGACACGTCACGTGACCTTGGGAAGTTCCAATCCTGGTCTTCTGATTGGCTCGTGGCAGTGAACGAGATCAATTGTTCCGGATCATTGAAGTGATCCGAACCTACCATCAATACTATCATAATTATTTTAACATGTTTAGAATTTTAACATGAGTATAATTTGTGGATTTAAGTGAAATTTTTAATATTTTTTGTGATTGTGAAGGAAGATTTTGGTTTGGATTTGTATTTTGAACTTAATCAATCTGATAAATACAAAATTATTGTAGTACATACATTTTTTGGACTTAATAGTGAGTGAATTAAGTTATTATTTACATAACTTCTAGACCGTGTATTCCAAATTAAGGTTTAAAGCAGTTTTGGGCGAATGCCTGTTGTTTTTACCTGCATTGTATCTATTGTCTATGAATAAATAAAATGAAATGCGGCGCTTCCTAACAACATGGCGGATTTTTGCGCCAGGGTACTAGCCAAGTTTCCATACTGTATACTGTGCCAGCGTCACATAGCTTCACCAAAAACAACTACTAGGACTATCGGCTTCAGTTAACACAAACATTTGCAACATAACGGTCCTTTACCATGGAATATCACCATAAATGATACAGTATCAAGAAAATTGGATACAGTATTATCTCAACTTGATACACAACACAATTTGATATGACTATGAATGATACAGTATCGCCACAATTTGATACAGTATCATCTCAACTTGATACACAACACCATAATTCGATAAAAAACTTGCAAACTTTGAATGAATTCTACAAACCATGGGATATCTTCTTATGCTATCTTTTCTCTATGCTCTAGTGTATAACAGAAGTATAATATAGTTATGCGAAACACGTAATTTTACCGTAAATCTTGAAAATTTTCGAATTTTTCAAGTTTTTCTTCTAAAACTGGACCCAGTTGGGGTTGCTAGGTGTTGTGGCCTGCTGGGTGGTCGCTGTTGATGATGAAGAACTGTGAAAAAAGAAACAGAAATTAGAACAAAATTCAACGAACAATGTTACAATATTAGTTGAAAAGAAATAAGATAAAGAAAATAATCTTTTATGGTATAATAAATAATAATAATAATATTTTTTATTTTTTCAATACATTACAGTCATTATGAATCACAACTATACAATTGAACATTGTCATGTACAAAAAAAATCTCTTCAATATTTAACATAATAAAAATATAGATATAGCCTATATGATATCACACATAATTGTCACATAAAAATTCATTTACACTATAAAAACTTCTTTCAACAAGGAACTTATAAAGATCTTTTTTGAAAGTCATGTTCTTAAAGTCTATATTACTAGGCAACTTGTTTAGAAATTTTGTCCCTATGTAGCTAGTTTTCTTCTCAAAAAGAGTTAGCCTGTGAGGCTGAACGACGAAGTTGTTCCTGTTTCTGGTAAAGTGTGAATGTACCTGTGCGTTGGTCGTTAAACTTCCCATATTCCTAACCACATAATTATAATAGAGTTTTAAAAATAAAAATACAAGGTACAGTGAGTATTCACAGCCTTTTAAAATAATCTCGACAAGGATGATTGAACCCCAATCCCACTAAACACCTCAAAGCACGCTTTTGCAGAATGAATATCTTATTCTGTTCTGCAGAGACGTGTTACCCCAGAACTCAATTCCATATGCAATATGTGAATGAATGAGTGCGAAATATAACGTTTTTCCTGTCTAAGGAGGCACACACTTGACTATGTTTCGCAGAACAAATAAACTGCTACTGATTCTGTTCGCCAGTCTGTCAGTATGGGCATTCCATGAGAGATCCTTATCCACAATCAGTCCCAATAGACTCGCCTCTGTCACATTCTCCACAATAGAGTCACCAATGCTAATTACTGGTTCAAATACATAATGTTTTAAACCAAATCGAAGGCACTTACTTTTTTTAGGGTTCACTGACAATAATGATTCATTATAATATTGTACAACAGAATTTGTCTGTAGATTTGCTTCCACCTCCAGTTCATTGAGGCTGTTGTTGTTGAACATTATTGTTGTATCATCAGCGTATAATGTGATACCCACCTCTACTGGGACTGACCATTGCAAATCATTTGTATAAAGAATAAAAAGCAATGGACCCAGAATGGATCCTTGCGGCACACCTCTTGTAACACTCAGTCGCATTGATTAGGGGAAAGAACTGGCTTATACAGGTAGGGGATAGGAAATTCACGAATGACGCATCATCACGTCAACTAATCAACTCATTAACTTCACATTTTGCTTAAAGATTCTTAATTTACTTTTTGTGTAGTTGTAGAATTGATATTGTGGTAATTATTCATATTAAAATATCTGGTGTGGTACACTCACACAACTTTCCTTGCTCATATTTGAAACTACGATCAGACTTCTGTATATGTGTATAAATATATAATTGTTTTCAGAGTACTTTTTCCTTTGTGTAAATTGTGAAATTCGATGATTTTTTTTTAGTCGTCATTTTTTTAAAGTCGTCAAAACAGCTGTTCTACAGATGAAATATCTCGACTATGTGTTCTTTTTATGAACTGCTCTACCTACCTACCTCATGCACGAGAAGGAGGTTACAAAGTCCATTTCTCAAGGATGGGGTGAACCCCCCATTAGTTTCCCGGAAAGGAGACTTATGCCAGTTGATAGAGCTGATAAACAACTATACAGGGTATGAATTTGAAAAAAAATCGGTCAAGTAATTTTTGAGAAAATCTTGAAAAACATGGTTTTTTAGTAATTATCTGCCATTTTTCTCAAGAATATTACGGAGCTCCTGCAATTTTCCAAAAAATGAGACTCATGTCAGTTGATAGGGCTTATGAATAGCTATCTATGGTATAAATTTGAAGAAAATCGTTGCAGCCGTTTTCCAGAAAACCGTGAAAAACATGGTTTTTTAGTCATTATCCGCCATTTTTCTCAAGAATATTACGGAGCTCCTGGAATTTTCCCAGAAATGAGACTCATGTCAGTTGATAGGGCTTATAAATAGCTAGCTATTCATGGTATAAATTTGAAGAAAATCGTTAGAGCCGTTTTCGAGAAAACTGTGAAAAACATGATTTTTTAATAATTATCCGCCATTTTTTCTGCCATTTTGAATTCAATTTTATTGAATTTCTTATTGTCAGATCCTCATGGTATAAGGACTTTGAGTTTGAAATTTCAAGTCAATCGGTTGATTAGGACTGGAGTTATCGTGTTCACAGACATACACACATACACACACACACAGACCAACACCCAAAAATCTTGTTTTTGGACTCGGGGGACCTTGAAACGTATAGAAAACTTGAAATCGGGGTACCTTAATTTTTTTTGGAAAGCAATACTTTCCTTACCTATGGTAATAGGGCAAGGAAAGTAAAAAGACTAAGAAATTGTCAAAAACTACATATTTTATTGAAAGTTAGAAAGACCGGTTTCGGTTGTTACACCATTGTCAATCTCTGATAAACTGAACTAAATATTAATTCACCGATGATGGTTATAGGCTTATTTCAAATTCTTCAAGATTTCATTACGTGAAGTTTTCAATTAGATCCTTACGGAGCACGGGTTACCTGCTAGTATAAAATATAATAAGAGTTCTAGTGATTTTCCATGAGTAAACATCCAATATTCCATTTAATATAATGAACTATAGTGAGGTCCACGTTATAATGGCAGTGGAGAAAGGTAGGAGAACAACGTTGCCGATCATCTGTCTTGTCGATGCCTTGTATAAACGGTAGCTGATACAGGTCTATTGATGTAATATCAACTGTTCATTCTCGTTTAAAATTATCAATTATATTTTATTAAGCAAGAACTTATATTATTCATTTCAATATGAATTTTCATAATTAAGATGAAATAATTTGCTAATTAACAATTAATTCTACATTGTTAAAAGACGATCTGGCAACAGAGCAAAGCGAGAAAGAGATAGCGCTATCCACTTTGTTGAATGATAGACAAGGATAGCAATACCTTTGCTAATCAAAAACTGCCATTATAACGTGGACCTCACTATAGTCAAGTAATTAATTAGTATCCTATGTATTTATTCTAATCACTGTACTGTTTTTCCCGCTGATATCTCATAATTTCAATGTGAACTCAAGAGATATCAATTTCGATGCGTAATAGAACCAGAGTTGTCTGACAGTTTATTTGATAATAGCAACACAAATTTCTGTTTTTTTTCAGATAAATCACCAGGAAGTTCAAGCCGGCCTGTCTCTGTTCTGATAATTTTTATCAGCTCCATTTTTTTACAACTGGATCAGTTTCAAGAGCATGATACTGTAAAACAATCATTGAAATTGACACAGTGAGTAGCAAACAAAGTATGAAAATTTACTAATTTTTTTCAACTTTGATGAAAATTTAAAGTTTGATTTCAACTTTCAATTTAAAACTGAAACTTCTCTTTCAGGTTTTCTTTCTTTCACGACAAATTTTAATCAAATACTGCCATTACAACGTGGCCCTCAATAAATGTATGTGAAGACCTTGCCCTTGACCTGTGATCTTGATTAATAGTAGAAATGTGTCGTTCGGTCATGACCCGTTCGAATTGAACGGGTTTTTTGAACGGGTCGCGGCAGTGAACGTGAACGACTGACCCGAATCAGTAAAGTGATCCGAACTTCCCATCTCTAATTCATAGAACAAGTATTGTTTACTGAATATTTCTTCTATGTTTGGTTTTGAAGCATTTAAATATTAAAAATCTAGTTTTATACTTTTAAATGACAATATGTTGATATTATTAGAAATGTTGTGATTCTTGAATAATGAACACAAATAATGAAAACTTATTTGATCAGCTGTTTTAGCACACTTGAAATTTGGACAATATGAATGTCAACAATGCTTGTCGTCGTCGACTGCGGAAGTTTACGCACAAACGAAACGAAAATGCACCTTTATTTGTGACCTTGACAGACCTCGACCCTAAGAACAGCTGATCACTGAATGACTAATACAATTTATCATAAACAGCTGACTTGTGACCTCGACTGTTTTCTACCTTAGACCAGTTATAGAATAGACACGGCCCATAATTTATTGTATATTCATACTGAAAGTCAATGAAGCCACTTTTTGTGTAGTTGAGAAGTTGATATTGTGGTAATAATTCATATTGAATGAAAAATACTAAGAAATTGTCAAAAACCACAGTTTTATTGATACTTAGAAAGACCGGTTTCGGTTATTACAATGTGGAATTATGCGTGACAATGGTGTAATAACCGAAACCGGTCTTTCTAAGTATCAATAAATCTGTGTTTTTTGACAATTTCTTAGACTTTTTCATTCAATGAAGCCAACATCTACTGCCATATCGCCAAATCGTGACGTCAGCATCGGATGGAAAACTTTTCTGTAGAGTTTGTTTACATTGTTTTCCATAGCAGATTGTATCTATTCCAGCGAGAGTTTACCTTTTTAATGAATAATAATTTCCTTCTGAAATAGACACAATCTGAAAGTTTCCTATCGGATGATGACGTCACGATTTGGCGATATGGCAGTAGATGTTGGCTTCAGAGGCTTAGACTTCCCAGCGTGTCTATTCTATAACTGGTCTAAGTTTTCTACCCACAAACATCTGATCATTTAGTGAGTAACCTTGACCTTGGCACTGACCTTGTCTCTCCTTGACCTCCCGCACTGGTGAACTCGCCCCACGACTCCTGGCCACCCTTGGCGTTGGCCTGATGTTGCGGCGAACTGTGCACGGACGGCGCCGGAGGTGGCGCAATTTTGAGGCCCCCGGGCGGAGGTGGCAAGAAACCCTGTGCCGCCCCTCCGGGTCGAGCGGCCGCCTTGGGTTTACTGGACGACACTTCGCTGCCGTCTTTTTTCTGTAAGAACAAAAACCAAAATCTATAATATTATAATAAAGGAAAGAACTGGCTTATACAGGTAGGGGATAGGAAATTCACGAATGACGCATCATCACGTCTCAACTACTCAACTCATTAACTTGAAATCTTACATATAGATTCTCAATTTACCGAGGATGGTTATAGGCATATTTAATTATTATTTTTAACGAAAATCCCAAATAAATGCTGAAAATCACCCCGAAGACCTCTGCTACTGCAGACATTGACAACAGGGTTAACAGCTAGATGGAAATTCGATGAGAACTACTATCCAAAAATTAGTTGCCAGCCCGGGAATCGAACCCATATTTTAAATTCTCCATGATTTTATTACAAGTTTTTAATTAGTTATTAGACCCTAGCGTAACAGGGGCGGCCACTTGCTAGTGTATAATATAATAAAGACAAGAATTGTCTTATACTTGTACGTACGGGATAGGAAATTCTCGTCATTCGTTTATTAACACGGGAGACGAGATTGTATCAAAATTGATATGAAATTGAGTGGTTTGTATCAAGTTTGATGGGGGATTTGATACGGAAGTGAGTTGTTTGTATCAAGTATGTTTTGGGGGATTTGATACGGGAGTGAGTTGTTTGTATCAAGTTTGATGGAGGATTTGATACGGAAGTGAGTTGTTTGTATCAAGTTTGGTGGGGGATAAGATACGGGAGTGAGTTGTTTGTATGAAGTTTGGTGGGGGATTTGATACGGAAGTGAGTTATTTATATCAAGTTTGATGGGGGATAAGATACGGGAGTGAGTTGTATGTATCAAGTATAATGGGGGATTTGATACGGGAGTGAGTTGTTTGTATCAAGTTTGGTGGGGGATTTGATACGGAAGTGGATTCTTTGTATCAAGTTGGGTGGGTGATTTGATACGGAATTGAGTCGTTTGTATTAAATCTATACTATATCTAAGGAAAGAATCGTCTCTATACACGTAGGGGATAGGAAATTCTCGAATGACGCATCATCACGTCTCAACTACTCAACTCATTAACTTCACATTTTGCATATAGATACTTAATTTACCGAGGATGGTCATAGCCACCTCTAATACAAGGCCCCGGCCTACGATATTGCAACATCGCAGTGTAGGCCTACAATCTAATACATGATTGGTGAATAAGATCAGCTGGTATTTTTTAAAATCTCTTTCACCAATCATGTATTAGATTCTAGGACTACACTGCGACGTTGCAATATTGTAGGCCGGGGCCTTCTATTAGAGGTGGCTATGGGATGGTTGTAGGCCCATTTCAAATACATCAAGATTTCAGTAGTCAAGTTTTTAATTAAACCCTTCCGGATAACGTAGAGCCTATTAGTTTCTATTAAAATTCATCAATAAATTCTACTCCTCACAAACACGAGCTAGAAAAATCTCAAAATTATATTTAAATATCAATCTGTGCTTTGCACTGGTGAAAATTTTGTGTAGAATAGATAATTTGTGTAAAATAACATGAAAAAATTAGTCATTTATTGTTGTCAAATTTTCTTCAGGATACAGTATCAAATCAGAATATGATACGGTGTCATATGAATATAATATGATACTGTATCGAATATAATAGCCTATAATATTTGGACAATTTAAAACTAAATTAGGAAATTGAAGAAGTTTTGGGCAATAGCCTGTTTTTTCTTTTCCGATTCTTGTATTTTTTTTTTGCTAACCTAATAAATAAATAAATAATATGATACTGTATCGAATATAATATGATACTATATCCATAAAGCAATCGGCTGTTTCTCGCACATTTGAGATACCGCAGTTTGAAACAGTTCCAGTAGTTTTTACTGTGATTTTCATGTTTTTACACAGGATTACAGTATTTTGTAACTTTTCTGGGAGTATTTCAGAGATGTTTAGCAACTTTTTAAGAGGTTTTTACCGTGATTTTCATCTTGATTTTGATGGTTTCCCCCTCCTTGAAACGCAAATCTAACTGCTAAAAAAGATTACAGTATTTTTGAACTTTCTGGGACGATTTCAGAGGTATTTAGCAACTTTTCCAGTGGTTTTTACCGTGATTTTCATGTTGATTTTGATGGTTTCTCCTTCCTTGAAACGCAAATCCAACTGCTGTTTGGGTTCCTCCTTCTCTTTCTCGATTTCGGCCGACTTTTTCACCCACTTGAAGTGGTCCTGCAACGCCACGTTCAAATCGAAACTGTCCGATCGATCCTGAAAACCGACTCCAATAAACGCGTTTCTACCTGTGACAAACATAAAAATATTCATTTTTCATTATTTGTCCAAGCTACACAATTACTGAATCGAATCAACTATATTAAAGCATCTGTATTTTATCTATTTACAAAATCACAGAATCAAATAAATGTTTTGTGTAGTTGAGAAGTTGATATTGTGGTAATTATTCATATTGAATGAAAAAGACTAAAAAATTAGTCTGACTAGTTTAGTCTAAAGACTAAAAAACAATTACTGAATCGAATCAACAATATTAAAGCATCTGTATTTTTATCTATTTACAAAATCACAGAATCAAATAAATTTTTTGTGTAGTTGAGAAGTTGATATTGTGGTAATTATTCATATTGAATGAAAAAGACTAAGAAATTGTCAAAAACCATAGATTTATTGATACTTAGAAAGCACTTTTTGTGTAGTTGAGAAGTTGATATTGTGGTAATTATTCATATTGAATGAAAAAGACTAAAAAATTAGTCTGACTAGTTTAGTCTAAAGACTAAAAAACAATTACTGAATCGAATCAACAATATTAAAGCATCTGTATTTTATCTATTTACAAAATCACAGAATCAAATAAATTTTTTGTGTAGTTGAGAAGTTGATATTGTGGTAACTATTCATATTGAATGAAAAAGACTAAAAAATTGTCAAAAACCATAGATTTATTGATACTTAGAAAGCACTTTTTGTGTAGTTGAGAAGTTGATATTGTGGTAATTATTCATATTGAATGAAAAAAGACTAAGAAATTGTCAAAAAACCACTGATTTATTGATACTTAGAAAGACTTGTTTCGGTTATTACACCATTGTCAATCTCAGATAAACTGAGATTATCAGAGAATGACAATGGTGTAATAACCGAAACCGGTCTTTCTAATTATCAATAAATCAGTGGTTTTTTGACAATTTCTTAGTCTTTTTTCATTCAATACTTAGAAAGATTATCAGAGATTGACAATGGTGTAATAACCGAAACCGGTCTTTCTAAATATCAATAAATCTGTGGTTTTTTGACAATTTCTTAGTCTTTTTCATTCAAGAATCAAATAAACTTTATCGGTAGGTGAATTGGTAGTTCCCCGTGAATATGTCGATTCAGCCATGAAATATCGTATTGGCATAGAGAAACAATAGCATATGTAGATATGCCATGGTATAGGGCGTTTATGTCGCAACCTTTACTGTTATCTCAAACCGATAGTCCACGTAGTTCTTTCCCATAAAGCTGTGTGACGCTGGTAGTCTCTTATATTGTGCCGTTCATAAACTCTCACCCGACCAAAACAGTAAAAATCTACAATAATCGACAGTAAACGCCCTATACCATGGGTTATCTACTTACGCTATTTTTAAGAAATAATAGCATAAGTAGATATCCCATGGTACAGGGCGTTTATGTCGCAACTTTTACTGTTATCTCAAACCGATAGTCCACGTAGTTCTTTCCCATAAAGCTGTGTGACGCTAGTAGTCTTTCATATTGTGCCGTTCATACACTCTCACCCCAACAAAACAGTAAAAATCTACAATAATCGACAGTAATCGGCTTGAGACAACAGTAAAAGTTGCGACATAAACGCCCTATACAATGGGATATCTACTTACGCTATTGTTACTCTATGGTATTGATTAATAAGCACAATTCTTAAGAGTCCATAATTTGTTTAAATTCGGGAGACCAGTTTTGTCAGTACCCCGTTCATAATTATAATAATTTGTCATTGTATAGTGAGCCCCCGGGCTGGAGAACTCGCTCTCGGATGAATGAGAACGATGAGGTCGAGTGTTTGACCTGCATGCCAAGTCTAACAAGCTTTCAAGCTTACAGTGAACAGATGTGGATAAACTTCCGAGCTTACTCGAAATGGTTTCCTTGTCGTATTACGGTTTGCTTGCAAGTATTTTCCTGCCAACCGTCGGTCCCGGCTGTCTATAAAGCCCGGCTGCTGTTTTTATAATCTGTAATTGTACAGCTTTTTATGCAATAAAAATATTTATTTATAAAGCAGTCGTAAGGTCATGGTGAGAGGCCCTGAAATAGATCAGTTGCGACCTGAAAACTCTGACACCAGACTTGAGCCAGCCAGGTCACAAGATATTATTATTATACCTTGTGAATTCACGAATATCTGTTTGGCATGGAAGCATTTTTACTCTCGTTTATTTACTCCAATTTAGGCATTAATTTACGGTTTACTCGACTTGCAAGCACGAGTTCTAAAGGTGCGTACAGACTGTCGCTCTGCTCCGCAACCGAACGTCACTCGAGCAGATCGATTGATGATCGACCGGGGAACGCGAGAAGAGCATCTTCCGTTACGTTCATGATCGGTGCGACTGCAGAGCGGGGGCGGAGCGACTGCGGTGCGATGGAGGAACGAGGGCGGTACGAGGGCGGAGCGTGCTTGGTGCGGGTTGGAGGCGCGTATATGTGTACGCAGCTTAACATAGCCACCTCCAATACAAGGCCCAGGCCTACGATATTGCAACGTCGCAGTGTAGGCCTAGAATCTAAATATGATTGGTGAAAAAGATCAGCTGGTATTTTTTTAAATATTTTTCACCAATCATGTTATAGATTCTAGGTTTACGCTGCGACGTTGCAATATCGTAGGCCAGGGCCTTGTATAAGAGGTGGCTATGGTTCTAATCACTCGGGTTTTTGAATTGGAATTTTTGTGTTTACTTGTTTGTAAAGCTGATCAAGAATTTACTTAGGGCTACTCGTTTTTATTCGCCTCTCCATTTGCACTGATTTTGAATTTTGCAACTTTAAAGCTGCGTACAGACTCACGCGCTGCACGACACACAAACGGATCGCGAACAGTTCGCGAGATGATCGTAGGTCGCACGATACCGGTTCGCGCGCAACGAACTGGCCAAGACAACAATGGAACACGTGGCCACAGAATAGGAACAGAATGGAAACTGTCAATAAAACGCCTATCTATCCAATGCTTTTTACATGACGCAAATACTAGACACGTCACGTGACCTTTGGAAGTTCCAATCCTGGTCTTCTGATTGGCTCGTGGCAGTGAACGAGATCAATTGATCCGGATCATTGAAGTGATCCGAGCCTACATCAATACTATTACAATGCATCTTCCTAACAAGATGACTGATTTTTGCGTCAGGGTACTAGTCAAGTTTCCATACTGTATGTATACTGTGACGTGGCAAGCTCGCTCTCTGATCTTGATCAACCTACTTAGCGAATCTATGATTGAAAAACGCGCGTCTAAAATTGTCAGTAGTATGAAATAAGTATATCTCCTTTACAACAATCGTTTCAACAAGACAGAAGATCGTTTATCAATAATAAAATATCGTGGCCAGGCAATGCTGATCTCCCATCTTTATTATATCATATACATCATATCATATACAGTTCAACAATTATTTTCTTAGTCTATATTATGTAAATTCATCTATAATGTTGCTGTATTGTAAGCTATTGTATATAAGTGTATAAGCCAGTATATATTGTAATCTACATAAATAAAGAACTCAATCAATCAATCTTTCTCCACTGCCATTACAACGTGGACCTCACAATCGTTCCAAAGTTCCTATCAAAAAATGGTTCAGCATTAATATTTTCGGCCGAAACTTACCGTTATCATCCTGAATTCTCAGCACAAAGTATCTGGAGGAGTCGGAAACAGCTTCGACTGCTGGGCCGGGGTAGTCAGGGATCGGACACTTGGCGAAAAGTTCACCAGATGTTTTGTCCTCCAGTTTGAGAACACATTCTTTGCCTTTAGCGACCAGCCTCATGCGGCCCGTCCACTGGGGCTCCTCTAGGTTCCAGTCTGCCGCCCTGTCAAATTCATTCATTAATTTTTATTTGAAATCTATTTGCCAAGAAATTCGAATACATTACAAAAAATCTGGTGTGGCGCACTCACACAACTTTCCTTGCCGTTATGAAAATTGATCAACTGACGCTAGTGTTCCCGCGCATCTCAAGTCTACTATTCAAATATTTGAGCCAGCTGGTGACAGGGCAATAACGCTGGAGACACACATGAGGTCTGCTATCTCTTCATAGTGAATGATTTAATAGAATCAACATTAATTTGCAATTGAATAATCACATTTTCTCGAATTTGAAGCTTATTATCAATTTTAGGTGAAAATGTTACTGAACATTAATTGTAGAGATTTTCATGCTCAATCTACTCCACTTGATTTTCTTTGTTTCAATTGTATCTGAAGCCTGATAATTGGGAATCTATCTGCATTGAGGAGCTCCTGAAATTTTTACAGATATGGGACTAGTGGCAGTTGATAGAGCTTATCGATGACTATTGTAGGTATGAATTTGATCAAAATCGTTGGAGCAGTTTCCGAGAAAATCACGAAAAACCTGTTTTGACAACATTTTCGCCATTTTAGCCGCCATCTTGAATTGTATTTGATCGAAATTGTTCGTGTCGGATCCTTATAGTGAAAGGACCTTAAGTTCCAAATTTCAAGTCATTCCGTTAATTGGGAGATGAGATATCGTGTACACAGACGCACATACACTCACACACACACACACACACACACACACACACACACACACACACACACACACACACACACCACACACACACACACACATACAGACCAATACCCATAAACCACTTGGACTCAGGGGACCTTGAAACGTATAGAAATTTAGAAATTTGGGTACCTTAATTTTTTTCGGAAAGCAATACTTCCCTTACCTATGGTAATAGGGCAAGGAAAGTAAAATGAAGGAAAGAATTGGTTTATACAGGTAGGGGATAGGAAATTCACGAATGACGCATCATCACGTCTCAACTACTCAACTCATTAACTTACAAATTTTGCAAAAATTGATATTACATAAAAAACATTGAAATATTGGGAATAAAAACAGGCGTCATAGTCAAGACCAATTTCCTCTCGTGTCGGAACCCTTGAATCCCAAAAAGTATTGGCATAGAGAAACGATAGCATGAGTAGATATCCCATGGTATAGGGCGTTTATGTCGCAACTTTTACTGTTATCTCAAGCCGATTACTGTCGATTATTGTCGAATTTTACTGTTTTGTTGGGGTGAGAGTGTATGAACGGCACAATTTGAGAGACTACCAGCGTCACACAGCTTTATGGGAAAGAGTTACGTGGACTATCGGTTTGAGATAACAGTAAAGGTTGCGACATAAACGCCCTATACCATGGGATATCTACTTATATGCTATTGTTTCTCTATGATTATATTTTCACAAACTTTGTAAGATCTCTTGATTTTATTGTTATTTGAGTTCTATTAATAGTGTATTAATTTCTGTAATAATTGAGTTATCATAATACTGTCATGAAGATTTATTATAATTATATATTTTACTATTTTATTTTGTTCAATAATATTTTTATAATGCTGATCCTAATTCTCCAAGTTTATTTTGACGAATGAATGTTATTATATCTATCTTATGTTTAGGATATAACTGTCAACATCACATAAATTATAAATATATTATTTTATATAATTGAGGTTGTTGATATAAACCGATTTTACTGGAAAAGTAATTTTTCAAGTGAGTGTTAACTGAAGCCGATAGTCCAAGTAGTTCTTTCCCGAGTAGCTGTGTGACGCTGGTAGTCTCTCATACTGTGCCGTTCATACACTCTCACCCCAAAACAGTAAAAATCTAAAATAATCGGCTTGAGATAACAGTAAAAATTGCGACATAAACGCACTATACCATGGGATATCTACTTACGTTATTGTTTCTCTATGGTATTGGTCTCTAAGTTCTTAACACCGTACGATTAAAGGTCTTATTACATAAAAAACTTCATAAATTCAACATACATTACATTATATTACATATTTTTTAATATAACAATATTCAGGGTTTAGAAAATGATACCTCACTATATAATATATGTGTCGAGGTTATCATCAAATTAATAATAATTTATGCTACAACAGATAATACAAAAATTCCAAAAAATCTAAAACTATATCATTTACTCTATTTATTCAAACTACTTCATTTATTAATTCAATTGAGGGATTATTGGGTGAGATAAATCTATAGGAAGATTCATGATATAAAGTCAGCACCTCATTAACACTGCTGAAATGAGTCAACTATAGTGAGGTCCACGTTATAATGGCAGTGTTTGATTAGCAATGGTATTGCTATCCTTGTATATCATTCCACAAAGCGGATAGCGCTATCTCTTTCTCGCTTTACTCTGTTGTCAGATAGTCTTTTTACAATGTAGAATTAATTTTTTTTAACATCTTTATTGCCCATAAAAAACAAATACAAAATAAAAAACTTACAAAAGAAATATTCTAGATTATAATATTATGCTATTTTACAAATAAATTAAAATTACATGGCACCACCCAGCAAGGGCAAAACCCTGACCGCTGAGTGAGAGTATCAGTTGTTTAGACAATATAAAAATTTATTTACTAATAATCAAAGCTACAAAAAATCGAAGTTAACAATAAATTACTAGTAATTATAATATTTGACTGATGTCGAAGAAAATTTTTTTGTATCACCCACTTATTTATCTGTTCCATCCTCTGTCTACCCCTATTAGAAAGATATTCTGACAATGCATTTGGCATGATATTTATTATTTTTGAGCTAAGACACCCCAATTGTCTTCGCACTATTGTCAAATCTGAATAGCTAATATTATAAATGTTATGAGATGTAACTCTCAGGTTATACATAGGAACGTTATTATTCACTGTAAATTCATCCTTCCTCATCCATGCATAATAGAGAAGTTTCTTTATATAAATTTGACGTACTGTCATCACTTTAAATTCGGCAAATGTTTCACTACTAGAAAAAGCCCTTGGCTTATTAAGAATTGCTTTTATTATCATTTTTTGAAATGTAAATTGATAATTAACAACATATTTCATCTAAATTATAAAGATTCATTATGAAATTATTGAAAAATATAATTTCTTGCCTAATAGAATATAATTTGATTATTTTAAACGAGAATGAACAGTTAATATTACATCAATAAACCTGTATCAGCTGCCGTCTATAGAAGGCATTGACAAGTCAGAGAGGTACGGTAACGTTGTTCTCATATCTTTCTCCACTTCCATTATAACGTGGACCTCACTATAAAACCCTCTATATCGCAGGATAAAAAAACATGACTCATGGACTTAATCATTGAAAAAAAAAACAAGCAGATAAGCTACACATTAAATCTTTAGTAGGTAATGATTGAGTTATTTTATTTATTTATTTGCATTGTGTACAAATACTTGACATGAGGAAAGGCGGCACAACAGGCTCATGCCCAAAACTGTCCCATTTCCAATTTATACTATACTGTCCAAATCAAAATGTTGGTTATGTCCCTTTCACTTTTCAAAATACAATTTACGCTCTTCAATACTCAGATAAACGAGCAAATTTTGAATCTAAAAGATACTATTAGAATCTGAAATTAAAAAATCTAGAACAGTAACTAAATAATTTATTCAAAAAGTCTAAATTTTGAATGAAACTAGAAATTTTTGAGCTAAAAACTTCTCACTTTATAGAAAACTATAGTCATTGATTGAACGTGTTCTACAAAAAGCAGTGTTTACAACAGAGTTGTCAACTTAGTTTTCAACAAATTGCGCCGATTTGTTGTCATTTTATCGAAAATCACAGCAACATGTTGTCAACTTGTCGAAAACTCTGTTATTTGTTTTCCATTCAGTGTGGGAAACACTGAAAAAGTTGCCAACAAAATGTCCCCCCTCCACACAAGTCCATGCCGACAATGCTTACAGAGCAAAAAATCGACAACCTTTGTTGCTCTACATTTGAGAACAACAACTATAGTGAGGTCCACGTTATAATGGCAGTGGAGAATGATAGGAGAACAACGTTGCCGATCCTCTGTCTTGTCAATGCCTTCTATAGACGGTAGCTGATACAGGTTCATTGATCCTTGTCTAGCATTCGACAAAACAGATAGTGTTATCCTTTCTTAGCTCTGCAACGTTGCCAGATCGTTTCTCAACAATGTAGAGATATAATTAATTAGCAAAACATTCAAGTTTTGATTCTTGGAATAAAAAATAATTATTTCAAACAAGAATGAACAGTTAATATTACATCAGATGTACACCTGTAAAAGCTAACCTCTAAAGAAATCAGTGGCAAGACAGAGGATCGGCAACGTTGTTCTCTTATCTTTCTTCACTGCCGTTATAACGTGGACCTCACTACAGTACTTAGTACAAAAATCAAGCTCACGAACTATCAACGCACATGTGCGTACTCTATCATTTTATAATTAGAAACACATGTTGCTATCAACTATGTTCATTATAGATTACCACCAAACGGCATCTTATTATGGAATAAAATAAAAATTAAGTTTCAGTTCCTGACATGCAAACTAGGCATATTCCAGAAGTTGCAGCAATATTATAAAGCTATCAACTTTTTGTGGAAAACAGAGTTTTAACTAAACTAGAGTTTGAGATAGATGGTTTTAAATTTACCTGTAGGTAAACGTCATCTTATTCTGGAATAAAATAGATATCAAGTTTCAGTTCCTGACATGCAAGCTAGGCATATTCCAGAAGTTGCAGCAATATTATAAAGCTATCAACTTTTTGTGGAAAACAGAGTTTTAACTAAACTAGAGTTTGAGATAAATGGTTTTAAATTTACCTGTAGGCTCGGTTGGTAGTACGAGGTGGTATTTTAAATACAAATACCTCGGATTTGACAAGTAGAACACTCTCATAGGTCTCCATTTTGTTCAACTGAAATCTGAAAACGTTTCGTTTTTGACAGAAGAGAGAAGAGAAGCAGTGAGCTTAGAACAGTAGTATCATAGAGTGGTCAATTATGACCTGTGAATCAGCTGATTTTGTATCATCAACAATTTTCCGTTATTATTGTTAACCACGATAATTATTTATGATAAATTTGGAGTTCTTTCATCCATATTATTCTATTTAAATTACATATTCATATAATATTTGTAAGGAGAAGAGTTCAAAGACGAAGTCAAACTGGTACAACGACAATGTGGAACACCGGCAAACTGAGACGATTTTATTGTCGAACACCAACAAGCTGGAACGTTTTTTTCAAGAATGACACCAAATCCCAGGCTTTTTGAATACTCCTTTTTGAAAACCAATAAGATATCTTTCCAACAGTGGGTGAGATGATAATATGTTCAGTTGTTCATTTTCTTATTCATCTCCCACATTCATAAGTACGAGTATTTAATTTCTCCTTATACTATAATAAAGGAAGAACTGGCTTGTACACGTGTGGGATAGGAAATTCACGAATGACGCATCATCATGTCTCAACTACTCAACTGATTAACTTGAAATTCTTCATATAGATTCATAATTTACCGAGGATGGTTATAGGCATATTTTCAATTCTCCAAGATTTCAGTAGGTCAAGTTTTAATTGGGCCCTTGCAGAGCACGGGTAACCTGCTAGTCTATAATATATAATTATCATTACATTTCAAAAAATATCAACATATTGTAATTTAAAAGCCAATATTTATACCTAACCTTTACTTTTAATCAAACACTGCCATTGTAACGTGGACCTCACTACAGACAAATTGAAACTCATAGTTCTGAGGATTTCCGTCTCCATTGGACATGCACAAATCTAAGACATATGTGGGCATCACCATCATCTAAGACAACTGGAACAAGACGAGCGGTTGACCCTGTCTTGATGATACACTGGTTGCAAGTCTTTCAAATAATCATAAAAGTGATTGATTAGATGAAAAATATTTTTTCGGAGACTTCATTAATTGGCAAGTCTTTAGTCGGTAAACAGGTGGCACCCCTATCCAGAGTGAATAAACAAGACAAGATAAACAAAGAACTTCATCTCATTTTATTAATAATAATTTATCATCATCGATAGAATATAACATTGTACTCTCATTACACTATAATAACATAATTAGAATTGCTTGATAAATTTATCCTTTCTAAACAGTAATTAAAAACATATAAAAAACGTTTCACAAAACTGACAAAGTCATTCTTGTACTATAAATTAGAATTTTTTGCATTATATTTTCACACTCAAAATTACTTTTCCAGTAAAATCGGTTTATATCAACAACCTCAATCATATAAAATAATATATTTATAATTTATGTGATGTTGACAGATATATCCTAAACATAAGATAGATATAATAACATTCATTCGTCAAAATAAACTTGGAGAGTTAGGATCAGCATTATAAAAATATTATTGAACAAAATAAAATAGTAAAATATATAATTATAATAAATCTTCATGACAGTATTATGATAACTCAATTATTACAGAATTAATACACTATTAATAGAACTCAAATAACGATAAAATCAAGAGATCTTACAAAGATTGTGAAAATATAATCATAGATAAACAATAGCATAAGTAGATATGCCATGGTATAGGGCGTTTATGTTGCATCTTTTACTGTTATCTCAAGCCGACAGTTCATGTAATTCTTTCCCGTGAAGCTGTGTGACGCTGGTAGTCTCTCATATTTGGTAGAGAGTTAGTGGGGAGGATATTTTTAATATTCTTTCCGAAGAATAGACATTGATATGTCCAAAGCTCCGCCAATTTATGTAGATGCATAACAATATAATTATTATTATTATCTATAGTTATTATATTACAAATTGCTTTTTCATATCATATACAGTTCAATAATTATTTTCTTAGTCTATATTATGTAAATTCATCTATAATTTTGCTGTATTGTAAGCTATTGTATATAAGTGTATAAGCCAGTATATATTGTAATCTACATAAATAAAGTACTCAATCAAATCAATATTGTGCCGTTCATACACTCTCACCCCAACAAAACAATAAAAATCGACAATAATCAACAGTAATCGGCTTGAGATAACAGTAAAAGTTGCGACATAAACGCCCTATACCATGGGATATCTACTTGCGCTATTGTTTCTACAGTGAAATTTATTTTTAACTGTAAGAATAAAATTGACAATTAAAATATAGTGAGGTTCAAGTTATAAAGTCAGTGGAAATGATAGGACGACAGAGTTGCCGATTCTCTGTTACCACCGCCTTCTATAGTATATAGCTGTGATTCAAGTCATCCCCCTATATCTGATCTGATATTAATTATTGTCGATTCGTGTTAGTAGGGAACAATTGTGTCTCAAATATATAATATGTTTTATCCCTTGTTAGTGGAGATAAAATATATTTTATTCATTATTATTTAACGAAAATCCAAATTAAATGCTGTAAATCACCCCGAAGACTTCTGCTACTGCAGACATTGACAACAGGTTAAACAGCTAGATGGAAATTCGATGAGAGTTAATATCCAAAAATTATTTGTCATTAATTTACAAAAATAATTTACAGCATTTAATTAGGATTTTCGTTAAATAATAATTATACATTATTGAATGAAAAAGACTGAGAAATTGTCAAAAAACCACTAAAATTAGAAAGACCGGTTTCGGTTATTACACCATTGTCAATCTCTGATAAACTGTTTATCAGATTGAAATATTGAAACAGGTTATTGACAATGGTGTAATAACCGAAACCGGTCTTTCTAATTATCAATAAATCAGTGGTTTTTTGACAATTTCTCAGTCTTTTTCATTCAATATGAATAATTACCACAATATCAACTTCTCAACTACACAAAAAGTGAAAAAAAAATTATACATTAATTAGTATTTGAATAAATGCAATCTCTGTTTACTTCCATCTATATTTTATTCGGCAAGAAAATATGTATAGTTACTCACGATTTAATAAAGATCACTTTTTGCTATTAGAAAAACCGACTAGCAGTCAGATATTTTACAATAAATGAATTAACCACTCACTGTGACGACGTTGTCTATTTATTTATAGCAAAAAGTGATTCAATAATAAGCAATTCGTGATGGAAAACAAAATTGAAGAATTAATAAAGATGTTTATAGTTGACAAAGATGAGTTTGAATATTTTAGCAGTTCATTATATTTCTTAATAGTCGACAAACGATTTGGCTGAACAGTGTGGTGTTGGAGAAGGATAGAGCTATCTGCTTTGTGGAATGATAGACAAGGATAGCAACACCAATGTTAATCAGGTGCTGACTTTATAACGTGGACCTCACTATAGTAACAATGTTAAATTTGTAGGGACTGCAAAAAGTTTGAAGTAATTCTCACTAAACAAAGACGGAGAGTCGAGTAAAGTTTTAAATTGAATGAAAAAGACTAAGAAATTGTCAAGAAACCACTGATTTATTGATAATTAGAAAGACCGGTTTCGGTTATTACACCATTGTCAATCTCTGATAAACTCAGTTTAGATTGACAATGGTGTAATAACCGAAACCGGTCTTTCTAATTATCAATAAATCAGTGGTTTTTTGACAATTTCTTAGTCTTTTTCATTCAATATGAATAATTACCACAATATCAACTTCTCAACTACACAAAAAGTAAAGTTTTAAAGTTTTTCTTAATTAAGTTTATGTTAAATATAATACAGTATTCCATAAGTGTTACATGGGTGGAAGAAAACTAAATTAAAATCCTGAGTTAATTGAAAAAAATCACATAAAATCATTGATTAGTATTATGATGCTGAGTCCTGCATAGATCAATGTTGATACGGATGTCAGTTGTTTGTATCAAGTTTGGTGGGGGATTTGATACGGAAGTGATTTGTTTGTATCTAGTTTTGTTAGGGATTTGATACGGAAGTGATTTGTTTGTATCTAGTTTTGTTGGGGATTTGATACGGAAGTGATTTGTTTGTATCTAGTTTTGTTAGGGATTTGATACGGAAGTGATTTGTTTGTATCTAGTTTTGTGGGGGACTTGATACGGAAGTGATTTGTTTGTATCCAGTTTTGTTAGGGATTTGATACGGAAGTGATTTGTTTGTACCTAGTTTTGTGGGGGACTTGATACGGAAGTGAGTTGTTTGTATCCAGTATGTTAGGGATTTGATACGGAAGTGATTTGTTTTTATCAAGTTTGGTGGAGGATTTGATACGGAAGTGAGTTGTTTGTATCTAGTTTAGTTTGGGATTTGATACGGAAGTGAATGGTTTGTATCAAGTTTGGTGGCGGACTTGATACGGATGTGAGTTGTGTATCAAATCTAAGTTTGTCAAGGGACTTGATACGGAAGTGAGTTGTTTGTATCTAGTTTTGTTGGGGATTTGATACGGATGTGAATGGTTTATATCTAGTTTTGTTGGGGGACTTGATACGGATGTGAGTTGTGTATCAAATCTAAGTTTGTTAAGGGACTTGATACGGAAGTGAGTTGTTTGTATCTAGTTTTGGTGGATGATTTGATATGGGAATAAGTAGTCTGTATCATGGTGGGGGACTTGATACGGATGTGAGTTGTGTATCAAATCTAAATTTAAGGGACTTGATACGGAAGTGAGTTGTTTGTATCAAGTTTTGTGTGGGACTTGATACGGAAGTGAGTTGTTTGTATCTAGTTTTGTTGGGGATTTGATACGGGAGTAAGTAGTCTGTATCAAATTTGGTGGGGGACATGATACGGATGTGAGTTGTGTATCAAATCTAAGTTCGTTGAGGGACTTGATACGGAAGTGAGTTGTTTGTATCTAGTTTTGGTGGAGGATTTGATACGGAAGTGAGTTGTTTGTATCAAGTTTGGTGGAGGATTTGATACGGAAGTGAATAGTTTGTATCAAGTTTGGTGGATGATTTGATACGGGAGTAAGTAGTCTGTATCATGGTGGGGGACTTGATACGGATGTGAGTTGTGTATCAAATCTAAGTTTGTTAAGGGACTTGATACGGAAGTGAGTTGTTTGTATCTAGTTTTGGTGGAGTATTTGATACGGATGTGAATGGTTTATATCTAGTTTTGTTGGGGGACTTGATACGGATGTGAGTTTTTTGTATCAAATCTAAAATATAATAAAAGGAAAGAATTGGCTTATACACGTAGGGAATAGGAAATTCACGAATGACGCATCATCACGTCTCAACTACTCAACTCATTAACTTGACATTTTGCATATATAGATTCCCAATTAACCAAGGATGGCTATAGGCCTATTTTGAATTCTTCAAGATTTCAGTTTGAAAAGTTTTTTATCAGACCCTTGCGGAGCACGGGTTACCTGCTAGTTCTACATAAAATTCTGTAGTTGTTCCAGAAATTTGGGGATAATTTTGAGAATTTTTTTCGAATGGAGAGCCAAGTCTCAACTTATTTCATACACATATTTATTTATTATTTTACAAAGGCGACTTTCAAGAAACTATAAGCATTGATTTACACAGGACAACAGACGATTATAAACCAAACATTTAACCACGGTTAGCTAACCGGAGAATCAGAGATAACAACTAAATTAATGGCAGTGATAATGTATCTCTGTTTAAAATACCTCAGTATTACATCGTCAAATCTATCAGATTGGTCAATATATACTTGTTAATCACTTTTCAAATATTATTTTCTATTATACTAATAATTTATCTCTAAATTATTCTAAAAAATGTGATGCATCTATCAGTTTTTACAAGCGAGTATTAAAAATGAGTGATGATTGAAAACAATTGAGATTCAGTTCAATCTGAAAGCTTCAATCATTCAGTTCAAATATGAAGCTATAGAATGTAAAAAAAAAGTAAATTCGTATGGCTTTTGTTGGTGGGGAGTCCCTTGCGGGGGAGGGTTCCACCACCTGAATATATATAATTTAAGCCATCAATGGGCCCCTTACGACTGTCATACTTCAGCCGGGACCGACAGTTTAACGTGCCCATCCGATAACACGGGAGTGATCTGGTTAAAAAACTTTTGGTATTGAGAGGGTTTGAACCCGGGATCTCTATGCTGCTACGCAAGCACTCTATACACTAGACCACCACCGATCACTCCACTATAGGATGTTATCTTAAGGTATACTGACATACTGTAGAAAATTTCACTGTAGACAATATAATTATTGCTTGAGTTAGATTCAGTTTCAACTTTTTTCAATTCAATCCAATTTATTTTTATATAATTTATTTCCTATTTCAGTGATAATAATGTAAAATATTTCTTCTATGTTTGGTTTTGAAGCATATAAATGTAAAAATCTACTTTGTGAAAAAAATAATTGAAGACTGAAATTTTGTGAAGTGAACAACTACAAGACTCAACCATAGAGAAACAATAGCATAAGTAGATATCCCATGGTATAGGGCGTTTATGTCGCAACTTTTACTGTTATCCCAAGCCGATAGTTCAAATAGTTCTTTCCTATGCAGCTGTGTGACGCTGGTAGTCTCTCAAATTCTGTAGTTGTTCCAGAAATTTGGGGATAATTTTGAGAATTTTTTTCGAATGGAGAGCCAAGTCTCAACTTATTTCATACACATATTTATTTATTATTTTACAAAGGCGACTTTCAAGAAACTATAAGCATTGATTTACACAGGACAACAGACGATTATAAACCAAACATTTAACCACGGTTAGCTAACCGGAGAATCAGAGATAACAACTAAATTAATGGCAGTGATAATGTATCTCTGTTTAAAATACCTCAGTATTACATCGTCAAATCTATCAGATTGGTCAGGTCAATATATCCTTGTTAATCAATCACTTTTCAATTATTATTTTCTATTATACTAATAATTTATTTCTAATTATTCTAAAAAATGTGATGCATCTATCAGTTTTTACAAGCGAGTATTAAAAATGAGTGATGATTGAAAACAATTGAGATTCAGTTCAATCTGAAAGCTTCAATCATTCAGTTCAAATATGAAGCTATAGGATGTAAAAAAAGTAAATTCGTATGGCTTGGTGGGGAGTCCCTTGCGGGAAGGTCCCACCGCCTGAATATATATAATTTAAGCCATCAATGGGCCCCTTACGACTGTCATACTTCAGCCGGGACCGACAGTTTAACGTGCCCATCCGATAACACGGGAGTGATCTGGTTAAAAAAACTTTTGGTATTGAGAGGGTTTGAACCCGGGATCTCTATGCTGCTACGCAAGCACTCTATACACTAGACCACCGATCATTCCAATATAGGATGTTATCTTAAGGTATACTGACATACTGTAGAAAATTTCACTGTAGACAATATAATTATTGCTTGAGTTAGATTCAGTTTCAACTTTTTTCAATTCAATCCAATTTATTTTTATATAATTTATTTCCTATTTCAGTGATAATAATGTAAAATATTTCTTCTATGTTTGGTTTTGAAGCATATAAATGTAAAAATCTACTTTGTGAAAAAAATAATTGAAGACTGAAAATTTTGTGAAGTGAACAACTACAAGACTCAACCATAGAGAAACAATAGCATAAGTAGATATCCCATGGTATAGGGCGTTTATGTCGCAACTTTTACTGTTATCCCAAGCCGATAGTTCAAATAGTTCTTTCCTATGCAGCTGTGTGACGCTGGTAGTCTCTCAAATTTTGTCGTTCATACACTATAACCCCAACAAAACAATAAAAATTGACAATAAACGACAGTAATCGGCTTGAGATAACAGTAAAAGTTGCGACATAAATTCCTTATACCATGGGATATCTACTTACACTATTGTTTCTCTATGACTCAAGCTATTTGGGACTATGTGCAGCCTTATCTAAATTTGGGAGAGGAATAGCTCAAGGTTACCTTACTGTTCCTCTCCCTATCATTTTTATGATGTACTTATTGTATCAATCAATAAATTGGAACAGAAATTTGCCATTTTATAAAATAATACAAATATTTTTCTATTTTCTACAGTGCATTCATTCTTAAGCTAAACAGAAATAATGTGATAAAATTTGAAAACAAAATTATTTAACATCTTTCAATTATCTGTACTATAATAAGGAAAGAACTGGAGAATACAGGGGATAGGAAAATGATGTTTGACGCATCAAATCTAAGTTTGATACGGACTTGATACGGAAGTGAGTTGTTTGTATCAAGTTTGGTGGAGGATTTGATACGGAAGTGAATAGTTTGTATCAAGTTTGGTGGGGGACTTGATAGGGATGTGAGTTGTGTATCAAATCTAAGTTTGTTAAGGGACTTGATACGGAAGTGAGTTGTTTGTATCAAGTTTAGTGGAGGATTTGATACGGGAGTAAGTAGTCTGTATCAAATTTGGTGGGGGACTTGATACGGATGTGAGTTGTGTATCAAATCTAAGTTTGTTAAGGGACTTGATACGGAAGTGAGTTGTTTGTATCAAGTTTAGTGGAGGATTTGATACGGGAGTAAGTAGTCTGTATCAAATTTGGTGGGGGACTTGATAGGGATGTGAGTTGTGTATCAAATCTAAGTTTGTTAAGGGACTTGATACGGAAGTGAGTTGTTTGTATCAAGTTTGGTGGAGGATTTGATACGGAAGTGAATAGTTTGTATCAAGTTTGGTGGGGGACTTGATACGGATGTAAGTTGTGTATCAAGTCTTATAATAAAGGAAAGAACTGGCTTAAATACGTACGGGATAGGAAATTCACGAATGACGCATCATCACGTCTCAACTACTCAACTGATTAACTTGAAATTTTGTATGTAGATTCTTAATTGACCAAGGATGGTTATAGGCCTATTTTGAATCCTTCAAGATTTCAGTAGGCAAGTTTTCAGTTTGTCAAGTTTTAAAATAGACCATTGCGGAGCACAGGTTATGTACTATATAGTCTATAATAAAATAAAGGAAGGAATTGGCTTATTCACGTAGGGGATAGGAAATTCACGAATGACGCATCATCACGTCTCAACTACTCAACTCATTAACTTGAAATTTTGTATGTAGATTCTTAATTGACCAAGGATGGTTATAGGCCTATTTTGAATCCTTCAAGATTTCAGTAGGCAAGTTTTCAGTTTGTCAAGTTTTAAAATAGACCATTGCGGAGCACAGGTTATGTACTATATAGTCTATAATAAAATAAAGGAAGGAATTGGCTTATTCACGTAGGGGATAGGAAATTCACGAATGACGCATCATCACGTCTCAACTACTCAACTCATTAACTTCACATTTTGCATATTGATTCTTAATTGACCAATGATGGTTATATGCCTATTTTGAATCCTTCAAGATGTCAGTAGGCAAGTTTTCAGTTTGTCAAGTTTTAAAATAGACCATTGCGGAGCACAGGTTACCTACTATTTATAGTCTATAATAAAATAAAGGAAAGAACTGGCTTATACAGGTAGGGGATAGGAAATTCACGAATGACGCATCATCACGTCTCAACTACTCAACTCATTAACTTGAAATTCTGCATATAGATTCTTGATTTACCGAGGATGATTATAGGCCTATTCAAAATTCTTTAAGATTAAAGTGGGTTTTTAATTTGACCCGTGCATGGCACAGGTCTGTTAGTTTTAAAATAATTAACTGCCAGGTTGCCAGCATACCTTATAGATAACATCCTATAGCTTCATATGATGTCTTATTGAACTGAATAATGATGTCTTCAATAAAGCTTCATAATGATGTCTTATTGAACTGAATCTCAAAATTATTATGTCTATAACATGTAGAGGTGAAAAAGTTGGGTTTGAAAGTTTGAAAAATAAATAATGAAAAACGTTATTAAATACTACTAATAAACTATAGTGAATGAAGTCCACGTTATAATGGCAGTGGAGAAAGATAGGAGAGCTACGTTGCCGAACCTCTGTCTTGTCAATGCCTTCTATAGACGGTAGCTGATACAGGTTTATTGATGTATTATTAACTGTTCATTCTCGTTTAAAATAATCAATTATATTCTATTGAGCAAAAAATTATATTTTTCAATAATTTCATAATGAATTTTCATAGTTAAGATGAAATATTTTGTTAATTAATTACTAGTAGTTCTGTGAACAGTAGACCTCACGCAGTATTCTCATCCACAAGTACCTGATTGAAACTATAGACCTTATGGAAATACAGCAATATTATTAATTCTACACTGTTAAAAGACGATCTGGCAACAGAGCAAAGCGAGAAAGAGATAGCGCTATCCGCTTTGTTGAATGATAGACAAGGATAGCAATACCATTGTTAATCAAACACTGCCATTATAACGTGGACCTCACTATAGATAGATATACTGTAATAGAGATGTATTTTTGCATCAAACTCCATCTCATTATAATATTCACTAATATTTTGTACTGCGGTTAACACTGATGACACTCCATTTTATCAGGAAATAATTATTAATATTAAATAAAATAAGAAGATTATTTTTATCAAAGTATAAGGCAGGTTGATATTGATATCGATTCTAATCATAACTTTAAATTGTACTATACTTGGAGTTACAACAATGAACACAATATATTAAGAATAGCTCCCGGTTGCACGAGCGTATGTTAGATTTAACCGTGATTAAGTGTCACTGTTGAATGCCACGAGAACTAATGAGAGAAGTGGATGAGGTCTACAATCGGTGGTTATCAAATTTAACCAAGATTAAATAATTAGTGACAGTTGGATGCAACGAGAACCAATGAGAGAAGCGGATGAGGTATTCAATCAGGGGTTACAAATTTAACCGAGATTAAATAATGACAGTTGGATGCAACGAGAACTAATGAGAGAAGTAGATGAGGTATTCAATCAGCGGTTATCAAATTTAACCGAGATTAAATAATGACAGTTGAATACAACGCAAACTAATGAGAGAAGCGGATGAGGTCTTTAATCAGCGGTTATCAAATTTAACCGATATTAAATAATGAAAGTTGAATACAACGAGAACTAATGAGAGAAGCGGATGAGGTCTTTAATCAGCGGTTATCAAATTTAACCGAGATTAAATAATGACAGTTGGACGCAACGAGAACTAATGAGAGAAGTAGATGAGGTCTTTAATCATCGGTTATCAAATTTAACCGAGATTAAATAGAGAGAGTTTTATGACACAGGAACCAATGAGCGTTATAAATGAGTTCTTTATCAACGGTTATCAAATTTAACCGAGATTAAATAAAATGACAGTTGGATTCAATGAGAACTAATGAGAGATGTGGATGAGGTCTTCAATCAGCGGTTATTAAATTTAACCGAGATTAAATAAAATGACAGTTGGATGCAACGAACTTAATGAGAGAAGTGGATGAGGTCTTTAATCATCGGTTTTCAAATTTAACCGAGATTAAATAATGACAGTTGGATTCAATGACAACCAATGAGAAATGAGAACAATGTGGATGAGGTCTTCAACCAGCGGTTATTAAATTTAACCGAGATTAAATAAAATGACAGTTGGATGCAATGAGAACCAATGAGAAATGAGAACAATGTGGATGAGGAGGTCTTTAATCAGCGGTTATCAAATTTAACCGAGATTAAAATATTAATGACAGTAGAATGCAACGAGAACCAATGAAAGTAGCAGATGAGGTCTTTAACCAGCGGTTATTAAATTTAACTCTCATTAAATAAAAGCTGAATGCCACGAGTACCAATGAATGAAACGGATAACGTCTTCAACCAATGATTAATCACGGTTAAATCTAATCGACTTACTTGCAACCGGGCCTAAATCTTAGAAAACTTCATATTATTTGCCCAAAACAAAGAAATTATTGCAAATAGAGGCCTACATTTAAAATTGAATAGCACTGAACAATTTTATCACTAACTTTTAGCACTAAATTTTTTATCGACATCATTCAAACAATCAATCAATATCTCAGTTTCCTTTTATCACTAAAATGCATTATAATATTTCAAAAGCACTAAAATTAAAAGAGAAAATTATTAAAACATAAATCGTAAAATGCATTTATAGTGAGATAAACTCAAAACTGTCAGTACTTCAAATGAATAACGCCAATGCTCCCCCATTTAACTAATACTGACAATTTATAGGGAATCTCACTATAGAAGAACTTAGCCTAGACAAACTAAATAATATTAAAAACAAATTGAACTAAAAATATATAAATATAATCTTGCTGTATAATGATAATAATTATTATAAAAAATAAAATATATTTCAGATAAAAACAAGTAGTAGTTATAATAATAAATTGTACTGTCAAAGTTAGAGTACACAGCCAAACTCAAAAAAAAATTAAATCAAACTAAAATAAAATGTGATGAATTAAAATTCATAACAAATCTTATGAATTGAAATTAATCAATAAAATATACACTATTTTTGAAGCAGACATTCGTTGTAATTACTGAATAATCTAGATGTTATTTTTTGGAATTTTACTCTCAAATTGATGGGAGGTCTGAAAATTGATTTGAAATAATTATAATAAAATTATGTATACATGAAAATTTATTTGAAATATAATAAAAAAATTGTTAGGATGAAATTGAATATTGTGGAAAATTCAAAGTTGATTGCATAAATCAATTCATTGAATTTTGAAAAATTGGAAATCAATATTACATAAATTTAAATTCTAAAATAAATATAAATAGATTATTATCAAATTGAAAAAATATTTTTAAATTCTTGGTTGAATTAACAATATTTAGAAGTCGATAATTGAATATTCTCAAGGAAATGAAAACTAAGCAATAATTATTTATTTTTCATATCAATTACAAAATGAATGCTTTAAAAATTATTAATAAAACAATTATAAATGATAGATTGGAGGTAGATCATGGGATAACTTATATAATATAACTGGAGTAAAATAATAATTAATAAAATAAATATGAACACTTCAAATCTTATAAAATAAACTTAGAAATAGAATCAACATACAGAAAAAATATTACACTATTTGAAATATTATAATAATGATTGTTTTCAAGGTGGCATAACTATAGATCATTACTTTTTCTCTTCTTCATATTTGCTTTTATTCTTCTATCATCATCTTCTTCTTCTTCATCATCATCATCATCATCATCTTCTTCTTCTTCTTCTTCTTCTTCTTCTTCTTCTTCTTCTTCTTCTTCTTCTTCTTCTTCTCCTCCTTCATCATCATCATCTTCTTCTTCTCCTCCTCCTTCATCATCATCATCTTCTTCTTCTTCATCTCCTCCATCATCATCTTCTTCTTCTTTTTCTTCTCGTTTTCCTCCTCCTTCATCATCATCATCTTCTTCTTCTCCTTCTCCTTCATTATAATCTTCTTCTTCTTCTTCCTCATCTCCTCCTCCTCCACATCACCCTTTTCACTCAATCCTTTATTCCTTCTTTCCCTTTCAGTACCTTTTTCTATCAAGGTATAAACAGAAATTACCCCTAAGCAACTACTTTCCAAAAATTTCCCACATCGTCATGTTAGAAACTTAAACCCAAAGTAAGCACCTACTTTCCAAAAAATGTTTGCTCTGCTAGGAAGAATTAGAATACCATTGCTTCTTATGGAAGTTTTCACACAAATACAGTCTGCCAATCTGTGAACACCGCTATAACAAACAATGCTATTCAAATTTCGGCCAAGCAGATATGAAATTCATCAGAAATTGAGTGTTAGTATAATTATTATAAAGTGTTTACTATAAATGGCCCGGTTTCACAAAAGCCGGTTAAATTTTAATCCTGCGAGAACCAATCTATAACACTTTACTGTAACACTATGGCCCGGTTGCACAAAAGCCGGTTAAATTTTAATCTGATCAATTTCACGAGAACCTATCAGAGAAGGCTTATTATGAAGGCTTCTCTGATTGGTTCTCATGAAATTAATCACGACTAAAATTTAACCAGCTTTTATGCAACCATCACTATTATAGTTAGTGTTTACTGATTAGTAAATTATAACATACATTCTATAGTGAGATTAAATTAATCTAAATTTGAAGCATCTAAATTTAAAAATCTACTTTGTGGAGATAATTAAGGACTGAAAATTGTGAAGTGCTACAAGACTCAACCTATTTGGGACTATGTGTAACCTTATCTAAATTTGGGAGAGGAATAGCACAAGGTTACCTTAATTTTTCTCTCCCTATCATTTTGATGATGTACTTATTGTATCAATCAATATATATTCACTCTAACCAGTTAGCATTCATTCAATAAATAATATACTTCAATGCTTCAAATCAAAGTGAGTTTCACTGTGATAATACAACGAGAACGAAATGTCGGTTTTATCACAGAGAAACGACAGCATAAGTAGATATCCCATGGTATAGGGCGTTTATGTCGCAACTTTTACTGTTATCCCAAGCCGATAATTCACGTAGTTCTTTCCTATGCAGCTGTGTGACGCTTGTAGTCTCTCAAATTGTGCCGTTCATACACTATCACCCCAACAAAACAGTAAAAATTGACAATAATCGACAGTAATCTGCTTGAGATAACAGTAAAAGTTGCGACATAAATTCCCTATACCATGGGATATCTACTTACGCTATTGTTTCTCTATGGTAATACTACAGGAATGCAGCCTTGAAAACAACCAAATAAACTTAATGATAGAAAATACTCTAAAATATTCACCCGTACAATAATTTTTTTAACAACCTTTTCACACTATTTAATTATCGTTAGTTTATTTGTACTTTTTGTCAATAGATTATTGTAAAAATATTCAATACTACAATATCTTGCACTTGCTGAGAACACAATTAAAACAAAATAAATAAAATTATATTAATAAAACATATATAACAAAAGGTTACTTGGGAATTTTTATCTCATTCTAACAAGTGAAGTAGCCCTATGAGGAAAAAGGAAAAACTTAATATGTTATTACTATAGGGAGGGCTAATTGATATAATTGATACCCGGACAGGTATTGACACCAGTGAGAGTTCTAGCATAAAGGAAAGATAGCATAATAAGATATTGTGTTGATACTGTATCATGTGTGGTGATACTGTATCAAGATGAGATGATTATGTACCATATTGTGTTGATACTGTATCATTTACGGTGATATGCCATGGTAAAGGACCGTTATGTTGCGAATGTGAGTGTTAACTGAAGCCGATAGTCCTAGTAGTTGTTATTGGTGAAGCTATGTGAGGCTGGTAGTCTCTCAAACTGTGCCCTTCTTACACTCCCAACAACACATTAATAAAAGACAGTAGTCGACAGTAATCAGCTCAAGTTAACAAAGAATCGGCTTGTAATTTGGAACAGAAACGACCTACCTACACCATGGGATATCTTCTTATAATTTCTACCAGGAAACAGTCATACTGTTTGTCACCACTATTGCAAAATTAGTTTATAGTATCATAAGGATAATGCCCAATATTTTTCCTGAAAACATAATGTTTATTATACAACCTAAACTATATCTTACAGTGAGATTAACTTTGAACTGTATTAATGGTTTGTAAATATTTTGGACTCAAAATAGGACAAAACTTTTGAAGTGATAAACATAACCTATTTTTGGACAATTTCTATCTAAATTTGGTTTAGGAACAGTTTTTGGGCTTTAAGCCAGTTGTTCCTCTCCCCAATCATTCATAGTTGAGAATTATATTGTATCTATCAATATATATATATATATAAATATATTATTAATGCTTCACATATTCAAACAATGTTTACAGTTCAAAGTTGATCCCATTACACATTAAACAATAATTCAATATCATAACTTGAAACCTATACTTAGATAAAAATTGATAGCCTAACGAATTAAACAACAATATAAATAATATATGTATTTTTTCAAAAACAATAATCACTTTATATCTATATTTATAGTTATTAATTTCAAATTAATGCCTATGTGAATCTCGACTAATGAATAAATATAACTATATTTATTTTACACCATTTCGTTCATTTCAAATATACATTGCAATAATAATTATAGTTATATATTAATAATTATTAATTATAATTTAATTAAATCGAGGTAGTTAGAACAAGACAAAAATCTATTTGCATGAATATCAAGATTATTCACCCATTTTACTCTCCCTTGCAATGTATGAATCAATCAATCTCTCACATTAATTATACTAACCTACAAATTGATTTACTTTACACGGCAGTTTTGTTTACTAAACAAACAAACGTTGCTATAACAAAGTGTCCCATTTTGAATTGGCGCCGAAATCAAAGGAAGACGCCATCATTGCACCATTCAAATCAGGCGCCATCTGGTTGTAGTGGGGGGACAGAGACGCCTCGCCATTGGCCGAGCCGTGGGCCAATGGGGAGCCGGATGCACAGTAGGGCGAGCGACATGATTGGTCGGTGGCTGGCGACGACCAATAGGAAGGCGCTGTGGTCCCACGTTGGGCGCCAGTCTCAAACGTTGCCACATTTCCCTCTGGCAACACTGGTTTGTTATTGTTTCCCACATAATGTCCCCCTGCACTGCCACATCTATCCTCCTCATTCACCCTTATATACTCGTAGGAAGTTGATTTCAACCCACTGTAATAGTAATCGGAGTTTTGGTTTTGTTGATGATTATTGTAATAACAACTACTAGAACTACCTGATTCAAAATTATTCGAGGCTTTGTATGGGCTGAAATTGTTGTACTTGAAACTATTTTCCTCTATACTCCTATTACTACTAGTTCCATACCTTGAAGCACTCTCTCCCACTCCATACCTCAGACTTTCATCTGCCATATTGGGCACATCTGCAGCATACCTTGAGTTTTCACTGTAAGTTGGCAGAGTGTTGGCAACACTGTTGTTGTCGACCAACTGTGGAAACTCCTGGTAGTAGTTTTGGGAAGGTTCCAAATTGGTGTCAGGTGTGGGATGAAAGTAGTCGGATGAAGACGATGATGCACCAGTTCTGTTAGCCTGGTAGTCAGTCTGACAGCCCTGGTAGTCACTCTTCTCCTGGAAGTCGGTTTGGCAAGGCTGGTAGTCACTCTGACTGTCACTAGGGTCAACACCATAGTGGGAGAGTAGTTTGGAAATGACAGCTGACACCTCTTTGCTGTCTCCCAGGCTGAACTCATCCAAACCTGTTTTGAATTCAAAGTTACCTTTAGATTATTTTGTTTATGAATCAATTTATTGTATTTGTTAGCAGGGAGTCCCTATGAAGTTCCTATCTAGCCTGAATAATAATATTCAGTAGCCACCAAACATCTGTTGTCAAGTGGTAGAGTGAACATTAATGTCCGAACTTTGCCACATCTTCAGAGAAAAAAGTTTTATCCTAACAACTATGAGAGTAGCAAATGAATACTGGAGTGGATGGTTAATCACAGTACATGATTAGGTGTAAATGTAATGCAATGGTATTTACAAGTCCAGCAATTAACAGCTGACTTAGATCATCATCAGCTGATATGAAACATATTTCATAATGACAAAATTGTGTAAATGCTATTGTTGTATCTCCTTTCAATGAACAGACTTCAGTAACCAATTTATAGTGTTGTCGACTTCTTTTGAGATTGAGACACAAGTTCCTGCTTCAAACATTCAAATTTTCAGACAGCCCTTGTTATCTATATTACAATAAAGGAAAGAACTGGCTTATACACATATGGGTTAGGAAATTTACAAATGATGCATCACCATGTCTCAACTACTCAACTGATTAACTTGAAATTTTGCAAATTGATTCCTAATTTACCGAGGATGGTTATAGGCCTATTTTAAATTCTACAAAACTTCAGTAGGTCAAGTTTTTAGTTTGTCAGGTTTTTAATTAGTCCCTTGCGGAGCATGGGTTACCTGCTAGTAATATAATAAAGGAAAGAACTGGCTTATACAAATATGGGTTAGGAAATTTACGAATGATGCATCACCATGTCTCAACTACTCAACTGATTAACTTGAAATTTTGCAAATTGTTCCTAATTTACTGAGGATGGTTATAGGCCTATTTTAAATTCTACAAAACTTCAGTAGGTCAAGTTTTTAGTTTGTCAGGTTTTTAATTAGTCCCTTGCGGAGCATGGGTTACCTGCTAGTAATATAATAAATGAAATAATTGGCTTATACAGGTAGGGGATAGGAAATTCACAAATGACACATCATCACGTCTCAACTACTCAACTCATTGACTTGAAATTTGCAAATTGATTTCTAATTTATCAAGGACGGTTATAGGCCTATTTTAAATTCTTCAACACTTCAGTAGGTCAATTGGCTTATAACGTAGGGGATAGGAAATTCACGAATGACGCATCATCACGTCTCAACTACTCAACTCATTGACTTGAAATTTTGCATATAGATTCTTAATTCACCAAGGATGGTTATAGGCCTATTTTAAATTCTTCAACACTTCAGTAGATCAATTGGCTTATAACGTAGGGGATAGGAAATTCATGAATGACGCTTCATCACGTCTCAACTACTCAACTGATCGACTTGAAATTTTGCATATAGATTCCTAATTTACCAAAAATGGTTATAAGCCTATTTTCCCTTGTTTTTGGTAAGTCCCTTGCAGAGCACAGGTTGCCTGCTAGTTTATAATACATGTAATTCTAATTTATATGTATGTTCTATTACATTGTTCTAATACATGGAATATTTGAAGATGTTTTTACTCACTGTGACAGTTTTCACTAGGGGTTGGAGTTGTACTGCTTCTGGCCATCTTCAATGTTAATCTACCATCACTGCTGTTACTGTTGCATTCTGGGCTGTAAGGAGATACCTGAAAAGAAACACAGAATAGAATGATAAACTTTAAAAATCAATTGACATGCTTGAACAGCATATATTTAACACAGATATCTTCCTGAAGACTTCACTCCCTAGAGACAAAAAAATCTGGTGTGGCGCACTCACACAACTTTCCTTGCCGTTATGAAAATTAATCACCTGACGCTAGTGTTCACGCGCATCTCATGTCTACTATTCAAATATGAGCCAGCTGGTGACAGGACAATAACGCTGGAGACACACGAGGTCTGCTATCTCTTCATAGTGAATGATTTACTGAACTACTTAGTGTTAGAATTATGTAATAACATGACTTGTCTTATACTCCATGACTGGAGTCTTTAGGACGTAATCTTAAAAAAAAAAAAAAAAAAAAAAAAAAAAAAAAAAAAAAAAATTAATAGAATCAACAGTTGCCAACAGTTTGCAATTGAATAATCACATTTTCTCGAATTTCGAGCTTATTTTCAATTTTAGGTGAAAATGTTACTGAGCATTACTTGTAGAGATTTTAATGCTTAACCTTTTCAAATTGAATTTTTTTGTTTAAATTGTATCTGATGTATCTGATCATTGGGAATCTAAAATCAAACTTAGCATAGATGGGGCGGAGCTCCTGAAATTTTTACAGATTTGGAACTTGTGGCATCAATTGACATGCTTGACATTCCACACAGATATCTTCCTAAAGAAGTAAAGTAGTTCACCTTACTCTCTAGAGACAAGTTCACTTTACTCCCTAGAGACAACTAATGGGGAGGGTCTTAGTTCTTCTACATTTCAGTTTATCAGGATGATAAACTTTGTAATCCCTAGATACAAAAAACACCATTCCCTAAAACACTACTACAACAAAAGGAACATGAAATAGATAGATAAACTTTGAAAATCAATTGACATGCTTGACATTCCACACAGATATCTTCCTAAAGAAGTAAGTAGTTCACTTTACTCCCTACAGATGAAGAACACTTCACCTCCTAGAGACAAAAAAACACTCTACTCCCTAGAGACAAAAAAAGAAACATAAGATAGATTGATAGAATTATAAATACATTGATCCACTAACCCTGGGCAGCTTGACCTTTTTGCGTGGGACGCCGCCATCTTGTTGTCCGCCGCCATCTTGGCTGTGAGTGTGGTCTATGGCCCAGTAGCTACCCTTACCCGGGTCGTCCTTGGGTCGGGCCACTTTTGTGAAGCACTTGTTCAGTGACAGGTTGTGCCGGATCGAGTTCTGCAATAACAACAAATCTGTATAATATAATAAAGAAAATAACTGGCTTATACACGTAGGAGATAGGAGATTCACGAATGACGCATCATCACGTCTCAACTACTCAACTCATTAACTTGAAATCTTACAAAAAGATTCTTAATTTACCGAGGATTGTTAAAGGTCTATTTCAATCTCTTCAAGATTCCACTCGGGTCAAGTTTTAATTACATTTTTAATCGCGTAATCACATCTGAACAATTTGATAGGGAAGTGAGTTGTTTGGCAGGATTTGATATGGAAGTGAGTTTTTTGTATCAAGTTTGGTGGGCATTTGATACGGAATAAGTTTTTTGTAAGCTATCATGTTTGGTGGGGGATTTGATACGGAAGTGAGTTGTTTGTATCATGTTTGGTGGGGGATTTGATACGGAAGTGAGTTGTTTGTATCATGTTTGATAGGAGACTTAATACAGAAGTGAGTTGTTTGTATCAAATCTATACTATAATAAAGGAAAGAATCGACTTATTTCAAACGAGAATGAACAGTGAATATTACATCAATGAACCTGTATCAGCTACCGTCTATAGAAGGCATTGACAAGACAGATGATCGGAAACATTGTTCTCGTATCTTTCTCCACTGCCATTATAACGTGGAGGCTCACTATAGTCTGTAATATAATAAAGACAAGAATTGGTTTATACACGTATGGAATAGGAAATTCACGTCATTCGTGTATCGATACGGAAGACGAGTTTGTATCAAAATTAATATGAAATTGAGTTGTGTGTATCAAGTTTGGTGGGGGATTTGATACGGCAGTTACTTGTTTGTATCAAATTTGGTGGGGGTTATGATACTGAAGTTAGTTCTTTGTATCAAGTTTAGTGGAGGATTTGATACGGAGGTGAGTTGTTTGTATCAAGTTTAGTGGGGGATCTGATACGCAAGTGAGTTGTTTATATCAAATCTATACTATAATAAAGGCAAGAATCGACTTAGATAGGAAATTCACGAATGACTCATCATCACGTCTCAACTACTCAACTCATTAACTTGAAACTTTGCATTTTCATTCTTCAATTTCCAATGTAAAATTGTGGTATTACTAACCTTCCAGCCAGTGCTGGCGTCTCTGTAGTAAGGGAACGTTTGTATGATGAATTGGTAAATTTCGGATAGCGTCATTTTTCCCTGCACTGAGTTACTAATGGCCAGACGTATCAAACTTGCATAACTGTAAACAAAACAAACAATATTTAGATTTCACTTGAAACTGATGATGAAAAAACACAATCATATTGAAACACACCTTCAACTTGACTGAAACGAACTAATGACTATAACGTGATTAAATATTACATTACATTTATTACATTCCTTAACCACAACATCAAATTAATGATTGGGAGAGAATCAACAGGATAAACCCAAAACTGTTCCTCTCCCTAATTTTGATAAAAATAGTCCAAATGAGGTTATCAAAACACTTTTATAAAGATCACAAAAATTTACAGTCCAAATATACATTATACTAAAAATTTTGTATCTCGGTTGATCGTTGATCAGATGGGACATATATTGCCTCAACTTCGCCCACATCACTAGTAATGTTATAAAGTGCTAAAAAAGACATTTATCTATCTATCGTACACCTATAGTGTGATTAATGTTAAAAAATCGCACCTGATTAACATTGATTAGCTACCCTTGTCTGTAATATTATTATCTTGTTTGAGATAGGATTTATCATAATTAAGGCTGTGCAAAGGCTAAAAATAAACTTTCTACTCGTGATATATTTCAAAGTTTTTCGATTTGTATATCATCAAGCTATCAAAATAAAAAAGTTTTCTCAGGACAAAAATTTTTTCCGATCATTACTTTTTGTGATATGAGCGCCTGAAGTTTGAATTTTTGGGACAAAACATTTCAAATTCGGTAAGATATAAATCCATGAGATTCAGAGGATGGATTCTTCATGGTATTGTTGATCTAGTAAAACAAAAACTTTCTGAAAATATCAATTTTTGAAAAAGTTATTCAATTTACCAAAAATAACTCAACTAAAAGTTATTTTTAGTAAATTGAATAACTATCTTAAAAATTGATATTTTCAGAGATTTTTTTGTTTAATAGATCAACAATACCATAAAGAATCCATCCTCTAATTCTCATACATTTATCTCTTACCGAAATTGAAATGTTCTGTCCCAAAAATTCAAACTTCAGGCGCTCATATCTCAAAAGTAATGATCAGTAAAAAAATGTTTTCCTGAGAAAACGTTTTCATTTTGATAGCTTGATGATATACAAATCGAAAAACTTTAAAAAATATCACGAGTAGAAAGTTTATTTTTAGCCTTTGCACAGCCTTAACAAGCTATCTACTATAGGCTAGATATAGATGCGGTATAGGAAGAGAGTTGACAACTATGCCTACAACCTAACCTTACCTATAATTTCCACTGATATTTTAATGTGAATCTCATTATGGTCACATCGTGTCGTTTACCATCTCACTACAGTTCTGACTGAAAACAGTACAACCATCCCAATTGTGACTAAACACAGTACAATCGCGTCAGTTAGGCCCGCCGCAAAGTAGACCCACGCTAATCCATGAAAAGCAACCCACGCCGTGGGATGTTTTGTAAACCATTGCTACGCTTCTCCAGACATCTGTGTAATACATGCAATGAATAATCCACTTGTCAGCTGATTGATTATGAATAATTCTATAGCAATGGTTTACACTAGTAGTTCTGTGAACAGTAGACCTCACGCAGTATTCTCATCCACAAGTACCTGATTGAAACTATAGACCTTATGGAAATACAGCAATGGACTGGCTTCTCCACACATCTGTGTAATCACTTGTCAGCTGATCTATGATGAATAGTTCTATAGTCTGATTTTTACTCTAATATTGGCGTATGAAGGAGGCTCCTTCTTCCTTTTATATTATCCTTGAAATGCAAAATTTCCAAAAACCTTGTATATACGTCGACTCGCAATTGAAAAAGGAACATACCTGTCAAATTTCATGAAAATCTATTACCGCGTTTCGCCGTGAATGCGCAACATATAAACATTTAAACATTAAGAGAAATGCCAAACCGTCGACTTGAATCTTAGACCTCACTTCGCTCGGTCAATAACATCCCACGGCGTGGGTTGCTTTTCGTGGATTAGCGTGGGTCTACTTTGCGGCAGGCCGCCTTAGACATTGGCTTACTATTATAAAAATTGTGACTAAAACCAGAAACCAGTTCAATTGTAACAGTTAAGGCTAAAAACAGTACAACCATCCCAGTTATGACTAAAAACAGTACACTGACCTGTAGGGCGGCTTTCCATCGCGCGACTGTCGCTGCGAGGCCGATGAGGAGGAAGAGGGTGGAGAGGGTGTGGAGGAGGAGAGCTGGTGATGGTGGAGGTGGGAGGGAGAGTTGAGAGTGGGAGGAGGAGCAAGAGGATGCCGGGATGGTGGAGAGGGTGTGCAGGAAGGGTGGGGAGAGTTGAGCCAATCACAGGTCGCAGTGCGAACGCCGGCTAGATCGGCCATCACCTGATGCTGCTAGCATGCCACACCCTGTATACAACACAAAATAAAATTCGAAATCAATTTTTAGTTTGTACACTGTTTTGAATTGTTGGTTTGGTAGAATAATTAAAAAATATCGGGGCACCGAGCTTCGCTCGTTATTTTTATTTTATTGATAAACAGAACACAATTCTCTAAAATGATCGTGTTTATATTTCACAGCTGGCTATATGTCATCTTATGAATTTCAGGGATGCGATGTTTTTCTTTTTCACATACTCACTCACTCACTTTTTTACTATCCACAGCTGTTTCAGCCAAGGATGAATTATCCTTTTAATGTCGTTCAGCGAGTTTTCCCAAGGAGACCTATTGCAATAGATTTTTTATATCATAAACCTACTATGTTCCAAATTTCGTGAAAATCGTTAGAGCCGTTTTCGAGATCCGTTGAACATAAAATTAATATCCAGATATAAAAATACAAAAATTGCTCGCTTAATATGATAGGATACTTAATGCTGGCTACTAACGGGTAGAACATGCATGATAAACCTGTGGCTTAACTCACACTTAGGCGACTGAGGTGGAGAAGGGACTGGACTCTAGTGGAGAGCATGTGTTTCCAAGTGGTGACGTCGCGGAGACTAGAATCGACTGGTCTGAGTGTCACAATTTGGCAACACATGCTCTCCACTAGAATCCAGTCTCTTCTCCACCTGAGTCGCGTGAGTGTCAGTTGAGCCGTATGTTTATTTGTTTAATTGAAACCACGTTTATACCAGAGTTTATAACTAATTTTTTAACAAATTTCGGCAACTTCTTAAAAAAATCACAGCAACATTTTGTCGTCAACTTGTAGAAATCCTAGTTTTCAACAAAATTTTTGTGACCCTTTCAGTGTGAGAGACACTATGAAGTTGTCAAGAAAATGTTTCCCCTCCATAATTATTATTATTAATTTTTTTTTTTTTTTGGACTGAAAAGTGGACTCAAATCAATTCAAGTGGATAGCATAACCTATAATTTTTATTCATTCATAACTCTATAGTGAGGCCCATGTTATAATGGCAGATTAACTTGGTTTGATTAACTTTGGTGTTGCTATCCTTGTCTATTATTTCACAAAACAGATAATACTATCCTTTTCTAGCTATTATTCGACAAAACACATGACAATATCGTTTTCTAGCTCCACAAAGATGCCAAATCCGTTTTTAACACTGTTGAAATATAATTAATTAGGCTAAGGCAGACGAACGGCAACGCTGTTCTCCTATCTTTCTCCACTGTCATTATAACGTGGACCTCACTATACCTTCATTGTACTGTATTATCATTCATCCCATCATCATTACCCAGGCTTAAATACTTCTAGAAAGTCGCCTTTGTAGAATAATAAATAAATAAATTATTGTGCTCTCTCAAAATTGACAACTTTAGTTGCTCTACATTTCAGAACAGCAGCTTGCTTTCCAAAAAAATATTGTCAACTTTTTTTGTAGAAAACTATTAGTGGACACTATTTTTTTGACAACGTTGGTATTATTGCAGCTTAAGACCAACAGTATACAGCTGCATATAGTGAGGTCCACGTTATGACAGTATTTGATCAACTTTGGTTTTGATATCCTTGTCTATCATTCGACAAAGCCTGTGGTACTATCAATTTCTAGGTCCAAAACAATGCCAATTATGTTTTCAACAGTGTAGAAATATAATTAATCAATTCAGAGAATCGGCATCGGCTATCTTTATCCACTGCCATCATAATGTGGACCTCACTATAGAAATCCTAACCTTTTCAAAGCCTTCTAATAAAAGACAGTAAGGATAGTTGGAAAAATGCCATACAATATTCACTGTAAGCCACTATTCATAAACCTTTAAAATTTGAATTTTCCCTCAATATATGTAGGCTACTTTATGTGTTATGTTATGTACAGAGTATCTTGAAAATGGGAATTTCCACAGCAACAATACACGAAACAGGCATAAACTTTAGGTTGAACAATATTCTCTAACAAAATCTCCGAAAAATTGACATTTCATGTAAATTAAACTTTATAATGCCACTCCAGATAATTTGGTATAAGTCTATACTATAGTGAGGTCCACATTATAATGACAGTATTCGATCAACTTTGGTTTTGCTATCCTTGTCTATCATTCGACAAAGCTGGTGGTACTATCCTTTTCTAGGTCCACAACGATGCCAATTATGTTTTTGACAGTGTAGAAATATAATTAATTGATGCAGAGAATTGGCATCGCTATTCTCCTATCTTTATCTACTGCCATTATAACGTGGACGTCACTATAGGCCAATTTGTGCGAAAATTTTGTTGACAACTTTGGTAATAACGCAGCTTTAGAATAAGTTGTAAACATGATTGAAAACTAGGTTATAAAACATCATTTTGATTAGAAAATTAATAAAACTAGAATGATTCTACTATTAATGTATTTAACACAATTCATAAAACTATTTTAATTAATTACTGGTGTAAAAAGATCAATTTTTTGTTTAAGTTAGCTTATTCAGATTTATTCAAGGTTTATTGTGTGATACTCTGGTTTAACAGTTTATTCAAATTTTCAACGAATCAAACATAAATCTATCTGGAATTACAGTACTAAACAAGTTCAATTAATTGAAATTGAAAATTGATTATTTGAGTTTTAAAATCATTATTCCATACGAGGTCAATAATGCAATTATATTTTGATATGATATATTGATTCAGGATTTTTCTTTTGGCACGATTCTAGTTCATTACCCACAAATTATTCAGAGAATATTTGATTCTTTCACAAAATTTTACTCATAATACACAAATAACTCACATTGATACAAATAATGAGTGCAAATTTAGTATTGATGCTTGTAATAATTTGGTTACGATTTAGGTTAATGATCATAGAACCTTGTAATGCTAACACACTATTCTCACTGAATTAGAAACAATCAAATGCTGACATTACCTGATTGTGAATTTAGTTCTAACTATTTTCTCGTCATCATAAATCCACATAACTTCCAAAAACTGGTGATACCCTACTTTCAACTAGAGAAAAAAAACCATCACCATCATAGCACTCAAACATTTTTCTGGATCAGAAGTTCTAATTGCAAATTTAGGCCATGGGCACTTTCACAAACCTGCACGAACGAAATCTCCCTGTCACAAGGGAAAATTCCCTCTGGATTTCTCTCCAGGAGTTGTGGTAGTAGGGTCAAACTGTGACGACAACAACAATATGGATGTCCACTTTGTCTTAGCTTGTTGCTGCACGCACATGATACTCTATATAGTGTGGTCCACGTTATAATGGCAGGGGTTTAAGATAGAAGAATAGCAAAGCCGATTCTCTGCATTGGTTAATTATATTTCTACACTGTCAAAAACATAATTGCCATCGTTGTGGACCTAGAAAAGGATAGTACCACAGGCTTTGTCAAATGATAGACAATGATAGCAAAACCAAAGTTGATCAAATACTGTCATTATAACGTGGACCTCACTATATATAGTGAAGTCCACGTTGTAATGACAGTATTTGCTCAACTTTGAGCAATGACAGTTTTTGTAATGACAGTATTTGCTCAACTTTGGAATTGCTATCCTTGTCTATCATTCGACAAAGCCTGTGATAGGTACTTTCCTTTTCTAGGTCCACAACGATACTAATTATGTTTTTGACAGTGTAGAAATATAATTAATTAATGCAGAGAATCGGCATCGCTGTTCTCCAATCTTTATCCACTGTCATTATAACGTCGACCGCACTATAGTAAGATCCACGTAAAGGCAGATTTGATTAACATTGGTGCTGCTATCCTTGTTTATCATTCGACAAAGCTGATAGCGATATCCTTTTCAAGCTCCACAACGTTGCCAAATCCGTTTTTAACTATGTAGAAATATAGTTAATCAACAGACAATCGGCAACGCTGCTCTCCTATCTTATTCACTGCCATTATAACATGGACCTTACTAGGCTACATTGAAATATGAGCAACCATATTTAACTTAGCTAATATTTCGACAGGTTAAAAAGTACAATGTCTGAATTATTTTACTCTTATCCTAAACAGATTATCTACAGCTAACCAGTTAGAAGCAGAGTTTTTCAATTCATTGTCTGCCAATTCAGCTTTATGCAAACTTTATTACAAAGTATTAAAAAAGTTAGGACTCGAGCAAAAAGTGAGACCTTACCCAAGAGCTTGAAATGCAATCCTATATTGACACTAAAAGCTAAATAGATCTCAATGTAGATCCTTGTGGATATTTAATATAAATATTCAATTTTTCAGAGTTATTTCATCTATAAGATGCTATATATTTGATGGTTAGATTTATATCGGTACTTTAATCTTCCAATCCATTTTTGAAATAGAACTCAATTATAACTAACCTAACCAAAACTATCTCCAATCTCTCTCAAAACTCAACTTTTATCCTATTTTTTATTAGTAATTGATCATAATATTCCAAAACTGGCATTATTTGAACTGAATAATGTCATAGACATTAGGATTTTATCCTAAATAGGATACCCCAGCAGATGCTGAATTGCAAAGAATATAATTTTTATTGTAATTGCAATTATATTATGTATATTAAGTTTTAGAAGCAATAAAGGGTTATTTATTTAATGTCATAGAGAAACAATAGCATAAGTTTCTCTATGACAGTGTTTCTCTATTCTTACGCTATTCTTTCTCTATGATAATGTACAACATTATCAATCCATCCTCAAGATAGATTCTATTCATACCTAACCTAACTGAAACTATCTCCAATCTCTCCCAAAACTAACTTCCATTCAATTTTGAATAGTAATTGATAATAGTATTCTGAAACTGGCTTTATTTGAACTAAATACTGTTGTGCATTGGTCAAATTTTGAAAGATACCTTTATTTTCAATCGATAATAATATTCCAAAACTGGCATTGTTTGAACTGAATACTGTTGTACAGGTTTGTCAAATTTTGAAAGATAGCTAGATAGATAGACTCAAAGTTAATAGACAGAAGGTTGGTCACTCATCTATAGTATTTTAGTTGAAATGCAATTGGAGTGGGGGAACTGCAGCCGTGACGTAGGCTGTAGTACAGAGTAGGCAAAATATCGCATTCTTGAAAATCATATGGTACGGTGACATATAGTCAAATTATATAACACAAACATTTTCTGACATGCAAGCTTTCTGTTTCTGCTTTACAATAATTATCAAAACATTTGAATAATACAAGCATTTTGCAATATAAAAGCAAAAAACCCACCTCCTAACCTTCCCTTTCAAACCCTTAAGGTTTCTTTATCTTCTAGGTCGTGTTTATATTTTGTAGTTTGGCTATACATCAGCTTGTGAATTTCGGGGATGAGATATTTTGATTCTCGTAGAACATGATTGTGCTCGATACCAGCATGTGTTCAGTGCATTTATATGAATGAAATTCATTGGATTTATCGGGATCGGTTTATTGTTTTATTTCAATGCATTGGTTTATCAAGATTTTTTATGGGTTAATCTGAAATTATAATAGTATAACGTTGTCTACTAACGCTTTTCCAGCTTATATCCTTTTTCGTGTCTCGTGTTTAGATTCTTGAAATCTTTCATTTCATTTTATTCATACAAGTTGAATGAACTTAAATATTAAACAATACATTAGAATCGGTGATTAATTCGCTATGAGTATGGATAATTTTTAAGTTCTAGGTCAATCTTGAGGGGATTAAACGACGATGTATTTGAAGATACAGTGAATAAACTGTATGCTCAGTGTGGCTACTCTATCACTTTTTTACTATAAGTGACGTCACGCTGGCATTCCCCCCACCACTTCGAATCTTACACCTGTCAGTGATCAACCTTCTGTCTACTAACGTTGAGATAGACCTACTTTCAATTATTACAAACAAACATTTCACTAAACAGATATGATGGGATTTCAAATAAAATCAAGTGATTTGAACAAAAAGTTCTTTATAAAACAAACATTTTACACAACAATAATATCAACAACAATCACCAGTGAAATCAAATTACAACAGTAAGACGGTGGGAAGACTGTATCAAACGGAATAATACATCAATAGTTTTGTATGATACTTTACAGTAATGTATCAAATAAAATTACACAGAAACTGGGAATAGTTCATCAAATTTAATGTTACAGTATCAGTTAAGAGGTTGTTGATACAGCTCAATGCACAGGTTGATACAGTATCAATATACAGGTTGATACAGTATCAGTATATATGATACAGTATCAGTATATATGATACAGTATCAGTATATATGATACAGTATCAGTATATATGATACAGTATCAGTATATATGATACAGTATCAGTATATATGATACAGTATCAGTATATATGATACAGAATCATTCCAATTGATATGATACACAACTGTTTTGTATCAATTTCAATTAAAAAATGCTAGACGATGCTTGAGTACAAGAGAAAGGTCAAGGTAGAGAAGAGACTTCAGTTTGGCTGTCCTATCAGCTAGTGCAAAACAGATAACGAGAGAAAGAGACCGCCTCTGCAGTACCGTACTCTATCTTTCTCTCTCACACTGCAACAATTTCAATATTTTTCTCGCCACTCGACCATCCATATTCCAACTTATTGGTGCAAATAATGGAATAATGCATAAAACCGGGGAAGACTGTATCAAGTAGAATGATACACAACTCGTTCCGTATCATGTTAAGCAGCGCTTTCCGTTGCCTGCACGCACTGTTGTGTATCTTGTGTTGATTCAGCATTATTGGTTTCTTGGTCTTTTTTCTTCTTGACAATGTCGACAAGGTGTTTGAAGCGTTGCATGCATTCCTCCTGAGAAAAAAACATACAAATATTGAGAGATTGAACAACAGAATGCTAAACTATTAATTAGAAAACAGTACTATAGAAAAAATATAGCATAAGAAAATATTCAATGGTATTTTTTATTCTAAATTTGAAGCCGAATATTTGTTAACTCGAGTCAAAGACTGTCGACTGCCAATATGGGAGGCCTTTCAATAACACCATAGAGAAAAGATAGAATAAGAAGATATCCCATGGTATAGGTCGTATATGTTCCAAATTTCAAGCCGATTACTGCCGACTTTACTGTCTATTATTAGTGTGTTATTGGGAGTAAAAGTAAATTCGTACGGCTTTTGTTGGTAGGGAGTCCCTTGCGGGAAGGTCCCACCGCCTGAATATATAATTTAAACCATCAGTTATTGGGAGTGTAAGGCTCAACTAACACTTAGGCGACTGAGGTGGAGAAGAGACTGAACTCTAGTGGAGAGCATGTGTTTCCAAATGGTGACACTCAGACCAGTCGACTCTAGTCTCCACGACTGTCACCATTTGAAAACACATGCTCTCCACTAGAGTCCAGTCTCTTCTCCACCTGAGTCGCCTAAGTGTCAATTGAGCCTAAAGGTGCGTACAGATATACGCGCCGCGAACATGAGCAATTCACTTTTAATCAGCTGACTATATCTGTATTTTTACAGAAACGGTAAGATACAGATATAAAAAGCTTGGCATCAGCTGATTAAAAGTGAATTGCTCATGTTCGCGGCGCGTAAATATGTACGCACCTTTACACTCCCAACAACACACTAATAATAGACAGTAATTAGCTTGAATCAACAAGAAATCGGCTAGAAATTTGGAACATAAACGACCTATACCATGGGTTATCTTCTTATGCTATTATTTATCTATAAATGAATTATACAGTATCACAACAAAATTATACAGTATCACCAAACATGATAAAGTATCAACACGACATGATACACAACAACATAATGTGATACAAAACAGGATAGATCTATCTGCTTTGTAGAATGATAGACAAGGATAGCAACAACTATGTTAGTCAAATACTGCCATTATAATGTGGACCTCACTATAGAACAAGAACAATCATAACATGATTCAGTATCTCCACACATGATACAGTATCAATACGACATGATACAGTATCATCTCAATTCTCAACTTGATATACAACACTATGATTTAATTCATTCGCTATCTGCTTTGTGAAATGACAGACAAGGATAGCAACAACTATGTTAGTCAAATACTGCCATTATAATGTGGACCTCACTATAGAACAAGAACAATCATAACATGATTCAGTATCTCCACACATGATACAGTATCAACACGACATGATACAGTAACATCTCACTTCTCAACTTGATAACACTATGATTTTATTCATTCGCTATCTGCTTTGTGGAATGACAGACAAGGATAGCAACTCCAATGTTAATCAGGTGCTGACTTTATAATGTGGACCTCGCTATAGCAATATAGTGTTCGACAATATGATACAGTATCAACACAATAAGATACAGTATTATGTCAACTTGATACACAATACCGTAATTTGATACAAAACAGGATAGATCTATCTGCTTTGTGGAATGATAGACAAGGATAGCAATACCAATGTTAATCGAATAATGCTATTATAACGTGGAATTCACTATAGAACAAGCATAACATGATACTGTATCATATTGTGTTGATACTGTATCATGTTGTGGTTGTTCTTGTTCTATAGTGAGGTCCACGTTATAATAGCATTATTCGATTAACATTGGTGTTGCTATCCTTGTCTATCATTCCACAAAGCAGATATCTCTATCCTGTTTTGTATCAAATTACAGTGTTGTGTATCAAGTTGACATAATACTGTATTATATTGGGTTGAACTGTATTTCTGAACTGTAGTTAATAGTACATACCTTAGTCTTGCCGGGCACACATTTGGCAATCTTATCCCATCGATCCTGTGCGCTGTTCTTTGGATATTTAGCCAGCGCCGTCTCCAATGCCTTCTGCTGCAGTTGTGACCACCCCTTGCCGCCTGCCCCCTCCCCGGCTGCCCCATGCTTGCCTCCCTTTGTCTTCACCTTTCTCGGTTCCTCCTCCACCTCCACCATTTCCTCTCCTTCTTCTCCTTCATTGTTGGAGCTGTCTTCCTCTTCCTCTTCCTCAGAGTCGTCTTTCATCCGACGTTGCTGCCGTTTGGAGGTCAGTGTGCGTACCATGTTGTCTTTGACCTGTCGACCAAAATAGAATCATCTATAATATGATAAAGGAAAGAATTGGCTTATACAGGTAGGGGATAGGAAATTCACGAATGACGCATCATCACGTCTCAACTACTCAACTCATTAACTTCACATTTTTCATAGAGATTCTTAATTAACCGAGGATGGTTATAGACCTATTTTCAATTCTTCAAGTCATCAGTTTCTCAAGTTTTTAATTAGACCCTTGCGAAGCACGGGTTGCCTGCTAGTCATCAATAAATCAATTTAAAATGATAATCAAGTCTAGAAATAGGAATTACAGTAGTAAGAAATTGTCAAAAAACCACTGATTTATTGATAATTAGAAAGACCGGTTTCGGTCTGACAAACTATCAGAGATTGACAATGGTGTAATAACCGAAACCGGTCTTTCTAATTATCAATAAATCAGTGGTTTTTTGACAATTTCTTAGTCTTTTTCATTCAATATGAATAATTACCACAATATCAACTTCTCAACTACACAAAAAGAGAATTACAGTAGCTTTGCCTCAGTAACTTTGAAACGGCATATAGGCAAGGTATGATACCTAGATCCCTAGATGGAGGAAGCTCCCTACACACAGAGATTCCTAATGAATGAGAGAGTTGCAACGTATCACCAACAATGGAAAGAACATGTTGAACGAATGTCAGCTGATAGGCTGTGTTGTGATAAAAGGACCCAATTCCAAAAAGCTCCTTGTGTATCTTATCGGATGCAACACGTGGTTTTTCAGAATATATAAAAGAGAATATATTGCTTATGGAAAGATACATTGAAGCTCCTTGTGTATCTTTTCGGATGCAACACGTTGCTTTTGAGAATATACAAAAGAGCATCTGTTGCTTATGGAAAGATACATTGAAGCTACTTATCTATCTTTTCGGATGCAACAAGTTGCTTTTGAGAAGATACAAAAGAGCATCTGTTGCTTATGGAAAGATACATTGAAGCTACTTATCTATCTTTTCGGATGCAACACGTTGCGTTTGAGAAGATACAGAAGAGCATCTGTTGCTTATGGAAGGATACATTTTCAAAAATGCTGGATGTTTTTGAACGGGTAGTATTGTAGTCTAGTGGCTCTCAGCCGATAAGTGAAGCTATAGGAGCCGGACTGTATTTTTTTTTGTATTCTCGATATTTATTGACAATAAAATTTAGAATAATAAAGGATGGAACTGGCTTATGTATGTACAGGATAGGAAATTCACGAATGCATCATCACGTCTCAACTACTCAACTCATTAACTTGACATTTTGCATATAGATTCTTAATTCACCGAGGATGGTTATAGGCCTATTTATAATTCTTCAAGTTATCAGTTTCTCAAGTTTTTAATTAGACCCTTGCGGAGCACGGGTTACTTGCTAGTCATTAATAAATCAATTTTAAATGATAATCAAGTCTAGAAATAGGAATTAATTTTGTGTTCTCGCTATTTATTAAAAATGCAATCTAGAATACTATATATAAAGGATGGAAATTGGATTATACGTGTACAGGATACGAAATACATCTTTGACGCAAAGTCAGTAGAAAATTATGTTGTTATCTATAATATAATAAAGTAAAGAATTGGCTTATACAGATAGGGGATAGGAAATTCACGAATGACGCATCATCACGTCTCAACTACTCAACTCATTAACTTCAAATTTTGCATACTGATTCTTAATTCCCCGAGGATGGTTGTAGGCCTATTTTAAATTCTTCAAGATTTCAGTAGGTCAAGTTTTTAATTGGACCCTGGCGGAGCACGGGTTACCTGCTAGCGTGCATTAAATGTGATCTGAATAACATTTCCCGGGCTGACAAGTAATTTTGAATAGTAGCGCTCATCGAATTTCCATCTAGCTGTTTACCCTGTTGTCAATATTTGCAGTAGCAGAAGTCTTCGGGGTGAATTACAGCATTTAATTTGGAATTCGTTTAATAATAACTAGTAGTTCTGTGAACAGTAGACCTCACGCAGTATTCTCATCCACAAGTACATGATTGAAACTATAGATCTTATGGAAATATAGCAATAGACTGGCTTCTCCACACATCTATGTAATCACTTTTCAGCTGATTTATGATGAATAATTCTATAGTCTGATTTTTTCGGTAATATTGGCGTATGAAGGAGGCTCCTTTTTCCTTGTATATTATCCTTGAAATGCAAAATTTCTAAAAAACTTGTACATACGTCGACGCGCAATTGAAAAAGGAACATATCTGTCAAATTTCATGAAAATCTATTACCGCGTTTCGCCGTAAATGCGCAACATATAAACATTTAAACATTGAGAGAAATGCCAAACCGTCGACTTGAATCTTGGACCTCATTTCGCTCGGTCAACAAGGATAGCAACACCAATGTTAATTAATTACTGCCATTACAACATGGACCTCACTATAGCAATTTAGTGTTCGACAATATGATACAGTATCATCTCAACTTGATACACAACACCACAATTTGAAACATATCAGGATAGAGCTATCTGCTTTGTGGAATGATAGACAAGGATAGCAACACCAATGTTAATCAATTACTGCCATTACAATGTGGACTTCACTATAGCAATTAGTGTTCGACAATATGATACAGTATCATCTCAACTTGATATACACAACACCACAATTTGATACATAACAGGATAGAGCTATCTGCTTTGTGGAATGATAGACAAGGATAGCAACACCAATGTTAATCGAATACTGCCATTATAACGTGGACCTCACTATAGTTTACCTTATGCGCCATATGAGCCACCTCATTGGCCGATCGACCCAGCGCCTCGCCAATGCGTTCCCAGCGTTCCAGAGTTCCCATTGGATACTTCTTGACCAATCGCGTCAGTTCTAACAGATCGTCATCGGTCCACAGACCTCCCGAGACCGGAGGGGGAGAGGCGGCGGTGGGAGGTGGTGGGGAAGCAGTTTGGCGGCCATTTTGTTTGGCGGGAGCGCCATCTTTTATTTCGGGAACGCTGAACGCCGGTTTGCGACGTCGCGGTTGGCGTGGTTGGGGCGGAACGTCGTCTTCCTCTGAGGATGCGTCTCTTGGAACAAAAATGGACAATTAATTCACAAAAATTATGGATGAATGAATGAATTCATTCAGTTTTCCCATTCATTGATTCATAACATCAATTATTGAGGCTCATTGGAAGCTATCACACAGACGACCTTTTGGCCCGCCGCAAAGTAGACCGACGCTAATCCACGAAAAACAACCCACGCCGTGGGATGTTTTGTAAACCATTGCTAGGCTTCTCCAGACATCTGTGTAATACATGCAATGAATAATCCACTTGTCAGCTCATTGATTATGAATAATTCTATTGCAATGGTTTACAAAACATCCCACGGCGTGGGTTTCTTTTCGTGGATTAGCGTGGGTCTACTTTGCGGCGGGCTTCAAGCCAATTACAAACACATCGACTTTTGTTCGTACGATATTTTGCAGATTAAACGTAGCTTGACAAAATAGTATATTACGCTACAAGCACAGAAAGTTAGTGTTTACGGTATGAGGATAGTTTCCCGGGCGAGGCTTGCCGAGCCCGGGAATATGTTATCCGAACACCGTAAACACCTTTCTGAGAGAGTCGCGTACGATATTTTTCGCCACACTACAGGTATAGCTGACGCCAATAAGTTAGGCGATTTCGTGGGTCTCTTGTGCGTTCCAACAGCTGATGTTGTCAAGTAGAGTTGTCATCTAGATTGGCAATAGATAGATGCATTGCATCAGCTGTGAGTAGGTTACACCATGTGACCCACGAAGCTGCCTAACTTTTTGGCATCAGCTATATAAGAATAATAAATTGAATAAGAATGTTTTATGAGGGGGGGGGAACTTTGATGTCTCATATCTCAAGAACCAGACGTCGTAGGGTACTCAAAGTGGGGTGGAAATTTCTGATCTCACCCTCCTGAACACAATGCACCATATGGCACAGTTGTCCAAACACATTTTCAAAAAGCGGCCGGAAAGGGTACTCTTTCCGGCTAAGGCCGGAAAGAAGCCTGTTCTGACGTCAGACAAGAGCCGTCTGCAAACAATGTCTTTCAGATCTACGTAGGGACTGGAAAACAGCTGCTTTTTGTGAAGTGTGGCGAAAACATCATCTGTTTGACATCATCTGCTTAATCTAATAGAATTTATAACGACGGCAAAAATTCGTCCGATCAAAAATCTATGTGTGTGTAGCCAGCCCTAAGGAATCAGCGAATGCAGTGTTGTCAATTTGAATATATCCAGTCATATGGACTTGCTTGGAAAGGTTGAAATCTCGCACAATTTGGCAACACGGATATTTTATCCCAGTCTCCACTTGATTCTTGAGTATGGTGTAACATGTATCACAAAATAACTAGTTTATCACGCAACATGTATCACGAAATAGCTAGCGTATCACGCAACATGTATCACGAAATATCTAGCGTATCACGCAACATGTATCATGAAATAGCTAGCGTATCACGCAACATGTATCACGAAATAGCTAGCGTATCACGCAACATGTATCATAAAATAACTAGTGTATCACAGAATAGCCAATCGTATCTTATAACTCACTGTTCTTCAGCCTGAAGAAGCTTCTGCCGTTGCCGTTCCTCCAAATACTCTCTCAGCCATTGATAAGTGAGCGGTGGAGCACTGACCAATAAAAACCAAATCAGCCTTGGAATTTGAAACGGCAGAGTGTCCATAGCACTGGAAACAAATTGGAAAATTAGTAAATTGACCAATAAAACCAGATCAGCCTTGGAATTTTCAGTAATTAAGTATATTACCGGCAGTCGCCAGATAGACTTAGTCAAAGGGCCGGTTTCCGAGCTCCGGATTTAGGTAAGTTCTAGACTTTAAACAGCTGGAGTCAGAAAATTGGCTTTCCGAAACGGGACGTAGTCGCAGTAAATGGTTGCAGCAAAATAAATCTTTTTCGCCACACTGCACAGAAAGCAGCTGTTTTCCAGTCCCTACGTAGATCTGAAAGACATTGTTTGCAGACGACTTCAAAAAAGGGTTTCTTTTCCGGTCTAGCCCAGAAAGTTGTCTCTTTCCAGCCGCTCATGGAAGTAGTTAATAAGTCATCCGCTAGATCGGTCGAGTGTCCACTTTCATCATCAGTGCTGTAGTCGCCATGATTTCAGTTCCAGTTTCGAATCAAACTAATTCGCTTCGCAACCAGTTTTATTCAATTATTTATTGTTGATTAGTGCATTCCGAATTTTCAAAAATGCTTGAAGATGACTGTGGTATTCCAAGTGAAATTTTAAAAGAATCTGAAATCCTGACTGCAAATCTTCTACCACTAAAATCAAGAGATAGGTACGATAGCTTAACGAGTATTCTTTATTTATTTTGTCAGCAATACCTGTAGTGTGGCGAAAAATATCGTTCGCACCACGGGCAAAAATGTTTTTCTAGCTCTCAATCTTTTCTAGTCCTCGGCCTACGGCCTCGGACTTGAAAACCGATTTCGAGCTGGAAAAATCTCATTTTCTGCTCTAGGTGCGAAATATACTATTTCGCCACACTGCACAGAAAGCAGCTGTTTTCCAGTCCCTAAGTAGATCTGAAAGACATTGTTTGCAGACGACTCTCGTCTGACGTCAGAACAGGTTTCTTTCCGGCCTAGGCCGGAAAGAGTACCCTTTCCAGCCGCTAACATGGAACTAAGAAAGGCGATCAAAAAACTTTTCATTATTTGTGTTCATTATTCAATAATTAAAACATTTATAATAATATAATTTTATTGTCATTTGAAAGAATAAAAAGTATAAACTCAACCTCCCACATAATTGAACATCATCTTTTAGGTTATTTAGACAAATCAGAATAAAAAATAAAAATACTTGGACAATTTCCTGATATTCAGATTACCTCATTTTTGCTAGAGCTATCACCTTCCACTTCTGCTTTCGGAAGTGCTTAGTAAACAACTATTCTCATATATATTGTTTATTTTTGTGTATGGCGTAAAATAGCGTTCGCACCACGGGCAAAAATGTTTTTCCGGCTCTCAATCTTTTCTAGTTCTCGGCCTACGGCCTCGGACTTGAAAACCGATTTCGAGCCGGAAAAGTCTCATTTTCTGTTCTGGGTGCGAAATATACTATTCCAAAACGGGGCGTAGTCGTAGTAAATAGTTTCAACAAAAAAAATATTTATTTTCTCATTTCTATAATTGGAAACGTTTTTCCTTGACGAAATGGAACATTCCTAAATAATTCAAAACATCTGATTATAGCTCGTCATAGAATGTAATTATTATTATTATAATTTTATGGCCTTCATTGGACCACTGTAGTCAGTATCTTCCACCTTTACTCCGTCCTCTCTCAGCCCAATATTTCTTCATTCGTTCAGAAATTAATTTCCTTTCCTCGTCCGAAATCACTCTTCCCATTCTGTGTCTGACTTTGATCTGCAGTCTGGTCTGTTTGTCCTTCAGGATTCTGATGTTGTCCGACTTGTTCATAGAAAGTAAGTAAACTCACCAATTTATTACCAGAACGCTTTGATTTGTATTATTAATAGAGTTTAATCAAAGTACATACTCAGTACCAATATTTTTCAACCTCATTCACCAAAGTTATTTTACACTACTATCTGATTGAACGCAAAATACGGAAATTTAAATTCACAGAATGTGTGAAACAGTGTCTGTGATTGGAATACTTCCCCGCCCGCTTCAAGCTGGTTTCAATGTTCAATAGGGGATCAGCTGTCGGGGAGACTAGTTGTCGGGTACGATCACGACAACCAGACCCCTCATATCCAGCAGGGGATTTACTGTCGGGGAGACTAGTTGTCGTGAGCGTGTGAGGAGCTTAGTTGTCGCCGACAACTAGGCTCCTTCGTTCTAGTAGGGGATTTACTGTCGGGGAGACTAGTTGACGGCAATGGTATATTTTGCCAGGGGATTTACTGACGCCTGTGATCAAAATAGCGAGGAGACTAGTTGTCGGGAAGACAGGTTGACGGCGATCCATTGTGTGTTATATCCACATGAATCGTCCCACTCTCGACTGTTAATTTGATAATTTTGAACTGATAATTTCCGTCCATTCTTGGAAAGGAGTATTGAAGGAGATTCTTTCATTAAAACGGTTGAAACTGTACTAGAGCTAAGGAAAGATTGATCGATTATTTGCCTTTATTAGGGCGGAGCTATGACTACGGGTCCTCTCGGCCACACAACCCTAAAGATTGATTGATTGAGTACTTTATTTATGTAGATTACAATATATATTGGCTTATACACTTATATACAATAGCTTACAATACAGCAACATTATAGATGAATTTACTTAATATAGACTAAGAAAATAATTGTTGAACTGTATATGATATGAAAAAGCAATTTGTAATATAATAACTATAGATAATAATTATATTGTTATGCATCTACATAAATTGGCGGAGCTTTGGACATATCAATGTCCATTCTTCGGAAACAATATTAAAAATATCCTCCCCACTAACTCCCTACCAAAGGATAAGAGATAAGAGAGATTGATTGATTGAGTACTTTATTTATGTAGAATACAGTATATACTGGCTTATACACTTATATACAATAGCTTACAATACAGCAAAATTATAGATGAATTTACATAATATGAACTAAGAAATAATTATTGAACTGTATATGATATGAAAAAGCAATTTGTAATATAATAACTATAGATAATTATATTGTTATGCATCTACATAAGTTGGCGGAGCTTTGGACATATCAATGTCCATTCTTCGGAAAGAATATTAAAAATATCCTCCCCACTAACTCTCTACTAAAGGATAAGAGATAAGAGATAAGAGAGAGAGAGAGAGAGAGAGAGAGAGAGAGAGAGAGAGAGAGAGAGAGAGAGAGAGAGAGTGAGAGAGAGAACAGTTTAACTGACCTGGGTTTTTCTAGCTCGATTTCAAATTCCTGTATGAGTGAAGTTGTATCACCCTTGTTTTTTTTCTGTTTACGGTGAAGTTTTCTGCTTTTCGTACTCAGGTACTCTTCCTGTAAATAAATATTTGAAACAATGGAGTTATATCAATTATTACATAAACACGCGGCATATTATTTATAACATAATAAAGTACATGGCATAGGAAAATTTCAAAATAGCCTAGTATTATAGAGTAAAGATAGAAAGATAGCAGATAGCATAAGAAGATATCCCATGGTTTGTAAAATTCATTCAAAGTTTGGAAGTTTTGTATCAAATTATGGTATTGTGTATCAAGTTGAGATGATACTGTATCATATTGTGGCGATACTGAATCATTCTGTGTCTATACTGTATCATATAGTGCTGATACTGTATCATTTATGGTGATATGCCATGGTAAAGGACCGTTATGTTGCAAATGTGAGTGTTAACTGAAGCCGATAGTCCTAGTAGTTGTTTTTGGTGAAGCTATGTGACGCTGGTAGTCTCTCATACTGTGCCCTTCTACACTCTTACACTCCCAACAACACACTAATAATAGACAGTGTATAGGGTGTTTATGTTGCAAATGTGAGTGTAACTGAAGCCGATAGTCCTAGTAGTTGTTTTTGGTGAAGCTATGTGACGCTGGTAGTCTCTCATACTGTGCCCTTCTTACACTCTTACACTCCCAACAACACACTAATAATAGACAGTGTATAGGGTGTCTATGTTGCAAATGTGAGTGTTAACTGAAGCCGATAGTCCTAGTAGTTGTTTTTGGTGAAGCTATGTGACGCTGGTAGTCTCTCATACTGTGCCCTTCTTACACTCTTACACTCCCAACAACACACTAATAATAGACAGTGTATAGGGTGTCTATGTTGTAAATGTGAGTGTTAACTGAAGCCGATAGTCCTAGTAGTTGTTTTTGGTGAAGCTATGTGACGCTGGTAGTCTCTCATACTGTGCCCTTCTTACACTCTTACACTCCCAACAACACACTAATAATAGACAGTGTATAGGGTGTCTATGTTGCAAATGTGAGTGTTAACTGAAGCCGATAGTCCTAGTAGTTGTTTTTGGTGAAGCTATGTGACGCTGGCAGTCTCTCATACTGTGCCCTTCTTACACTCTTACACTCCCAACAACACACTAATAATAGACAGTGTATAGGGCGTCTATGTTCCAAATGTGAATGTTAACTGAAGCCGATAGTCCTAGTAGTTGTTTTTGCTGAAGTTATGTGACGCTGGTAGTCTCTCATACTGTGCCCTTCTTACACTCTTAGGCTCAACTCACACTTAGGTGACTCAGGCGGAGAAGAGACTGGACTCTAGTGGAGAGCATGTGTTTCCAAATGGTGACACTCAGACCAGTCGATTCTAGTCTCCGCGACGTCACCATTTGAAAACACATGCTCTCCACTAGAGTCCAGTCTCTTCTCCACCTGAGTCGCCTAAGTGTGAGTTGAGCCTTACACTCCCAACAACACACTAATAATAGACAATAGTCGACAGTTATCGACTTGAGTTAACAAAAAATACAGTTTAACCCAACATGATACAGCATCAACACAATATGATACAGTATCATCTCAACTTGATACTACTTCTAGTACTATTCATTGACTCTAAGACCCTTAAGAGCCTTGGCCTCCTCCACAAGCCTTCTCCATGAATCTCTGTTCTGTGCTCGCTGTCTCCACCTTCTTACGCCCAGAGATTTAAGGTCTGCCTCCACGTCGGCCAACCATCTCTTGCGTGGTCGGTCCCCCTGGTAGCTGATACAGGGACATATACGTGCTGTGTACAGGTTGCCATCATCCGTTCCACATGGGCCAACCAACCAATTCTAGCTCTTCTAATTTCTGTAACTATGATAATCTGCCCATACAGATTACAGAGTTCATCAATTTTTCTGAGTCGCCACCTATCAGCATCTAGCACTGGCCCATAATTTTTTCTTAACATCTTCCTCTCCCATCGATACACTTGATACACAACACCATAATTTGATACAAAACAGGATAGAGCTATCTGCTTTGTGGAATGATAGACAAGGATAGCAACACCACTGTTGATCGAATCTGCCATTATAACGTGGACCTCACTTATTTACACAATTAGTGTTCGACAATATGATACAGTACCAACACAATATGATACAGTATCATCTCAACTTGATACACAACACCATAATTTGATACAAAACAGGACATAGCTATCTGCTTTGTGGGATGATAGACAAGGATATCAACACCAATGTTAATCAAATTCTGCCATTATAACGTGGACCTCACTATAGCATTTAGTGTTCGACATACGAAGTTGGCACGACTGCCCTGTCTTGAATAGTTCAACTAAACTTAGCTCTGTCAAAATTGTTAAAATTATTAGTTATTTATTATCCATAGGTGTTAAATTCAATCATATTATCAGTAACCAAACATACTTGTTCATATAAGTTCTTACCAGTGAAGTGTGTAGGCTGTGTAGTGTTTGTTTTGATGATTTAATAATAGCACTGTGGTAGGTTGACATATTGTTTTGTGGGTAAGAGCTTTGATTGTCTGTTCCTGTTAGTAAATAAACATCAGCTGTGTGTTTGTGTTATCGAAGCGAACAGAACAACTTGCTACCGGTACGGTTTCCGATTAACTAAACTATTTTCGGAACTAGCAAGTAGGCCTGAATCTTTATCTTGACTCTGACAGGATTATCACAGCCGACCAGCGTAAACAACAGTAGCCGCGTCCTTTGGTTTCCATGGCAACCCAACTCTTATCAGCTTGTCGAAACTAACTCAATACATTTTCCAAAAGGCGGGCGATTTTAAAAATACCACTTATGAATTCTACAACTTCTTTAACAACTTTTAATTGTTGAGTTTGGTGCGTTCTATGTGTGTGCTGTGTTAAAGGACATAATGACTGTCTTCTTCTGATGCTGACGACCACGTTTAAAATAAACTGTCGTTTCCTGTTCTCTTGTCATTCTCCTTTTCCTGTCATCCTTTTTCTTTTTCAGGAGCTTCCACATTTCTTCCCCGCCTTGTTCGCTCTCTAGGCACTACTATCTCCTCTTTTTCACTTTCCTACAATATATTCAGTCAGCTGGTTCGTCTAGTAGCGAAATCAGGTTCAATAACGAGAGGAAAATCCACTCTCAACGAATACGGTAATATTCCTAATTAGAAAAAATGACTTCTCAACTCGAGACATACAAAACAACAAAGGACAACCTGGCCTTGTACTATAAAGCTTACTGTTTTAGAAAGAGCCATACTCTGGTTTGCGGAGATATTTGCTGGCGATGCTGCTCAACTGGATGTCCTGCTTCGGTTACTACCTCATCAAAAATTGACTGTGTAAAAGGTTACACTGATAATCATAAGAAGCATCCACCACATCAAATTCCAAAAAATCTTTCGCGTACGCTAGTAAATGGTTCGATTCCCAGTATCAAGCAGCAATTAAAATCCACAAATAGGGCGTCACTAGACTCGTCTTTGGGGTCTTTTCGGAAACCAGTTTGTTTCAATTCTTGCTCCCAGACAGATGAAAACATCCTGAAGACCAAAGATGAATTAATTGGTAGAATAGAACAGCTGACTGAGAGTCAATCAGCCTTAGTGGATGAGATACAACGTCTTACCCTGGAGTTAGAGAACAGAAACTCGACAGAGTTTTCACTTAGAGGTACTATGGTTGATAAGAGTACAATCGCCAAGTTGCCTTCTGATTTTTGTGAAAATTGTCAGAGTATTAATATAAATAACAGAAAACTTAAAGAAGAAATTGATTCCTTGACCAAGACAGTTACATCCATGACGATATCTATGGTGACATTGGAAGTGGACAATAATACTTTAAGAAATGAGGTAGACACACATAAAAAAGAAGCTGATAAATGGAGGGCACATCATGACAGCTCATGTGCCATGTCTTATGAACTTACCGGTAGTCCTATAAAGTTGCACAATAGGTTTTCACTGTTGCCAGTAGACGAGTCATCAACAGCCCATAGAGTTACAGTCAACTCACACATTCACAAATCACCGACAACGTCGAAAAAACATAAAACTCGATATTCTAGGCATATTAAAACTACAAATTCAGCTAGAAGTTCGGAAAAAGTTGAATCTTGCAGTGTTGGAAATGGAGATGTAACAGATGTCTGCAATTTGGCACTGAATTTGAAAAGGCGGCCGATTTCGGGTGGCAAAATCAGACTATTTTCTGCTAGCCAAGGTAGAAGACTAAACGAGCTGTTATCAGAAAGGACTGAGGCTCAAATCACCAGTATACTGAAGCCGGGGGAATTATTTAAATCAGTTACTTCTGAGTGTGACAAAGAATGTGGATCTATGTCGGCGCGTGACATGAAGGTGCTGATGGGTGGCACAAATGACTGTTCGACGGGTTGCCATGAAAGCTACCTAGACACTCTTATAACGCAGCTTCAGAATTTGACACACACTCGTGTTTTCTCAGTGAATATACCATGCCGACACGATCTTCCATTGTCTTCACCTATCAATGCAACAATAATAAAAGTCAATGAAACGCTGAAGGTGCTCGCCAACCGCTTCACGAACGTCAAATTGTTCAATGTGCATGGACTGGGTAGACGCTTCTACACCCGTCATGGGTTGCATTTGAACTTGACTGGAAAGCGAGTCATTGCTGATAGGATTGTCCAGTGCTTTTCAACTGACCATGTTGCAGAACCTCATAACAACATAGACATTGATGGAATAACTTGTAATGACGCCACCTCAACAGACGAGCATCCACTTCCGCAGGTGTTATCAGCAGATTCAAACTCAAGTGAAAGTGACAAACAACAACTGAAGAACTCGATTGAAAGATGTGATGAAAATGAACTGATAACTGACACAGGTGATACTACTTTTTTAGATCTAAAGTAAATCTTAATTTAATGCATTGGAACATTCAGGGTATTACACAAAGCAACAAAGTAGATGAAATTAACCTTTTTTTTGACTCTTTAAACACCAGGCCCGATATTATCTGTCTCACGGAACATTGGGTGAAGGATAGTAATATGTTTCTATTGCATAGGTTCCATAACTTCAAACTTATTTCTAATTATTGTAGAACTGAGAGAATTAGAGGAGGTTCATGTATACTTGCAAGACATGATATGGACTGTGAATCAACCAAAGAGTTTGAAAAATTTAGTATAGAGCAATCTTTCGAGTGTTGTGGTGCTAAAATAACTGGAGATATGAGCATCATTATTATAAATATTTATAGATCACCTATCAACTCAAAAATATCATTGAATATCTTTTTTACACAGCTCAATAAGTTGTTAGAATTTTGTAGTAGAAAATTTCCAAAGTATAAACGAATTCTTTCTGGAGATTTTAATATAGACGTACTGAGAGATACAATATCCCGGTCTAGATTGGTTGATTTACTCAACTCATATAACTTGCACTTACATATCACCGACGCGACTAGACTTGCACCTGGCTCTCAAACGTGTATTGATAATATAGCTTCCGATTTTGCTCTGGACCAATGCAATGCATCAATTATTAACACAAATCTGTCGGACCATACAACACAGATAATAAATATTCCAAAAAAACTACTGGCACACGGTAAAGAAAATAAATCAACTAAGGAAAATAGAAAGAAAGTAACTAAAACAATCAGAGTATTTTCAGAAATGAATGTTAATAACTTCATCAAAATTTTATCAAGTGAAAACTGGGATTCCCTTTTTCATATGAGCAGAATGATCTCAGATTCAAATGTATTGTATAATAAATTCCACACAATGACAAATTTATACTTAGAGCAATCATTTCCGCGTAAAATTATAACAAGCCATAAATCACGCAACAATATTGATAAAGGCTGGATTACTTTAGGTATTCGTACATCGTGTGCCAGAGCTAGGGAATTACACTCTCAATCCAGATTACTTGACTGTCCTGAACTCAGAGCATATGTGAGACAGTACAAGAAAATTCTAAATAGGTGCATTAGACAGGCTAAAATATTACACAACAGTAACAGAATACGTCAGGCTGATAACAAAACAAAAATGGCTTGGAAAATAGTTAAACAAGAGACACATGAGGGAGGGAAAGAGTTGGAATTGTCGAGGGTATTCAGTGATGCTCCAATTGAATCTACATTAAATTCATTCAATCAATTTTTTTCAAACATTTGCGACACATTGAAGTTAAGTACAGACATGGAAACTGCTTTTGAGTACTGTAATAGACAACAAAAAACAAACAGCATTTTAGTTTCATTTGCTCAGGTGACGGAACATGAGATAATTACCCTAATAAAGAAAATGAAAGCATCCAGAGCACCTGGCTGGGATGATTTTCCTCCTTTCCTTTTAAAAAAATGTGCTATCCAAATGATTAAACCTTTAACTTTTCTAATTAATCAATCTTTTAAGCATGGTGTGTTCCCTGACATTTTAAAATACAGTAATGTGTTACCCTTTCTTAAAAAAGGAGATCCCAATGATCTGAGTAATTATAGACCAGTTGCAATACTGTCTGTGTTCTCAAAGATATATGAGATGGCGGTTGTGTCTAGGTTGACTGCTCATTTAGAGAATAATGGATTATTGGTTGAAGACCAGTTTGGATTTCGTAAAAAGAAGGACATTTCTGGAGCAATCTATGATTTTGTCAAATATATGTCACTTGCAATTGATCGGTCGCAGCATGCTGCTGGCATATTCTGCGATCTTTCAAAAGCTTTTGACTGTGTAAATCATGAAATCCTGCTGGAAAAATTGAGCTTTTATGGAATAGCAGGCACAGCTCTAAGTTGGCTCCGCTCCTATCTTTCCGACAGGAAGCAATGTGTGAGAGATCCATCTTCTGCAAAATGTTCTTCATTTACCAGGGTCCCAAATGGAGTACCACAAGGATCTGTCCTCGGACCTTTGCTCTTTTTGTTATACATTAATGATTTACCCAAGGCAACAACCAATTCAAAGTTAATTATGTATGCGGATGACACAACTTGTATAGCATCAAACGCTGATCAGATCACATTGGTAACTCAATTAAAGAATACACTTATAGAAATCAACGAGTGGTTTAAAGTGAATGGACTTTCCTTAAATTGCAGTAAAACACACCTTATACAATTTCGTTCCATACGCAATCAAACGAGGATAGACGAGACTCACCTTCCAACCATTAGAAATAGCTTAATACTCTCCTCCTCAACTAAATTCTTGGGACTTGTAATCGACCAGAATTTTTCCTGGAAGGAGCACATTAAGAGCTTAATGAAAAAATTGAATCAGGCCTATTTTGTAATTTCAACTCTTTCCAACTCACTCGACAGAAACACATTATTGACTGTCTATTATGCATATGTTTACTCCCACTTGAGCTACGGCACAATATTTTGGGGTAACTCTGTAGACAGCCGAAGAATCTTCATCATGCAGAAAAAGATATTGAGAGTTATCTGTAGACTGAGATCAAGGGACTCATGTAAAGCATTTTTCAAAGACCTTAACATACTCACACTTCCTTCCATTTACATTTACCAGCTAGTAGTTTTTGTTAAAGTAAATATCAATAAGTTCCAATTTTGTACAGATAATCATAAATATAATACTCGAAATAGAAATATTATTGCATTTCCAATCCATAGAAATGTAGCTTTTGAAAAAACTCCATTTTATTCAGGAATGAGACTCTATAATAGGCTGCCAACAGACATTCGAAACATTGAATCAGTCATTTTATTCAAACAGGCAGTCAAAAAAATGTTATTAGAGAGAAGCCTATACGCAATCTCAGAATTTTATTCACAAGAAAATTGATTTTCTTTATATATATATGATATATATCATTATCATCCTTAAAGATACTTGACACTTGATACCTGAATAAATATTTTATTATTTTGATTGTATGTATTATAGTATTAGGATTAGGATTAGTACTGACAAGTTACCTGTCAAATGGGATTATTCCCAAAATTGATGTAATGTAATGATTATTAATAAATATAATTAATTAATGAACAGAATCGGCATCGCTATTCTTCTATCTTTATCCACTGCCATTATAATGTGGACCTCACTATAGTGTTCGATATACCGACAATATGATACTGTATCAACACAATATGATACAGTATCACCACACATGATACACTATCATCTCAACTTGATACACAACACCATAATTAGATACAAAACAAGATAGAGCTATCTGCTTAGTGGGATGATAGACAAGGATATCAACACCAATGTTAATCAAATTCTGCCATTATAACGTGGACCTCTTACTCACCACAGTGTACTTCTTCTCGAGATAGGCTGCCCATCCAACCAGATACTGACCAATGCTGATAATAACAAACAAAATGGCGGTCATCTCAGCCAGTCCCATTTTCCTCACACGTCTGTAATAGTAGACAGCTTGTCGCCAGTCTGGCAAACCATTCACTAACACGTTGTCATAGCAACGCCGCTTGTTGGGGTCCTTCAGGATGTCGTACATGGCTACCAACTGTCAAAAAAACAGAAAACGAAACTGTTAGGTGCAGGAATTCGGCTTTATAATTCATTGCCAACACGCTCTTACAGGTGTTCAGAATTAAGGTGAGGGAGGAGTTGTTGCAAGTTTGTCCTTATTCCAGTGAGGAATTATTTTTTCCTACAGTTACGTTAAAAAATGGCCATTGCTGCACTGATTACAGAACGCAAAGAATCACTTTTCCGCTCTAGTGCGGGAAAAATTTTTCTGCACTCCAGATTTGCAACATGGCAACGCAAAATACTTAGTAGGTTATATGGAGCAACAGTGCAGCAAAATCAAAATGAAGTTGGTAACAGTGACTGCTGTGGCTGCTATAGTGAGCAGAGGTGCAACCAAGCACAACGCGCTAATTATTAGTATTAGATATTATAACCAAGGACAACATTTTTATTCAATTTGACAATAAATTAATGTTTTTATCAATAATAAAATTACACAGAAAAACATTTGATGCATTTCAGGCAATTTTACCCATAATTACCCACTTTTCATATTCAATGGTAACTGTAGGAAAAACTTAATGTGAAATACGTGCGCAAAGTTCCTCTGCTGCACTCAACAAACCATTCCGCCCTCGCCTACGGCTCGGGCGTAAACGTTTCTTTCGGTGCAGCAAACTGTCACTTTGCGCACTAGTTGCACAAATAACTATTGCATTATAGAATGCAAAGATTGACGACTTAGATTATAATATTGACAAATCCTTATACCCCTTTCATAGGTGGTCAGTGGGATGAAAAAAAATGAAATGAAATGAAAAATGAAAAATGTTAGGGCCAGTTGCACGTCCGTCTGTTAAATATGGACATTAACGTCGATTAACAAATCAGCGTTAGTTTTACGGATTCATTTCTGTTCCACCAAGATCGGTTAGTTTTTAATCCCGATTAAGTTCACCGGTTAACTAACCACGATTTTAACGGTTTCACAATCCGACAACACTGTAATTTACCTGACAAAATAATTAAGGTTATGTTATTGAAGCGGTGCATTTGAAACTGAAAAAATATTAACAAACGAGATCATGGTCCAATATTTGTCCAATATTTATTATCCAATATATTTCTGTTCCACCGAGATCGGTTAGTTTTTAATCCCGATTAAGTTTAACGGTTAACTAACCACGATTTTAACGGTTTCCCAATCCGACAACACTGTAATTTAACTGACACAAAATAATTAAGGTTATGTTATTGGAGCGGTGAATTTGAAACTGAAAAAATATTAACAAACGAGATCATGGTCCAATATTATTAGACAAAGAAAAATGAGTTTGATTTCAATTCTAATAGAGAGAATATTTAATTTACATAATAGAAAACTGATAATGATAGGTATGTTTTAAGGTAAAAATGAGGTTATGTTATTGAAGCGGTGAATTTGACCATTCAATACAGAGGCATGCGCCATAAAAATGCTCTGTCCACTGTCTGTCGCCAGTGTCAAGTGCTATGCTGCTGCTAACAGACGACAACACATCGAAAACTAACCTCAAAAATCAAAATCTAATTTTGAATGCTAATATCAGCTAAATACACTTCTCTATTTTATTAATGAATGAAACTCATTCATATATTTAGCCCATACTTTGATTTTTTTAGTTTTTTACCAAAAACTAATTGGAAGACAGCTATCAGTAGGTACCTAACCGGCGTTAGTTGGATTTAATTCCACGTGAATGGCCTGTTGAAAATCTTTTACGTCGATTAGTTTAACCAGCGTTATTTTTCGATTTTAACCTTTGTGCGTCCAAATTTTCTTCGTTTCAACTAATCACGGTTAAAATAGTGCCAACTAATCAGAATTAAAAATTGTTTACGCCGGTTAGTTTAATCGGCGTTATCGCTTGAAATTTCTGTTTTTTTACTTTCCTTGCCCTATTACCATAGGTAAGGAAAATATTGCTTTCCGAAAAAAATTAAGTTACCCCAATTTCTAAATTTCTATACGTTTCAAGGTCCCCTGAGTCCAAAAAAGTGGTTTTTGGGTATTGGTCTGTATGTGTGTGTGTGTGTGTGTGTGTGTGTGTGTGTGTGTGTGTGTGTGTGTGTGTGTGTGTGTGTGTGTGTGTATGAGTGTATGTGCGTCTCTGTACACAATATCTCATCTCCCAATTAACAGAATGACTTGAAATTTGGAACTTAAGGTCCTTACGATATAAGTATCCGACACGAACAATTTCGATCTGATGCAATTCAAAATGGTGAAAATGTTGTCAAAAACAGGGTTTTTTGCAATTTTCTCGAAAACGGCTCCAACGATTTTGATCAAATTCATACCTAAAATAGTCATCGATAAGCTCTATCAACTGCCACAAGTCCCGTATCTTTAAAAATTTCATGAGCTCCGCCCTATCAATGCAGATAGATTCCCAATTATCAGGCTTCAGATACAATTGAAACGAAAAAAATCAAGTGGAGAAGATTGAGCATGAAAATCTCTACAATTAATGTTCAGTAACATTTTCACCTAAAATTGAAAAAAAGCTTTAAATTCGAGAAAATGTGATTATTCAATTGCAAATTATTGTTGATTCTATTAAATCATTCACTATGAAAAGATAGCAGACCTCATGTGTGTCTCCAGTGTTATTGCCCAGTCACCAGCTGGCTCAAATCTTTGAATAGTAGACTTGTGATGCGCGGGAACACTAGCGTCAGGTGATCAATTTTCATAACGGCAAGGAAAGTTGTGTGAGTGCGCCACACCAGATTTTTACCTTTGTGCAACCAAATTTTCTTCGTTTCTACTAATCACGGTTAAAATGGTGCCAACTAATCAAAATTAGAAATTGTTACGCCGGTTAGTTTAATTGGCGTTATCGCTTGAAATTTCTGTTTTTTGAAAGCAAAATGCATCGGTTAGCACTAATCTCGATTAAAGTAGAGCATTCAATCGTGATTAAACGTTAATTGACGTACGAAAAACTGGGGGGTTCATCAATCATTGATACCAACGGTAGATAGTAAAAATAGAACAGTCTGAGAGACCATTCATTAGCATCACCTCCTATTGGTCTTTGAGGTTAATACGTTAGGTACTTTTCTACCAACTGTACAAAAACATAAATCAAAACTGATTGATTGATTGAGTACTTATGTAGATTACAATATATACTGGCTTATACACTTATATACAATAGCTTACAATACAGCAAAATTATAGATGAATTTACATAATATAGACTGAGAAAATAATTATTGAACTGTATATGATATGAAAAAGTAATTTGTAATATAATAACTATAGATAATTATATTGTAATGCATCTACATAAATTGGCGGAGCTTTGGACATATCAATGTCCATTCTTCGGAAAGAATATTAAAAATATCCTCCCCACTAACTCTCTACCAAACTTAAAAACTGTTGAGGGTACGGGAGGGCATGAGTTTGTCAACTGATGAATGTCAGGGCATCTGACATGACGCAAAGACTGCTTTTCAGGCAGCCGGGACAGACGACCCAACGGGAGTGTCCCGAGATAAATATCTTCTCCGGGCCGGGATTTGAACCCGGTTCTCTTCTGAATATTATAAAGCCAGCACCTAATTCATCAGTTACCAGTTACTAGCAGGTAACCCGTGCTTCACAAAGGTCTAATTAAGAACTTGACAAACTGGACCTACTGAGATTTTGAAGTATTGAAAATAGGCCTATAACCATCCTCGGTTAATCAAGAATCTATATGCACAATTTCAAGTTAATGAGTTGAGTAGTTGAGACGTGATGATGCGTCATTCGTGAATTTCCTATCCCCTACCTGTATAAGCCAATTCTTTCCTTCATTATCTTATAAATTTGATACGAACAACTCACTACCGTATCATATCCCCCACCAAACTTGAAACAAACAACACACTTCCGTATCAAATACCCCACCAAACTTGATACAAACAACTCAATTTCTCATTAATTTTGATACAAACTCGTTTTCCGTATCGATACACGAATGACTTATGAATGACGAATGACTTATGAATGACGAATGACTTATGAATGACGAATGACTTATTCCGTATGATACACTAATGAATTTCCTATCACTTGCGTGTAATATAATGATATTACAGATGAATGAATAACTGAAAAATAATTCTTACCTGTCTGAATTGCACCTCGGCGTCTGGAGCGTCGTTTTTGTCAGGATGTAGAACCAGTGACAAACGTCTGAACGCTTTTTTAATAGCAGATGCATCAGCATTCTAAAAAAGAATCAATCAATCAATCATTTATTTCTTTCCAAAACATACACGAAAAAGTCAAAAAACTAAAAACTAACTTAAAGCTAAAGAGAAATTAGTGACTGTATAAAATTCATTTTTTTACAGTAAACTCGTTTATACTGTAGCATGCTAAATCCATCAAATATGCTCTCAGCAATTCCTTAAATTTTGATCTATCAGGTTCATGTCTTATGCAACCTGGGAAACAACCAATAAATTTTATTCCCATGTACGTTGGACTTTGTTTATATTTTTCCTTATTGTGTTTCATTATGAAAAATACAAATGAAATGAAATGGAGCAACATCTTTACAAACAATGGAGAAATATATGCAATTGCAGAATAATATAAAAAAACACTTCATAATGAAGCAGAAGGAATTGAGACGTATTAAAAGGTATGAAGATCATGATATTTCTTCATAGCATACAAACGATTGGGTGTCATTCGTATGTACGATATCTCAAATAAGCAAGATTCAGCTGATCGCGAGGATTTTAGAAATTTCAGATTGTCTGGTTTGTCCCAGATTATTTGTCTCTGTTATCAGCCTGCAACGTGAACGCATTGCTGTGGAAATGTACAAACTGAACGGCACAACGTCCCAATTCTTTCAGTTTGTCTCGAATAGACACTCGCAGATCTGAAATCTCGAAGCCCTGAAGCACTCCCAAACAATTAGCATAGAGAACAATAGCGTAAGTAGATATCTCATGGTATAGGGAGTGTATGTCGTAACTTTTACTGTTATCTCAAGTCAATAGTCCACGTAGTTCTTTCCTGTGAAGCTTTATGACGCTGGTAGTCTCTCATATTGTGCCGTTCATACACTCTCGCCCGGTCAAAACAGTAAAAATCGACAATAATCGACAGTAATCTGCTTGAGATAACAGTAAAAGTTACGACATAAACTCCCTATACCATGGGATATCTACTTACGCTATTATTTCTCTATGCAATTAGGCAACAAACCGGAGCTAGAAAAAGATAGAGGTATCTGCTTTCTTTAATGACAGACAAGGATAGAGCGATCTGCTTTGTTTAATGATAGACAAGGATAGCAAATAGCAAACTAAGTTTGCCTCAACCAACTAACCGTCTTCCTTGCAGCGTTAATTGAATGGGAAGTATTTGTGATATTAATAAGGGATACTGACATTTTGATGTGAATAAATTAACTTGAAAGTCTACCTGAGGAATATCCAGCAAAGTGTAGAAGTTCTGATTGATTTCTTCCACCGCATCAAAAACCTCCATCTCGTCTGTGGCAAATCCAAAAACTGACGTAATTCCAAAGATAAACACAAGTATTAGAAAGGGAAGACTGAAGGAAGAACCAGATAACGACGCCATATTGGAATCTGCGAACAAAAGAAGAAAGAATCTGTAAAAAAATAAAGTCATAGAAAAACGGAACATATTGAAATAGCCCAGTATTATACAGTAAAGATAGCATATTTATTTATTTATTCACATTGTGTACAAATAATACCTAACATGAGGAAAGGCGGCACAACAGGCTCATGCCCAAAACTGTCCCATTTCCAATTTATACTATACTGTCCAAATCAAAATGTTGGTTATGTCACTTTCACTTTTCAAAATAAAATTTACGCACTTCAATACTCAGATAGACGAGTAAATTTTGAATCAAATAGGTACTATTAGAGTCTAAAATAAAAAATCTAGAACAGTATCTTAGTAATTATTCAAAAAGTCTAAATTTTGAATGAAACTATAAATTTTTGAGCTAAAAACTTGACACTTTACAGAAAATTACCATATCCCATGGTTTGTAAAATTCATTCAAAGTTTGGAAGTTTTGTATCAAATTATGGTGTTGTGTATCAAGTTCAGATGATACTGTATCATATTGTGTTGATACTGTACATCATTTATGGTGATACGCCATGGTATAGGGCATTTATGTGGCAAATGTGATTGTTAACTGAAGCCGATGGTCCTATAGTGAGATCTACGTTATAATGACAGTGGATAAAGATAGAACAATAGCGATGCCGATTCTCTGTATTAATTAATCATATTTCTACACTGTCAAAAACATAATTAACACCGTTGTGGACCTAGAAAAGGATAGTACCACCGGCTTTGTCGAATGATAGACAAGGATAGCAAAACCAAAGTTGATCAAATACTGTCATTATAAGGTAGACCTCACTATAGTAGGTAGTTGTTTTTGGTAAAGCTATGTGACGCTGGTAGTCTCTCATACTGTGCCCGTCTTACACTCTTACACTCCCAACAACACACTAATAATAGACAGTGTATAGGGTGTCTATGTTGCAAATGTGAGTGTTAACTGAAACCGATAGTCCTAGTAGTTGTTCTTGGTAAAGCTATGTGACGCTGGTAGTCTCTCATACTGTGCCCTTCTTACACTCTTACACTCCCAACAACACACTAATAATAGACAGTGTATGGGGTGTCTATGTTGCAAATGTGAGTGTTAACTGAAGCCGATAGTCCTAGTAGTTGTTTTTGGTGAAGCTATGTGACGCTGGTAGTCTCTCATACTGTGCCCGTCTTACACTCTTACACTCCCAACAACACACTAATAATAGACAGTGTATAGGGTGTCTATGTTGCAAATGTGAGTGTTAACTGAAACCGATAGTCCTAGTAGTTGTTCTTGGTAAAGCTATGTGACGCTGGTAGTCTCTCATACTGTGCCCTTCTTACACTCTTACACTCCCAACAACACACTAATAATAGACAGTGTATGGGGTGTCTATGTTGCAAATGTGAGTGTTAACTGAAGCCGATAGTCCTAGTAGTTGTTTTTGGTTAAGCTATGTGACGCTGGTAGTCTCTCATACTGTGCCCTTCTTACACTCTTACACTCCCAACAACACACTAATAATAGACAGTGTATAGGGTGTCTATGTTGCAAATGTGAGTGTTAACTGAAACCGATAGTCCTAGTAGTTGTTCTTGGTAAAGCTATGTGACGCTGGTAGTCTCTCATACTGTGCCCTTCTTACACTCTTACACTCCCAACAACACACTAATAATAGACAGTGTATAGGGTGTCTATGTTGCAAATGTGAGTGTTAACTGAAACCGATAGTCCTAGTAGTTGTTTTTGGTGAAGCTATGTGACGCTGGTAGTCTCTCATACTGTGCCCTTCTTACACTCTTACACTCCTAACAACACACTAATAATAGACAGTGTATAGGGTGTCTATGTTGCAAATGTGAGTGTTAACTGAAGCCGATAGTCCTAGTAGTTGTTTTTGGTGAAGCTATGTGACGCTGGTAGTCTCTCATACTGTGCCCTTTTTACACTCTTACACCAAAAGACAATACTTTTTACAATAACATTCAACCCATATTATGGGTGAAATACTAAAGGATATTGAATGGATTATTCATTTTAATATTGTTATACGAGATGAATTGCAGCAGATTTATTGACTTGTGTAAAGAAATAAATATTATATAAAAATTGAGGTAATATCAAGTGTTGATGTAGGCCTATTGCACCTTGATAACACAATTCGTATAGCTTTTATTGGTGGGGAGTCCCTGACGGAAGTTCCACCTCGTCTAAATATATTATTTAAGCCGTCAACTGGCTTTACGACTGCCATACTTTAGCCAGGACCGACAATATAACGTGCCCATCTTATAAAATGGGCGTGACCTGTTCAAAAACTTTAGGTGATAACCGGGGTTTGAACCGATGATCTCTATGCTGCTAAGCAAGCACTCTACTCACTAGACCACGGATCACTACAAAACAGCTACACCTTAAAAACATATTGTACCTAAACAATCTTAACTTCAAGACATTGTTTTCAATCATTAAAACCAAACTAAGACAATATGTTGAAAGATTTGATGAAGATTATCTACTATCGATATCTTGACAAGAAAACTACTAGTAACTTCAAATAATACTACAAATATGGTCCAACATATGTTATATAGTTGAGTGAAAAATTGAATTTTGAATAATATATTCCCTGAAAATTTTACAGATACATTCAAATTGGAAAAACGGTATCATTCTTACATATTTTATCAAGAATATATAAGAAAATGAAGTGTAATACTTACCAGAAAGCAGTATAATATGGGTCTGTAATCAAACCAAAATAGGTTATGTTTCCGTGTTAGAAACCGGAAGATGCTTTTGGCAAGTTTTTCTGTAGTGTTTTGATTGTTCAATATCTGCAAATCTACGTATTGAGCTAAATGGATAAGCTAGATTGACATTTTTTAAGCCAGAAATTACATTTTAAATTTAATAAACACACTTGACGTTCGTCGGTGTGTCATGTCAACGCACAGAAATCTCAAAGGAAAGGATCAAAGGAAGCCATTAATGTCAAACAGCTGTTTAGTGAAATCAATCAAAACATATTTTTGGTCTGGTGACACTTGGAATATTCTAATGAAATTCTAAGAATAACTATGGATAGATAATACTCATTTCTTGATCAATTCAATATTAAAAAATATTATCAAATCATTATAGTCCATAGTAATCTTTATTTCATAAAATCGATAAAAGATATAAATTGAGTTCTCTACTTTCTTGACTCGTCCATCTAAACTGCGTAGCACTCTAGCAGCTACTTGTCCGTCTATGCTGAGTGCAATTTTTCATAGTCTAAAATGGCGGCTCCGTCTATAGGAATGTTGTGTCGAACTAGTAATTTTGCCCTTGCACAGGTAAATAATTTGTCGAATTTGTGATTAGATTCAATTATTTGACGTACATGAAATATTTTTCATATCATTTCATTGTTGCTGTTTGTATCAATACTTTTATTTTACACTCCCATCTAGCAATTTAGCTGCATTTCTCTTGACCTATGTTACCTTATTTTGTTGTGTAACAACTCATATCAAATACTTATCATTGACCGATTTCGCAATAATGAAAGATATTTAATTAATATTTACTCGTTTTTTTCTTTTAATTGGTTCTATTCAAGTAAAATGTCGGTTACGTAACTAGGGTCAGTTTCAATGTCACTTGTTTTGGCTCACGTCAACAAGTTGATCAAATTTTATAAAGACAAATTCGAAAAAATCCTATGTCCTTTTACATATTTCCTTATTCTCCTTGAAATATTGCTTCACTGTTTTTTCCAATTATATAACTTGATCTACTCATAAATTCAGTCTAAAAATTGAATTGACTCACTTTTATTTTACAATATTTTTCTCTTATATTCCAGTTATGTTAATGACAAATTTTGCCATCAATTACTTATTTTACCACTGATATTCCAATATATTTCTAACAAGAGATATTCAACAGAAATATCGACTATCGTTCTCAAGCTTCATTGATATTTTATCATTTTTAGATTATGAACTATGATACACACTATTATACACTGTATAATAAATATGTGTTTGTAATATATTTTTTTAATAATTTTAGTTTACCATAGTTCTACCATTTTCCATTTATCATTGTATAATATTCATTTCAAATTTTCAATTAAAACTATAAAATAGAAAAATTGACTTCTGCTCCTGCAAATGTTGACAGAAGAACTAAATAGCAAATGGAAATATTAAAAAACTTTGCCTGGACCGAGAATGGCCGAAATCATAGTCTAAATGAATGAAGCTATTCAGAGCCTAAAATTCTATAATCATAATAATAATTAAGCTATTTTAAAAATCCAAATAAACTTGAATGCTCTTAAATGTCTGTCAATAATTATGGAATACTTATAAGCATTTTCACAAATAAAAGCAATTTCTCATATCTTTCCATAACCTATCTGAGCGATAGCAAGCGAATCGAGTGCTGGCATCCACACTCTTGCGCTCGTCGTCATTTGTAAGCGCACTTGGCGAGAGTGTGGATACGGCATTGAATAAATAGTTTATTTGAATAAATTGGCTAGGATTGGTCTAGGCCGACCAGGTTGATCTAGTGGTAAGGAGCCACAAACTTCGGTCTGATAGCGCCGCCTGATTCGTGGGCTCGAATCCTTCCTTCTTCTTCTTCTCCTTCTTCCTCTTTTTCTCTTCCTTCTTCTTCTTCTTCTTCTACTTTTCCTCCTTCTTCTCTTCTCCTCCTCCTTCTTCTCCCTCTTATTCAATTCACCAACGCACTTTCCATTACCCCGCACAAGCCAGGAGCTCATATGGTCATCATGCGTTTTAAAAATAATGAATAAAATTGTTGTTTTCTACTAAAATAGTTGTTACTTCACAGGTAAGACACGTGAGCAGCTCGAATGCTGTGGGTGGACTCAAGGCAGCGGCGGCGGCTGCAGCGTCCCCCCAGAGCGACGCGGCGCCCCGCATCAAAAAGTTCGCCATCTACCGCTGGAACCCCGATGAACCCCAGAAGAAGCCCGAAATGCAAATTTTCGATGTCGATCTCAACAAGTCAGTATATGCCTACTTTCTATAGTGAGATATTTAGGGCTAAATGATACAGTTGATTTGCAACGCGTTGCAATGTATTTGATACAGTTTTCTTGTTGACCGAAGCGAAGCTGAGGTATTAGTTTCGACTCGATCGGCTTTTGTCTGTTTGTTTGTTTGTACCGCAGTTACAGTCGCAGTTATTGTCCGATTTGGATGAAATTTGGTGTACAAGTTCTTTGAAACAAGGCGCAGAAATCGTATGTGTAACGATTTTTGATAAGACCTCCGGTTTTTAAATAAATTGAATATAAATTGTGCCGCTCTAAAATGTGCTGTATTGAATGAATGGTATCATTGGAATGCTATCGATAGAGGACAAGAGTTGTCAGCGGTGAACCTTGAAACGTCTGAGCCGCTCCAAATCATACTCTATTTATTAATAATTGAAGAAAACTTCTCACTTGATTGCACCATTTCTTCCCTTTTCAACACGATATTTCCCTGTTTTATAGATGAATAGTTTCTAGACCTACGGAACCGGCCGGAGACATCACAGCTTAGTTAGTTAGCTCTTGTTTTAGTTTTAGTATGAGATCGGAAACCGACTTGTGAGCATAAACATTCTGCATAGGCATAACAAGCCGCCATAACATTGAATCCACTTTTCATGAAAAACATTATTAGCAACCTCCTGTCATTGTCACCAACATATCCATCATTTTCCGTCTCACTATCGTCTGTGAGACGATTCATCGTCTAAATTGCCTACTGCATATTCCATTATTCTATCAGTTGACCGATTTATTATAATTGATTGTAAGAAAAGTTGCAATATATGGGGACAATATGAAGGTACCTCCTTGAGAGACATTTATAAGTCCGGTGTCCCTGGAAACAATGTCTTTAGCACTTGCAATGGAGAAAATAATAGATAACATGGATGAATCTTCACAATATACTGTACTTTCTTAATGGCCCTTCTCATTAGTTTGAAAGTTGTAGGCTATTCATGAGCGAGGTCTACTGTTTGCACTAGTTATTTGTAACACGTTGCAATAAATTTGATACAGTTTTCTTGTTATTTGTAACACGTTGCAATATATTTGATACAGTTTTCTTGTTATTTGCAACACGTTGCAATGAATTTGATACTGTTTTCTTGTTAATTGTAACACGTTGTAATATATTTGATACAGTTTCATTTAATTATGGTTGGAATTCAAAAGACTTTTGCGCTATCTTTGACTTGTTTGTATTGATATTTTGTTTTCTTGTATTATCTTTGTGTTGTTGGGAGTGTAAGGCTCAACTGACACTTAGGCGACTCAGGTGGAGAAGAGACTGGACTCTAGTGGAGAGCATGTGTTTTGAAATGGTGACGTCGCGGAGACTAGAATCGACTGGTCTGAGTGTCACCATTTGGAAACACATGCTCTCCACTAGAGTCCAGTCTCTTCTCAACCTGAGTCGCCTAAGTAGTGTGAGTTGAACCTAAAGGTGCGTACAGATTTATGCACCGCGAACATGAGCAATTCATTTTTAATCAGCTTATGCCAAGCTTTTTATATCTGTATCTTACCGTCTCTGTAAAAATACAGATATAGTCAGCTGATTAAAAGTGAATTGCTCATGTTCGCGGCGCGTATATCTGTACGCACGTTAAGGGCTACATGATACAGTTGATTTGCAACGCGTTGCAATTATTTGATACAGGTTTCTTGTTATGTGCAACACGTTGCAATAAATTTGATACAGGTTAATTGTTATTTGCAACTCGTTGCAATAAATTTAATACAGGTTTCTTGTTATTTGCAACACGTCCATCTTTTAAGGCGTTGCAACCTTCAGTCTGCCACTGCTAACTGGTTTCGGCTTTGAATCCCATCGAATAGGCATGGACGTTTCATCTCACCCATAATTCACCCTCGCACAAGCAAAACGCTTATGTGTGCATCATCCGCAATAAAAAAGTTGATAGAGGTTTCTTGTTATTTGCAACGATTTGTAACAAGTTGCTATATGTTTGATACAGGTTTCTTGTTATTTGCAACACATTGCAATAAATTTGATACAGGTTTCTTGTTATTTACAACACGTTGCAATAAATTTGATACAGGTTTCTTGTTATTTGCTACACATTGCAATAAATTTGATACAGGTTTCTTGTTATTTTCAACACGTTGCAATAAATTTGATACAGGTTTCTTGTTATTTGCAACGTTTTTCGATCTATTATTTAATACAACTTTATAAATTAGCTTCTCACACCCGGTTGCACAAAGGCCTGTTAACTTTTAATCCTGAATGTCACGAGAACTAATCAGAGAAGCCTTCTTAGAAAATAACTTTCTCTGATTGGTTCTCGTGGAATTAATCACGATTAAAATTCAATCGGCTTTTGTGCAACAGGGTCTTAGAATTATAAACTAAACCATCAAATAAACAACGAATTAACACTCTATGTTGAGGTGTTTTTTTATGTGTATATTTTTAATGATAGATATAGAATAGAATAACTGCCTTTATTCTTTAGGAGGGCGAAGTTAGGGCGCAGTCGGCCCTCTTTTACAAATGTAGATTCATTTTTGCAAATATAAAGCATAAAGTTTAACATTGTAGCACCACAAATAAGACTCACTAAAACCATGAGAAGCCATACTTTCCAACAGTGCATATTGTATAATAAACTGCCTCAAACAACCAGGAATCTGCCTCCAAACAAATTTAAGAAAATTGTATACAGTTATCTGAAAAATAATGCCTTTTACTCACTTGAGGAATACCTGAATTGAATGTAACGTAGATATGCTTTATCTGTTCAATTTGTATCGATTTTCTGTTCAATTGTGTGTAGACTACTTTTTAAAAGTATGTATTATGACTTGCCTAATGCTATAATTGTAGCCTGATGGTTAATAAAATTAATCTTGAATCTTGAAATAAAATTGAGTAATTGTTTGTTTGATACATTTTCAGATGCGGTCCCATGGTGCTAGATGCTCTGATCAAAATCAAGAACGAAGTGGACCCGACTCTGACCTTCAGGCGGTCATGTCGCGAGGGCATCTGTGGATCATGCGCCATGAACATCAGTGGCACCAACACACTGGCCTGCATCACGTGAGTAGGCCTATAGTGAGGTCCACGTTATAATGGCAGTATTTGATTAACATTGGTGTTGCTATCATTGTTTATCATTCCACAAAGCAGATACCTCTATCCTGTTTCGTATCAAATTATGATGTTGTGTATCAAGTTGAGATGATACTGTATCATATTGTTTTGATACTGTATCATATTGTCGAACACTACTATTGCTATAGTGAGGTCCATATTATAATGACAGTATTCTATTAACATTGGTGTTGCTATCCTTGTCTATCATTCAACAAAGCGGATAGCGCTATCTCTTTCTCGCTTTGCTCTGTTGCCAGATTGTCTTTTAACAATGTAGAATAATAAATTAATTAACAAAATATTTCATCTTAATTGATGTAAATTCATTATGAAATTATTGAAAAATATAATTTCTTGCTTAATAAAATGTAATTGATTATTTTAAACGAGAATGAACAGTTGATATTACATTAATAAACCTGTATCAGCTACCGTCTATAGAAGGTATTGACAAGACAGAAGATCGGCAACGTTCTTCTCCTATCTTTCTCCACTGCCATTATAACGTGGACCTCACTATATGACAAATATTTTTCAAGATTTATAACACAAGATGTTTATCTAATTTTATACACTAGACAATTTGAAATATCTCCTATATTTTGGTAGAGAGTTAGTGGGGAGGATATTTTTAATATTCTTTCCGAAGAATGGACATTGATATGTCCAAAGCTCCGCCAATTTATGTAGATGCATAACAATATAATTATCTATAGTTATTATATTACAAATTGCTTTTTCATATCATATACAGTTCAATAATTATTTTCTTAGTTTATATTTTGTAAATTAATCTATAATTTTGCTGTATTGTAAGCTATTGTATATAAGTGTATAAGCCAGTATATATTGTAATCTACATGAATAAAGTACTCAATCAATCAATTTTTCTCTACTGCCATTATAACGTGGACCTCACTATATGCCAAATATTTCTCATGACTTATAGCACAAGATGTTTATCTTTTTTTATACACTAGACAATTTGAGATATATCCTATATTTTGGTAGAGAGTTAGTGGGGAGGATATTTTTAATATTCTTTCCGAAGAATGGACATTGATATGTCCAAATCTCCGCCAATTTATGTAGATGCATAACAATATAATTATCTATAGTTATTATATTACAAATTGCTTTTTCTTATCATATACAGTTCAATAATTATTTTCTTAGTCTATATTTTGTAAATTCATCTATAATTTTGCTGTATTGTAAGCTATTGTATATAAGTGTATAAGCCAGTATATATTGTAATCTACATGAATAAAGTACTCAATCAATCAATCTTTCTCCACTGCCATTATAACATGGACCTCTCTATTATTTTTCAAGATTTATAACACAAGATGTTTATCTAATTTTATACACTAGACAATTTGAGAACTAGCTGATCTGAGGAACTCTCCGCCTATCTCTTCAAGTCCTCTATCAATCAATCAATCAATAGTTTATTTTTCCTTATACAATGCATACATGAATGTCTATAATTACATAAATACAATTGACAATTAACATAATAAGTTGAAAGTAAAATAGTATTTTCGCCACACTGCACAGAAAGCAGCTGTTTTCCAGTCCCTACGTAGATCTGAAAGACATTGTTTGCAAACGACTCTCGTCTGACGTCAGAACAGGTTTCTTTCCGGCCTAGGCCCAAAAGAGTACCCTTTCCAGCCGCTAACATGGAACTAAGAAAGGTGATCAAAAAACTTTCCATTATTTGTGTTCATTATTCAATAATTAAAACATTTATAGACTAACTAGCAGGTAACCCGTGCTTCGCAAGGGTCTATTTTGAAACTTGACAAACTAAAAACTTGACGTAATGAAATCTAGAAGAATTAAGATAGGCCTATAAGAATCGAATCCTCGGTTGATTAAAAATTTATATGCAGCATTTCAAGTTAATCAGTCCAGTAGTTCAGATGTGATGATGCGTCAAACATAATTTTCCTATCCTTTACACGTGTACACGTGTTTAAGCCAGTCCTTTCCTTCATTATAGTATAGAAGATGATAATATTCATCTATCTATCATCTATCTATCATCTTCTATACTATAATAAAGGAGATGAATGAGAATAAATTTTGAAAGGTTTGAGATATCGATGTGCGGTTTTCACCATACATTTTCTCTGGAAATCCTGTATCGGGATCATGTTTCATATGACCACCTTTCAATTATAAAAAGAAGAAGTTGGATTCAAAATGGCGGAAAAAATTTGGGTGCAACGTAAAATTTGTTTTTATCATTCGAAAAGGATCCCCAATCATACCAATCATCTAATTTCCCTTCTAAGAGAAATGTTCTGCTGTTTCCATACAACAACTGGGAGCATGACACATAATTGAAAACTTGACAAACTAAAAACTTTATGTAATCAAATCTTGAAGAATTGAAAATAGGTCTATAACCATCCTCGGTTAAGCAAGAATCTATATGCAAAATTTCAAGTTAATAAGTCCAGTAGTTCAGACGTGATGATGCGTCAAACATAATTTTCCTATCCTTTACACTTGTATTGAAGGAAGCACGTGTATAATCCAGTTCTTCCCTTCATTATAGTATAGAAAATGGATAGATGGATGGATGATCATTCTTATTTTACTAAAAGACAGAATAAGTTGAGTAGTTTCCCTTTTAGAGAAATTTTGACAACTCACAAAACTTATTACTCTCCTTGCCCTATTACCATAGGTAAGGAGAGTATTGCTTTCCGAAAAAAATTAAGGTACCCCAATTTCTAAATTTCTATACGTTTCAAGGTCCCCTGAGTCCAAAAAAAAGATTTTTGAGTATTGGTCTGTATGTGTGTATGTATGTATGTGTGTGTGTATGTGTGTGTGTGTGTGTGTGTGTGTGTGTGTGTGTGTGTATTGTGTGTATGAGTGTATGTGCGTCTGTGTACACGATATCTCATCTCCCAATCAACGGAATGACTTGAAATTTGAAACGTAAGATTTGAAACACGAACAATTTCGGTCATATGCAATTCAAGATAGCGGCAAAAATGGCGAAAATGTTGCCAAAAACAGGGTTTTCGCGATTTTCTCAAAAACGGCTCCAACGATTTTCATCAAATTTATACCTAGAGTAGTCATCGATAAGCTCTACTGCCACAAGTCCCATATCTGTAGAAATTTCAGGAGCTCCGCCCCTGAAATACCGATTTTGGAATTTTAATTGAATAAAAATGGAAGAGAATAATTTCTTCATGTAAATATCAACACCTTTATTCAAAGACATATTAACTGCATGCGTTTTCTTATTGCCGATACAGCATTGATGAAACTGTAGACGTTTATTTAGCACTTTGTCTCAAAAAACTGTTCTAGCTGAAAAATTAATAATCCATACAACGTGTAGGCCTAACATTTTATCAGGAAAACGGAGTTTCAAAACTATGTTTTTTCTAAACTGATGTTTTCGAGATAATTTATTTGATGCAGCTGTTTCACATTCACCATATTATTATAAAGAGTTTGTGAAAATTACAATATTTATTAATTATCAAAACAATACTTTTATTATATTTATAATAAAAATATTATCATTATTATTAAAAATATTTATCAAATAGCAGGAACCCGTGCTTCGCAAGGATCTATTTTCAAAATTGTAATCTGAAAACTTGACGTAATGAAATTTTGAAGAATTGAAAATAGGCCTATAACCATCCTTGGTTAATTAAGAATCTAGCCTATATGCAAAATTTCAAGTTGATTAGTCCAGTAGTTCAGACGTGATAATGCGTCAAACATAATTTTCCTATCCCGTACATGTATAAGCCAACTCTTTATTTTATTATAGATATGGTTAACGACTGCAAGAGATAGGAGTGTGGAACAGAATAGTTGTGAAACTATGATAGCCCCAGAAGTTTCTCGAACACAATAGTAGGTACTACATGAACTTTTTGAAAGTGATTTAAAAAAAATGTTAAAAAAACAGAACTGAAAGCTGTCAACCTTATCATTCTACCTCCATTTAGAGAGTTCGATTCTTGTTGGCAAGAAACATGTTATTCAACGCAGAAATCATTGTTAATTTACTAAACTATAGGATAAGTTGAATAGTTTCCCTTTCAGGGGGAGTTTTGACAACCCACAAAACTCATTTTTCATTTGAGGAAATATCGAAAAGGTGCATAGGATCTTTTTTTTCTTCAGCTTGCCAAAATATCCCTCATTTCAATATTAAAATTTTTGACTGACTCTACAGTGAGTCAATAGTTCTATCATGGCTCGAATAATTTTGAAATTGTAATAAAATAAAAATGATAGAGAATAATCAATTCATGTGAATGTCAACACCTTTATTCAAAGACATATTAACTGCATGCGTTTTTGTATTGCCGATACAGCATTGACAAAACTGTAGACGTTTATTTAGCAGTCTCAAAAAACTGTTCTAGCTAAAAAATTAATAATCCATACATTGGGCCTATACATTGCATCAGGAAAATGAAGTTCAAAACTATGGTTTTCCTAAACATATGTTGTTGACATAATTTCTTTGGTGCAGCTGTTTCACATTCGCCATATTATTATACAGAGTTTGTGGAAAAAATATTGATTATCAAAACAATACTTTTATTATATTAATAATAATATTATACATATTTATCAATTATCAGAACAATATTATTGAGGTTGAGTGGAATCAGGTAGAAAGCAATAACAGAACAGATGTTCTTTTTTGAATTTCTATCATATTATTTTGTTATTTCCAATGATTACAACATATGTTAGGATATCACATATCAATAAATAAATTATTTCATTTCCATATGGCACTCACCTTACCATGTTCATAACCTTACTTAATAGGATCCTTTCTCATCCTTTGAAACCCTTAGAGGCAATATATCTCAAAATCCGTTCTTAGTGCGCGTCTAGCATGTTTGAAGAATACTTGTGCAAAGTTTCAAGTCTGTAGGACAATTAGTTTGAGCTGTAGTGTGATTTTACATCAAAATTTTCGAAAAATGTCCTCTCCTGGACCACTCTGAGCTCCTGATCGAAATTTTTCTGCATAGATCTATTTTTTTTCGTAGCTGAACAAAAAAGTTCCTCATGACTTTGCTGTGCAATGAGCGGTTAAAAAGTACAAAATTTTGGGGGGGCCCTAGCTCCCTCAGGGGGGCAAATTTCTGAAAATCCTTTCTTAGTGGATGTTTTCAGGCTACCATAAACAATCGTGCAAAATTTCAAGTTTTTAGGCCCAGTAGTTTGGGCTGTGGTGTGATTCAAGTCTGTCGGGGCTTAGCCTTTTATAAGTATAGAGATAATATCATCTTATTGTCATTTGAAAGAATAAAAAAGTATAAACTCAACCTCCCACATAATTGAACATCTTTCAGGTTATTTAGACAAATCAGAATAAAAAATAAAAATACTTGGACAATTTCCTGATATTCAGATTACCTCAGATTTGCTAGAGCTATCACCTTCCACTTCTGCTTTCGGAAGTGCTTAGTAAACAACAAACTATTCTCATATATATATTGTTTATTTTTGTGTGTGGCGAAAAATAGCGTTCGCACCACGGGCAAAAATGTTTTTCCGGCTCTCAATCTTTTCTAGTCCTCGGCCTACGGCCTCGGACTTGAAAACCGATTTCGAGCCGGAAAAATCTCATTTTCTGCTCTAGGTGCGAAATATATTATATTATTAAATACGGAAAGTCCCTGAAAAGGTTAAAAACCAGAGTTATGATGTCCTCTATGAAATTATACTCATCGGTTTTCGTTTGGTTTGTTAGCAAAATCGACACCAATTTGAGCGCGCCACAGAAGATCTACCCGCTGCCGCATCAGTATGTGATCAAGGACCTGGTGCCCGACATGAACAACTTCTATGAACAGTACAAGATGATCAAACCGTGGCTGATCAGGGAGAAGGAGCCGGAGGCCGGACAAGCACAGTACTTGCAGAGCATTGATGACCGAGCTAAGTTGGTGAGTCGATTATCAAAGATATCGATGTTTTTTAATATCGTCAGTTTTGATTGGCGATATTTTAGTATCGATAATGTATTATCGATATTTTTAATATCGATACTTTGGGTTTAATATCGACCGAGCTAAGTTGGTGATTCAAAATTGGTGTCGATTATCAAAGATATCGATATTTTCAATGGTCAACACACATGTCGTTAGTGGCCAACCTAAAAATGAACTGCAATGTAGATGATGAAGAAGAATTTAAGATATTTTACTCCAGAATTGTTTATTTTTGAAGTTAAATAAACTTTGAATTTTTATTGATGACCGAGCTAAGTTGGTGAGTCAAAATTGGTGTCGATTATCAAAGATATCGATATTTCAATGTTCAACACACATGTCGTTGAGCCAACCTAAAAATTAACTGCAATGAAGATGAAGAAGAAGAATTTAAGATATTTTACTCCATAGTTATTTATTTTTGAAGTTAAACTAGTAGTTCTGTGAACAGTAGGCCTATTCTCATCCACAAGTACCTGATTGAAACTATAGACCTTATGGAAATACAGCAATAGACTGGCTTCTCCACACATCTGTGTAATCATTTGTCAGCTGATTTATGATGAATAATTCTATAGTCTGATTTTTACTCTAATATTGCAGTATGAAGTAGGCTCCTTTTTCCTTTTATATTATCCTTGAAATGCAAAATTTCCAAAAAATCTTGTATATACGTCGACGCGCAATTAAAAAAGGAACATACCTTATGAAAAACAATAATCCAATGAACTTACTCGAGTTTAATAGTATTTAATATATTTAGTGTAAAATTATAAATTAACTTTGGCCTATGAATGCATATGCATATATAAATGAATAAATGAATAAATAAATGAATATTTATCATATATTTATTTATATGTGTACTATTGCCATATACTAATGATTACATAAATTGTAATTTTGTGTTGTCTATGTTTATAGGATGGTCTCTACGAGTGCATTCTGTGCGCGTGCTGCACGACCTCATGTCCGAGCTACTGGTGGAACGGCGACAAATACCTGGGGCCGGCTGTGCTGATGCAGGCATATCGCTGGATCATTGACAGCCGAGACGAGGCCACTGCGCAGCGACTCACTGCTCTCAAGGACCCCTTCTCTGTCTTTAGATGCCACACCATCATGAACTGCACACGCACTTGTCCCAAGGTACATTAACTCACACTATAATCATAGCATTCATTCATAACTATATCATTATATTATGATTCATTGATAACTTCCTTACTACTCGTGCTATTCATTGATAACGTACTTTACAACATGCTAGTACTTTACGGCTCAACTCACACTTACGCGACTCTAGTGGAGAAAGAAAGAAAGATAGAAAGAAATATTTATTGCCAAAATCATTAAACAAACTTTACAAATGTGAAAAATATAAAAATTTTCATATACAATACATTACAAAAACTTAAAGAATTGAAATATTTTCCATTTAAAAATCGATTATAATATTATCATTGGCGTTACCAGCAAAACTAAGTAGTTTGAGCGATGGCAACGAGTAATCAGTCGGCTATAATTAGTGGCTTGAGATTCAGTCGAAAATAGAAAAAATATAATAAAGAAAAAAAGAGCATGTGTACGTTCTGTATACAGTAAATTGTTCCAGTTCCAATCGTAAATTGGTCCATCACGTGACTATAGTGAGGTCCACGTTATAATGACAGTGGATAAAGATAGAAGAATAGCGATGCCGATTCTCTGCATTAATTAATCATATTTCCCTTTTTGTGTAGTTGAGAAGTTGATATTGTGGTAATTATTCATATTGAATGAAAAAGACTAAGAAATTGTCAAAAAACCACTGATTTATTGATAATTAGAAAGACCGGTTTCGGTTATTACACCATTGTCAATCTCTGATAAAACTCTATCAGAGATTGACAATGGTGTAATAACCGAAACCGGTCTTTCTAATTATCAATAAATCAGTGGTTTTTTGACAATTGCTTAGTCTTTTTCATTCAATAATCATATTTCTACACTGTCAAAAACATAATTGGCATCGTTGTGGACCTAGAAAAGGATAGTTCCACTGGCTTTGTCGAATGATAGACAAGGATAGCAAAACCAAAGTTGATCATATACTGTCATCATAAGGTGGACCTCAATACATTAATTTGTAAGGTGAGCGATGTGCTATTTCTCCAAGATTGAAAGAATCGGTGCCGGTTGCACAAAAGCCGGTTAAATTTTAATCGTGATCAATTTCTCAATTGATTCCCCAATTTTTCCAAAATAGTCCAAAATGTTCCCATGGAACGCCATTTCAAAATTGTTGGTTCAAGCTTTTGGCGCGCACATATAAAGTTGATTTACACTAAACTGTGTCGTTTACTAGCTGCGTGAATGAAGAAAGGCTGTTTTACAAACCTACTGTCTAGAAAAGTGTAAATTTCTTTTATTCCATTACTCTCAAATTTTCTATCGAGAAAAATTCATGAATGGTTATCAAACATCATATTGTTGGTTATGTATTCTATGCATTGGTAAACAAACTATCAGCGCATGCGCATAGAAGCAAGCAGACTACAATAATCGACCAATGAGAGCTCAGATAATTGGAACTGTACCAGGTCGGACAATTTACCACACACTTCGACTGTGGGGCAGAAAAATGGAACTGGAACAGGTTTCTGGAACAGAATCTGCAAAATTCCTCCCATGGAACGCGGAGCTTTTTACTTGTAAATTGTGAATCGGACAATTTACCACATTCCATGTACACAGAACGGGCCCCATGTGTTTCCAAATGGTGACAGTCGCGGAGACTAGAGTCGACTGGTCTGAGTGTCACCATTTGGAAACACATGCTCTCCACTAGAGTCCAGTCTCTTCTCCACCTGAGTCGCGTAAGTGAGTTGAGCCATAGAGAACAATAGCGTAAGTAGATATCCCATGGTATAAGACGTTTATGTCGCAACTTTTACTGTTATCTCAAACCGATAGTCCACGTAGTTCTTTCCTGTGAAGCTGTGTGACGCTGGTAGTCTCTCATACTGTGCCGTTCATACACTCTCACCCCAACCAAACAGTAAAAATCTACAATAATCGGCTTGAGATAACAGTAAAAGTTGCGACATAAACGTCTTATACCATGGGATATCTACTTACGCTATTGTTTCTCTATGTTTGAGCCTACAGGTGATATTCATTGATTATGACACCTTGTATTTTTTACTTGTTACACTAACCTTTCCCCCACACGCCAACAAGGAAAAGATTAATTAGGTATCAAGCTCGCTTCGCACGCTCTTGTTATGAAATAGGCTCTCGCTATTCTTGCCTCGATTGTGGAATAGCCTCGGCTTTAACTGGTGGAGGCTGGCTACCCTTGCCTAAAATATGTTTTCCGACCAGGCCGGTAAAACTTTACGGCCCTAGGGCTGTAAAATGACCTTGAATAACAGCTGATTCTGATTTGATATGAACGGGTTTACAAAATAGTTTATGAAACAGAATCAGTTTATGCTTCTAGAATTGAATAAAGTATTTTGCAATAAGATACTATCATTTCATTTGGATGAATGAAATACAAATAAGATATTATAAACTACTCAAATTCAATTTTCAGAGTATAATAGAATCTAACCTCAAACCTCATAGTACTGCGTTTATCACAAAACCTGGTGGATAGTTTTGGAACTACTTGGGCAATATCCATGGTGCTGAACGTTTTAACAAATAGTTTATGAAACAGAATCAGTTTATGCTTCTAGAATTGAATAAAGTATTCTGCAGTAATATACTATCATTTTATTTGGATGAATGAAATAGAGGTAAGATATCTTCTTCTTCTATATAATAAGAGAGAGTGGGGTTGTGTTTGTTCGCATCAAAACATGTCAACTTGTGGATTGCATACCGGAAAAACGGGAATGATTTAGATCTCCAAATTTTGAACATAGATTCTAAAAATATCAATCTCGTGCACCTGGAAGCCCAAATTTCTATTTTCCTTCTAGATTTTTCAGAATATTAATGTTCAAATTCATCTATGCTACCGTAGGCTAATTGAAGTTCCATAGCCCAAAGTGTGTATTTTTATCAGCAGGTTATAAGACTACGATTTACGAACGTCTATGTAGCGCAGCGGTAAGAAGCTTGCTTACGGAGCGATGGTACCTCGGTTCAAATCCCCGATGCTTCCCATTTTTTTGTTCTTAATTTTTTCCCTCGAAACCTATTATTATCAATTATTTTTTGAAGGAATTTGTTTTCATTACTATTGAACTTGGATTTTATCAAATAATTATTTTCAATGTAAAATTTTGCCACCAGTACAAATGAATTGGACATAGTCTTCATGCTGTAGGCCTATAATTTATTGAATTTCATAAGAAAAACATGAATAGATCACAATAAAATGAGTAATAATTTATATTCTTCAGTTATAATGTAGGCTACTATCAGACACGAATTCCCAGTGAAACGAGTATTTTAGGTATTTTTTTGGAATTGGGAAAACAAAAGGCTGCCTGATTCAAATTGAGGAGGATCCTAATAGAACTAAAATTTATTGATGTATTGGAAAAATCAATATGATTCTGTGAGGTTTCCAAGTATTATGTATTCTTCAGTTTTCTATACTTTAATAACTAGATACTAATAACTATACTAATAGCTAGAGCTATGACCTTCCACTTTTGTTTTCGGAACTGCTTAATAAACAATTATTCTCATATATATTATTTATTGCCTCTTTTGATTAAAAAATCAGCTGTTGGAAGGCACAAGAGACCCACGAAACCGCCTAACTTTTTGGCGTCAGCTATACCTGTAGTGTGGCGAAAAATATCGTACGCGACTCTCTCAGAAAGGTGTTTACGGTATTCGGATAACGTATCCGAAACTATCCTCATACCGTAAACACTAACTTTCTGTGCTTGTAGCGTAATATACTATTTCGACAACAATTACTGTTCTTGAAGAGTATGTAATAAAGAATTTTGACTTCGACTTTGAAGTATTAGGCTTACTATACTCGCCTCAGTTTTATGATAGCCTCACGGCTTGAACAATTGAAAAGGCTCCCTATGCTTGCCTCAAATAGGTGTTAGGCTCGCTACGCTCGCCTCAATTGTAAAATAGCCTTGCTCCACTCGGCTTGATAAGGTTAAAGACTTGCTACGCTCCCCTTAATTGTGAAATAGCCTCGCTTTACACGGCTTCAACTGGTAGTAGACTCGCTACGCTCGCCTCGATTGTAAAATGGCCCTTCCCTCGGCTCCAACAAGTAAAATGCTCGCTCCGTTCGCTTTGGATAGGAATTAGGCTTCTAGGAATAATTAGGAATTATGTGTTCTACATAATTATTATTTTCTTTTCACATAAACCCAATAAGGGATTAGGTTTTTACGTTTCCATTCTCTTGAAGACCCGTAACATGAAAAATCTCGCTTCGCTAGCTTTAGTGATAAATTTTTTCGCCACACTGCACAGAAAGCAGCTGTTTCCCAGTCCCTACCTACGTAGATCTGAAAGACATTGTTTGCAGACGACTCTCGTCTGATGTAAGAAACAGGTTTCTTTCCGGCTAAGGCCGGAACATATTATTTACGCAAATCTCAACCTGTTTCTTACGTCAGACTAGAGTACCCTTTCTGGCCGCTAAACTTCAAGTGTGCTAAAACAGCTCATCAAAAAACTTTTCATTATTTGAGTTTATTCAATAATTAAAACATTTATAATAATACCATCTTATTGTCATTTGAAAGAATAAAAAAGTATAAACTCAACCTCCCACATAATTGAACATAATCTTTTAGGTTATTTAGACGAATCAGAATAAAAAATAAAAATACTTGGACAATTTCCTGATATTCAGATTACCTCAGATTTGCTAGAGCTATGACCTTCCACTTTTGCTTCCGGAAGTGCTTAATAAACAATTATTCTCATATATATATTGTTTATTTTTCTGTGTGGCGAAAAATAGCGTTCGCACCACGTGAAAAAATGTTTTTCCGGCTCTCAATCTTTTCTAGTCCTCGGACTTGAAAACCGATTTCGAGCCGGAAAAGTCTCATTTTTTCGGCCCTAGATGCGTAATATACTATTTCTCTATGCTTATACTTACTGTATTCCTTCTTGAACATTTTATCATTTACCTTGTATCCTTTTCCTGTTTCCTTCCTCCTCTAATCCTTTCCTCTCTCTCTCTCTCCTTCGCAGGCTCTCAACCCGGGCAAAGCGATCGCCCTTTTGAAAATAATTTTGGCGGGAAAATCGCGCGGTCGGCCCGAGATGGACGGAATGGTTTTTGCGAATTTCGCCAAAGACTCCGGCTCTATGTTTGATAAAAGTGGCGACAAAGACGAACCGAGGAAGTGTGGCATACACGGTTATAAGGAATAGATGATGATTGGACTGGTTTAACGAAGAAATCTAAATGGAAAATAAGTTTAAGAAATTAATTGACGTTTTCGAGTTTTGAGAAATTGATTGTGACGGTTATAAGGAATCAATCATCGGTATTGGACTGTGTTTCAAAAGAGTGTTGTCCAAAAAAAGGAAAATTGAGATGAAGAGTAAGGTTTAAGAAATCAATTGAAGTTTTCGAGTTTTGAGGAATTGATTGTGACGGTTATAAGGAATAGATGGTTGGACTGTGTTTAAAAGAGATTTGTCTAAAAAACGGGACTCAGAACGTTGTTTCCGTTGTGTTTTAAAGACTGACTTTCTAAAAAATATTGTTGGGAAAGGGTGTTTTTTGTTACAAAGAGATTGTTGGACTGGTTTAACGAATAAATCTTTATGAAGAATAAGTTTTGAGAAATCAATTGACGTTTTCGAGTGTTGAGAAATTGATTGTGACCGTTATAAGGAGTGATTGGACTGTGTTTTAAAAAAGAGTTGTCTAAAAACAGGATTGAGAAAGTTGTTTCCGTTGTTATAAAGAATGAACTTCTAAAAAAATATTGTTGGAAAGGGTGTTTTTTGTTACAAAGACTGACTTTTTAGAAAAATATGATTGACCAAGTGCCGGCGCACAAAATCCGATTTAATTTTAACCGTGATTAACTTCATGAGAACCAATCAGAGAAGGTCTTTTTGATGAGACGGCTTCTCTGATTGGTTCTCGTGGGAATAATCACTGTCAAAATTTAACCGGCTTTTGTGCAACCGGCAATTGGTGATTATTCGTTGTTATAAAAACTGATTTTGGGAGGGAAATGTTTTGAATATGGGTGAGAAATTTATCAATACAAGTGGAAGATATTGGAAAATATTATTTTGGGAGAGTTGTTCATTGTTGAAAAATATTATTTTGGGAGAGCTATTTATTGTTGAAAAATATTATTTTGGGAGAGTTATTCATTGTTATAAAGACTGTTTTGAACTCACAAATTCCTGATTTTTTTTAAATTCCTCACAATTAACGCAAATCAGAAAACTTGACAAATTATTAGAATAGAATGACTATTTGTTGACGTGACGAAGTTTGGACAATAATGTCCACTCTACCACTATTCAACCACATTGTTAGCAAATTGATGATACAAATTCAAATTCTTTATTAGCAATTCCATATTCTTACATTAACATTTACAGTATGTAGAGAATTTCTGCTTTGTCAATATACAAACTAGTAGTTATGTTAACAGTAGACCTCACTCTGTATTCTCATCCACAAGTACCTGATTGAAACTACAGACCTTATGAAAATACAGCAATAGACTGGCTTCTCCACACATCTGTGTAATCACTTGTCAGCTGATTTATGATGAATAATTCTATAGTCTGATTTTTACTCCAATATTGGCGTATGAAGGAGGCTCCTTTTTCCTTTTATATTATCCTTGAAATACAAAATTTCAAAAAACCTTGTATATACGTCGACGCGCAATTAAAAAAGGAACATACCTGTCAATTTTCCTGAAAATCTATTACCGCGTTTCGCCGTAAATGCGCAACAAACATTTAAACATTAAGAGAAATGCCAAACCGTCGACTTGAATCTTAGACCTCACTTCGCTCGGTCAATTGGAATCAACACAATCAATTACAGTCAATAAATGAATTAATCACAAATAAAACTAAAAATTCTAGAACTAAAACTAAAGCATACACTGGAGGCCTTGAATAAGTTAATTAACAACTTAGGTAGGACTACTTGTTGAATGCTTGTTGAATCGTTACAATGCTAAGAAATATGATCGCTATTTGGTGTAGAATAGTTATTTGTGCAACTAGTGCGCAAAGTGACAGTTTGCTGCACCGAAAGAAACGTTTACGCCCGAGCCGTAGGCGAGGGCGGAATGGTTTCTTGAGTGCAGCAAACGAACTTTGCGCACGTATTTCACATTAAATTTTTCCTACAGTTACCATTGAATATGAAAAGTGGGTAATTATGGGTAAAATTCCCTGAAATCCATCAAATGTTTTTCTGTGTAACTTTATTATTAATAAAAACCTCAATTTATTTAAAATTGAATTATAATGATTAGTAATTCAATTGAAAATTCATCTGACTGCTTGAAGGGGGTTTATGTTATGTAAGCATTGAAATGACTATAATCAAGGCACATAATAAATAGAACGTTGTTCTTCACTGCCATTATAACGTGCACCAGTCACAGTTACCAACTTAATTTTGATTTTGCTGCACTGGTGCTCCATATAACCTACTAACTATTTTGCGTTATCATGCTGCAAATCTGGAGTACGCAAAGTTCTCACTTTGCCCACTAGTGCGGAAAAGTGATTCTTTGCAGCCTGCAATCAGTGCAGAAATGGTCACTTTTCAGGGTATCTGTAGGAAATATATATTTTGTGTTCTATCTGGAAATGTTGATAACAGATATGAAAATTTATGGAGGATATTTCTCGTGTTGTTGATAATTTGTGATGAAAATTTTTTGTGTAAAACTAAATTTTAAAATGTAGCATGGCATGAAATATCCCTCACTTGCACTGACATGAGTTTTTCTGGTTCAGCATGGATATAAATAGTATATTGTATAAAAATAGAAAGTCATGCGTCCCATTAGAATCTAGAAAATATATCAGTCAAGATAATACCATAGAGAAACAATAGCGTAAGTAGATATCCCATGGTATAGGACGTTTATGTTGCAACTTTTACTGTTATCTCAAGCCGATTACTGTTGATTTTTGTCGATTTTTATCGTTTTGTTGGGGTGAGAGTGTATGTACGGCACAATATGAGAGACTACCAGTGTCACACAGCTTCACGAGAAAGAATTACATGAACTATCGGCTTGAGATAACAGTAAAAGTTGCGACATAAACGCCCTATACCATGGGATATTTACTTACGCTATTGTTTCTCTATGATAGTATTACTGTATAAAAATAGACAGTTGTAAGTTCTATTAAAATCTATAAAATATATTAGACAAGATAATACTTTTTCCCTAGGGGACTAATTCTTCCTCGAGTCCATAGCTGTAATAATATTTTTTTGTCTAGGCCTATAACTTTCTCTTGGTTTTTCTGGCTTTGCTGCTTCTATTGTACAGTTTTGGCTTAAGGCTGTTTGGTACACTTTTTTATTATTTAAATTGGATAATCTTTTTCAATATAATTGTTAAGATCATTATAAGAGTGAGAAAAAGTGGCAACAGAAATTTTTAAGTGGTCTAATAAGCGAGTTATGGGTTGTTGAAGTGCTAACTCCGTTTTCTTTCCATATCACAAACGGTTTTGACTATATTATTGGAACTTCTCTTAAAAATTCAAAAAATGTATCTTTCCAAACTAAAACATTTTATTCCCCATACCTTTTATAAATAAAAAAGCAACATTTTTTGTAAATTCGATAACTTGTTTATTTTGGCATTAATCGCGAAAAACGCATACTAGAACAAAGCCAATGATATTCTGAATGTATTATAAAAAACTCCAATGGAAAATTCGAAATCGTTCATGATCTGGAAATAAAACAGAGTTTAGCACTTCAACAACCCATAAATCGCTTATTAGACCACGTGAAAATTTCAGTTGCCACTTTTTCTCACTCTTATAATGATCTTAACAATTATATTGAAAAAGATTATCCAATTTAAATAAAAATAAAAAGGTGTACCGTACAGCCTTAAATCTCAGAAAAGTTAAGACGTCTTCCCTGCGGGACTGATTCTTCCCTAAGTCCCTAGCTGTAGAAATATTGGTTTGACTCCACAATAGGTAGATAGGTCTATAACTTTCTCTTGGTTTTTCTGGCTTTGCTGTTTCCATTGCACGGTTTTGGCTTGATTTCTGTACCATTGTTTGGTTCACCTAACCTTACTAAACAATTTTATTTGGTCTGCACTGTTCCTAATTGCACGTGATTTACTATTTCAAAATTGCCAATCTTGAAAACTGAAAAAGTGTACATTTGTCGAACTGCATGTAATGTGATTGCAAAAACTTGCAAAATTGTAAAAGCTTGATGATTTTACAAAAACTTTCTAAAGTTTGCCCAGTTTTCTAACTGCATCCTGTGGCATGTTATTGCAAATAATTGTTGTCAATTTGAACGAAATTTGGCATGAGGGTTGTGAAAAAAATTGACAATTCGAAAAGAATTTTGAAAAAAATCTAATTTTCACAGGGTCTCAACCCAGGCCGTGCCATTGCTGAGATCAAAAAACTACTTTCGGGTTTTGCCAAAAAAGGCGAGCCTCAACTACCCACAGACAGTCTGCATCAGAAGGCAGCTGCCTAGACCGACATAACCTCAAAATTTGTTTCCTAGATCAGCTGTTCTGTCGCCGCCGCCATATTGGATCGATTTGCCCTTGAGATCAGCTGATAGTTGCATAAGAAATCACAATATTCAATGCTATACTGGATTATTTGACCTGGAGATAAGCAGATGGTTGGATAACTAGTGGTACATAAAACTCACAATATTTAATGATATACTGGATTATTCGACCTTGAAATCAGTTGGATGACACATTAACTAGTGGTCACATACTATCTTGGTCGACATGACCTTGAGATCAGGTGGTAGTGGCGTCCATCTTGGTTGATATGACCTTGAGACCAGCAGGTAGTGGCGTCCATCTTGGATGATGTGACCTTGAGATCAACTGATAGTTGTACAGATGATGCCAACTTGACCATTTTGACCTTGAGATTACCTGATCATTTGGACAACTCATAAATAGTGGCTGTCTTCTTGGTCAACATGACCTTGAGATCATCTGGTAGTGGCCGCCATCTTGGATGATGTGACCTTGAGATCAGCTGATTTGAGTGGACAGGAATACAACACTATAGTCACCGCCATATCGGCTGTAGCTTTTGTATACATAACCTAAGAAAAAACTGCAATGTGATCTGTAAAGATTGCATCATAACCTGCAAATTACAACATAACCTAAAAATGATATTATCGGCCAGCGGTGATGGGATATCTAGTAGCAATCAATTGTTATTGTACTATTATTTATTGTATACAGTATTCGGATTATATTTTAATAAAATATAAATCTAGAAAATTGGAATGTCTCGACCAGTATTCATTGTGTGCTTTCAAAACCATTGGTTCTTCTTTAAGGGATATATTCTGGAATTATGGAATTTTTCATTTTAGATTCATCAGACATTTGATATTATTTATTTTCACTTTTACTCATTTCATCAGTGTAGTAATTTTTCATAATCTATGCCCCTTATTTATTTTCATCTAATTTTTTCCCCTTTTTGGGTTTGTTATAATTTACCATAATATCCCTGTGAGCTTATTATTCAGGGTTCAGAAATTGATTTATTCAACTAATTTTTCCATATTACAATAATATGCTCCATCATCATGAGATCTGTTATTTTATGAAATATTCATAAATTCTCCAATCACATACCTTCATGTTGTGCAAATGTCACAATTGCTAAAATTTATGATATTACAATATCATGATTAGTTCTGTTGTTTTATGAAGTATTGAAATTTTATAAATTCTCCAATGACATACATTCATGCTCAAAATTCATTTTCCCTCATTTCTAATAATTCTTGTTAGATGAATTATTATTAATTATTCTTCAATTTTAACGTCATCTTCTAAATTAATTTTCCTGAATTGTAATTATGTTTTGTTGATATTATACTATTGTTTGGAGTTGTTTCAAACTTTTGTTTTTACATATTTATTTTTAGTTCCTTCTCATCCTTTTTGTTACTTTTTCATTTCTTGTATTCTACTTACATCAAGTTTTCGTGGGTTTGCTACATTATGCAGTTGATTTGCAACAAGTTGCAATAGATTTGATATTAATTTGCAACGCGTTGCAATATATTTGATACAAGTCCCTTGTTATTTGCAACACGTTGCTATATATTTGATACATGATTTATTTGATTTGCAACACGTTGCAATATTTTTGATGTAGTTGATTTGAAATACGTTGCAATATATTTTATACAGGATCCAGGTTATTTGCAACCCTGCAATATATGTTATACAGGGTCCAGGTTATTTGCAACAAGTTACAATATATTTGATACAGGGTCCAGGTTATTTCCAACACATTCTAATATATTTGATACAAGCTCCAGGCAACACGTTGCAATATATTTGATACAGGTTCCAAGTTATTTGCAACGCGTTGCAATATATTTGATACAGGGTCCAGGTCATTTGAAACGCACTGTATTTAATACAGGGTCCAGGTTATTTGCAACACTGCAATATATTTCATACAGGGTCCAGGTTATTTGCAACACTTGCATTATATTTGATACAGGTTCTAAGTTACTTGCAACACTGCAATATATTTGATACAGGGTCCAGGTTATTTGCAACCCTTGCATTATATTTGATACAGGTTCTAAGTTACTTGCAACACTGCAATATATTTCATACAGGGTCCAGGTTATTTGCAACACTTGCATTATATTTGATACAGGTTCTAAGTTACTTGCAACACTGCAATATATTTGATACAGGGTCCAGGTTATTTGCAACACGTTGCAATATATCTGATACAGGTTCCTAATTATTTGCAACACTGCAATACATTTGATACAGGTTCCAAGTTACTTGCAACACTGCAATATATTTGATACAGAGTCCAGGTTATTTGCAACCCTGCATTATATTTTATACAGGGTCCAGGTTATTTGCAACAAGTTACAATATATTTGATACAGGGTCCAGGTTATTTCCAACACATTTTAATATATTTGATACAGGTTCCAAGTTATTTGCAACGCGTTGCAATAGATTTGATACAGGGTCTAGGCTATTTTCAACCCTGCAATATATTTTATACAGGGTCCAGGTTATTTGCAACAAGCTACAATATATTTGATACAGGCTCCAGGCAACACGTTGCAATATATTTGATACAGGTTCCAAGTTATTTGCAATGCGTTGCAATATATTTGATACAGGGTCCAGGTCATTTGCTACGCACTGTATTTGATACAGGGTCCAGGCTATTTGCAACACGTTGCAATATATATCTGATACATGGTCCAGGTTATTTCCAACAGGTTGCAATATATTTGATACAGGATCCAGGTTATTTGCAACACTGCAAAATATTCGATACAGGTTCCTTGTTATTTGCAACACGTTGCAAGAATTAACAATTTATATTGCATCAGATATACGGGGATGACTTGAATGACAGCTATCTACTATAGAAGGCTGTGGAAAAATGAAGGCGACAACAATGCTGCTCTATCATTCACACTGGCTTTGAAATAACATAAACCTCATTACAGTCTACATTTATATGTATGGGATATGGGATTTTTGAAAAGTTCAAATCAAATTAAACTGGAGGTTTTTAAGGATACACAACTGACAAACTTCAATATTTTAAACGTTTATTTTATTAATTGTGGAGACATTTACAAAATTTGTACTTTAATCCTAATCGCATTATAATAAATATTTAATATAAATTATATATGAAAATAATAAATAAACCACTAGTAAGGTATATGACTATATTCTCAGAGCGATATATTATATAGACTATAAAATAATTTTGGACCAACGTAATTAAAAATCTCAACATACAAAACCTCCCTAAAGTATCTATCTATGTAGGATACACAATTCACACATTATAAATTTTTGATCATGGAAAACGAATTTAAATGTTATAATCTTCTATTCAATATAATCTATAAAATTTGGGGCTGTGTGCTCAATTTTTTACTTGAAACCCTCATGAATTTTTCACCTTGAAACTCAATTTTTCACTTAAAAACTTGTTTTTTTTTTAATTTTCACTTGAAATCCCAAGGTCTTTTACTCCTTGTGGAGTATTAAAAATATATAGAGATTTAAAAATTAGGTACCAGAAATTAAAAAAAAAATCCATTTTAAAATTGGAAATTGAAACCTATAATGATGTCCACGTTATAATGACAGTATTTGATCAACCTTGGTTTTGCTATCCTTGTCTATCATTTGACAAAGCCGGTGGTACTATCCTTTTTTAGGTCCATAACGATGCCAATTATGTTTTTGACAGTGTAGAAATATAATTAATTAATGCAGAGAATCGGCATCGCTATTCTGCTATCTTTATCCACTGCCATTATAACGTGGACCTCACTACAGATACCTATAGTGAGGTCCACGTTATAATGGCAGTGGAAAAAGATAGCAGAACAACATTGCCGATCCTCTGTCTTGTCAATGCCATCTATAGACGGTAGCTGATACAGGTTTATTGATGTAATATTAACTGTTCATTCTCGTTTAAAATGATCATTTATATTTTATTAAGTAAGAAATTATTTTTTTCAATAATTTCTTAATGAATTTTAATAATTAAGTTGAAATATTTTGTTAATTAGTTATCAATTCTACATTACTGAAAGACGATCTGGCAACATTGCAGAGCTAGAAAGGGATAGTGCTATCCGTTTTGTGGAATGATAGACAAGGATAGCAATACCATTATCAATCAAATACTGCCATTATAACGTGGACCTCACTATAGCAATTTGAAGCAGTATCAACACAATATGATTCAGAATCATATCAACTTGATACACAACACTACAATTTGATACAGAACAGGATAGAGCTATCTGCTTTGTGGAATGATAGACAAGGATAGGACCATTGTCAATCAAATACTGCCATTATAACGTGGACCTCACTATAGCAATTTGAAGCAGTATCAACACAATATGATTCAGAAACATCTCAACTTGATACAAAACACCACAATTTGATACAGAACAGGATAGAGCTATCTGCTTTGTGGAATGATAGACAGTGATAGCAAAACCATTGTTAATCAATTACAACCATTATAACGTGGACCTCACTATAGTTGTTCTATGTCCAACAAATAATAAGATTTCGACCCTAATCAAATGAAATGTTTCTCAACGAAAAAATTATTTGAATGCTAAAATAAAGTTATCTGCAAAAAATTGATCACCCAGCCTTTCAATACATTAAAGGTTTACTATGAAGCTATAACGACCGAGAAGCTAATATCTTAACCTAATAAATATATCTATATTTCTGTTGTTTCACTCATATACGGTAGCCGTCTTTCAATATATATAGGCTATGCCTGAAAAGATTACAAAACTTTGAATATTCTTTAAAATCCTTAAATACTTTTTGAACATTTTTTTTTTGCTGAGGTTGATGCCCACATCAGCTCTAGGCTTGTGCGTGTGTGAGTGGACCTACAGCTTAAGGTGGGCTCCGAACCACCTAGAATTTAATGAATCTTCAAAGTTTCTAATCCACTTATAGTTTACAATCTCTCCTCATTTCACTCATATACGGTAGCCGTCTTTCAATATATATAGGCTATGCCTGAAAAGATTACAAAACTTTGAAGAATCTTTAAAATCCTTAAATACTTTTTGAACGTTATATTTTTTGCTGAGGATGATGTCCACATCACCTCCAGGCTTGTGCGTGTGTGAGTGGACCTACAGCTTAAGGTGGGCTCCGAACCATCTAGAATTTAATGAATCTTCAAAGTTTCCAATCCACTTATAGTTTACAATCTCTCTTCACCCTACAAAATTAATAAACCATGAATTTTGAATTAATTATTGGTACCAATATCCGCCTAGACGTTTCACGTGGTATAAAAACATTTTTTTTCAATTTTAAATGATTTTTTTATCACTACAGTATAATTGTTATAAGCTTTCATACTATAGTTGGATAAATTTTTAGCTCTCCTGGAGTAGCACATTAATTTTCCTACCCACTAAATGTAATGTTCATATTAAGATAATACTTTGAGATATCAATAAATTTTTACATTTTTACTCTAGTCAAACAAGCACAATTGAGCTTTTTTATGATGCTACGACCACCACATAGAAAAATTTAAGTAAATCTACTGTTATCAGTGTGAAAAAATTGTTGAACCATTTCTGGATCCCTATAAGAGTCTTATAAGATTCATAATGAGCATAATAATTAGTTTTAAATTATAAATTGAATTAGACATTTTTAGTTATCTTCCTTGGCGTATGGGTAGTGTGAGATTTATTATTATGAAGTCAGTGAAGAAATGATAGAACGGCAGAGTTGCCAATTCTCTGTTACCACAGCCTTCTATAGTAGATAGCTGTGATTCAAGTTGTATTTATGATATAATAATTATGTTCCCGGGCTGACAAAATTTTTTTGTATAGTGCGTAGCACTCATCGAATTTCCATCTAGCTGTTTACCCTGTTGTCAATATTTGCAGTAGCATAAGTCTTCGGGGTGATTTACAGCATTTAATTGTTGATTTTTGTTAATAATGATCAAATTTATCTAAAATTTTTGTATTGCAGTGCTCATCCAATTTCCATCTAGCTGTTTACCCTGTTGTCAATATTTGCAGTAGCATAAGTCTTCGGGGTGATTTACAGCATTTAATTGTTAATTTTTGTTAATAATGATCAAATTTATCTCAAATATATTCAATTTATCCAGAAAACATATTCTTAAGTGATTTTATAAATTAGCCAAGGAAGATCTTTGAGCTATATTACACATTAATAAAATTTAGGATTGGTTTTGAGTATGGATCTATCTTATTTACATAATACTGTATCTGCTTACTATGAATATACATGAGATGGTCTAAGTAGTATGAAATGGAGGCTTCTGATGCAATCACACCAGCCTTGTGAGAAACTACATGAAATTTTACTACTGGTATAATTTTTGTTTTGGGGTTCCTACTGGCAGTAGAGTTTACAAAGTTGGTTCAAAAAGTAATGAGTATTCATTTAAAAATGCACTACTTGATCCTTGATAGGTTTTATGGGGTATTTTTCTACTGGCAGTAGATCATACAAAGGTGGTTTGAAAAGTAGTGCATATTTATACAAGGATTGTTTGAAAAGTATTGCGTATTCATACAAAGGTGGTTCGAAAAGTAATGAGTAGTCATACAAAGCTTGTTCAGAAAGTAGTGAGTATTCATTGAAAGATATTCTTGATAGGTTGGAGCTAGATGCAGTGTTGCCATATCTCTCTTACAATGTTGTAATGATGTTACTTTCCAAACAACCCTTGTATACATTGTCATTGAAAAATACACTTTATTTAGGTTTGTTGGGGTATTTTTCTACTGGCAGTAGATCATACAAAGGTGGTTCAAAAAGTAGTGCGTATTCATACAAAGCTTGTTCAGAAAGTAGTGAGTATTCATTGAAAGATATTCTTGATAGGTTGGAGCTAGATTCAGTGTTGCCATATCTCTCTTACAATGTTGTAATGATGTTACTTTCCAAACAACCCTTGTATACATTAAAAATAGATTTGAACGTTATGTTTGCAGTAGATTAGATATATCCCCCCATAAAAAGCAGATCTCCATAGTTTAGATTTATTTATCTAGAATGTTGTTTGGTACCTGGATTCCTCATTTGAATAAATATATACTCTACATTTCAATGAAACAATAGGTTCTACAACCAACTTATCAAATCTTCTCTTGTAACTTTCTCATATAACTTTTAACTTAGTCCATTTCTAATTTCGTTGAAATGCATCTCTGGCCACTAGATGAAACATGACAATCTAAAATAACTAATAGTAGTATTCTCAACTAATGTTAACAGGATAGTAGCAAATATCTATTCAGTATATAATTCTTCTATATATTTAAATAGAAATAGTTGTTTGAATTGGTCCAAAAACTGCCATAGTATTCAGTATAATGATTTATTTACAGGTTTTTTTTAAAATCAATAATTGTTTGGTAAATTGTGTCCCACTGCCCAATGGATTTCTTTGCTGCTAGGTAGAAAAAGGATACAATAGGAACTTATGGGAGTGTTTACACATTAGTGTGAACACTTCCATAAGAGCCAATGGTTTTTTATTTTTCTGTCCAGCAAAACATGAATTCATTGGAGATCAGGGTTTTATGGATGGTTAGGGTGAATTGTTATCAGGTTCAGTTAGGTTAAATTAGTTCAGGTTGGGTATGGTTTCATTTAGTTAGGTTAGTTTGAACCTCAATAGAGATTTAAGACAATTAATCTTAACAACCGATGGTTATCTCAATATACAACCTCAATAGAGATTTCAAATACCTCAAATTCCATTCTAATGGATAACTATAGACATTTGCATATATTACACCATTTCAAAATTGAATCAATTTTTTAAATATTCTAAGTAACCCATTGTCAATCTAATTTATCAATATTTTTCAACCTTTAGCCTGCCATGACATGAAATTAATCTTACAATCAATTATATAGAATATTGAATATTTTCTGTTTCAACAATTCATAGGTTCAACCCATTGTCAATATTTTTCAACAAAGAAAATCAACCTCCAATCTGCTAAGACACAAAATTAATATTATAATCAATTGCATAGACTATTGAATATTTTCTGTTTTAACAATTCATAGGTAACTATTTTTCTCAGATGTCTGTGTTGAACAAATTTGAGCTTAATAACAAAATTAAAAACTATTTCTAGATTTTCCACAATAGACTCTGGTTTGACATGTATAACAAATAGATATATCCATAAATAGAACAGAACATTCAATTCAATTAACAATCTTTTCTGGACTAAATTTCAGAAGTTTGGAATCATAACCCTATTTCCAACTCTCAAAATGTAATCTAAATATGGGAGAAAAATAGTACAAGGAGTACCATATTCTTAGTTTTTCTCTCCCGGTCAGTCCCCTCTTGTAAAAATGATAAATGAATATGAATCATAACATACTAGAAATCTCCATAACACTCAAAACAGTACTCAAGATGCTCTTAACTACCGTATATCTTTGTAATACATTCTTTTGATTTGTCTTTTATCTTGGTTTATTCAGGTATTTTGTTAGTTTTGTTTGTAGAGTACCTAGTCAGGTGTGGTAGGTGTTGTCTTTTAAAACATTGTGTGTATCTTTTTGAAATTCCTTGTTGATCACCATCAAGAATTCCATCAAAAATTGAAATTGGGTCGGAGGACTTTGGTTGGGACTATGGTGAGATTCATTTAAACTGTCAACATTTCTTATGAATAACATCAATATGCTTCCCATTCAGCTAATGTGGACAGTCCAGTTCTTTGTACAGAGCAGCTTATGCACCACTTCTGGCATTCAAGGTTTAATGGGGTTCAGTGATAGAGTGGACATTACTATCCAAACTTCACCCCTTCACCAACATCATATTCTATTCGATACTGATGTGGACAGATCAAAGTGAACTTCAGTGCTCAGTTTCCAGGGTTGTATGGACTATTTTTGGCATGGTTCGGGCTCTAGGGATTTGTTGTCATTATTTTTGAAGATCATAAGTTTTGTGTAACATTTTTGGGATCATCAAGTTTTTTGTTTCACCATTTTTGGGATCATGAGTTTAGTGTTGCTGTTCATGGGATCAACAGGCTTTTCGTTTCACCATTTTTGGGATCAGTAGTTTTGTGTCACCATTAGGTGTTCTGTGTTGTTGATGTTGTATTAGACTTTAGTGTGTCACCATTAGGTGTTCTGTGTTGTTGTTGTTGTTGTATGCTTTGTAGAACAGTTTTCTAAAATCGTGCCGGCTCTAGCTGTTCCAACGGCTCAACCCTGCCCTATAACCTTTCGCTGATCAGCTTGCCACCATCTTGACTTTGTCCAGGGCGTCGGCCAAATGAGTCGCGTCGCACAGCATAGCTCACCAGGATGCCAAGAGCCACGAGCACCATGGCTAGTGCGTTCATTATGATGCTCTCCTCAGGCCAGATGGCATAGTCCTTGCTGGATGGTTGAAGAGGATGATTCCAGAGACCATGTTGGTCAAAACCATGACAGACCAAACATTGAAACCATGTTAGACCATTATAGATCATTCAAGACCATTATGGTCAAAATTTCATTGGTTGGAAGGGAAGGGTTGCCAGATGTTTTAGGAGATTTCCACAGAGGAATATCATCCAGATACCAGAGATGGTTCAAAATAGATTACACAGATAGTTAAGACATGTCCAAAATGTCATTGGTTGGAGGGGAAGGTTGCCAGAAGGTTTAGGAGATTTCCACAGAGTAAAATCATCCAGATTCCAAAGATGGTTTAAAATAGATTACACAGATAGTCAAGACCATGTCCAAAATGTCATTGGTTGGAGTGGAAGGTTTCCAGATGGTTTGGGAGATTACCAAAGAGGCACATCATACAGATGAGATGCCAAATATGGTTCAGAATAGATTCCACATGTACAAACCATCATTGGTAGGAGGGGGAAGTTGTGTGAATAGTTTGAGGAATGTCCAAAAGGTACATCATTCAGGGTTTCAAGATGGTTTAGAATAGATACCATGGATGATTGAGAACATGTCCATAATGTCATTGGTTGGAGGGAAGTTATGTGCAAGAGGAACAGATTTGCCCCGATTCCAAAGATGGTCCGCAGATGGTTGAAAGATGTCCCAGGTGTTGCAAGTCCCCAAGAATGTCAGATAGAGGCATTGTCCAGGTCAAGACATCCCATAGATGTTTGAAGAAATGTCCAGGTTGAGTCCAAAATATCCAAGATGAGTTCAAGAGTCCCATGAATAGGTTGAGTCAAGAATGTCCAAGGAGTTGAAGCAGAGACATTGTCCAGGTCCCATAGGTGTTTGAAGAAATGTCCAGGTTGAGTCCAAGATGAGTTCAAAAGTCCCAAGCATTTGGTGCAAGTTGGTGCCAGAGAGAGAGAGAGGTGTTTGTTGTACCATAGGAAGACCCAGTCACCAAAACAGAAAAGATAGAGAAAACAGATTAGGAATGTGCAAATATTCACAATAATTTTTAGAGAAATGTGCAAGATATTCACTATCAGTATCACAAAGATGTGCATAATATTCACAATCATTTTTACAGAAGTGTCAAGAATATTGTCAATAATATTAATTTGATTACAAGCAGTTGTGCCAGGTAGTGTGTGACCAAAGTTGGTGGGTGAATGAAAAGAGAGTTTTACCATAGAGAAAATATAGCATAAGAAGATATGCTATGGTATAGGGCGTTTATGTTGCAAATGTGAGTGTTAACTGAAGCCGATAGTCCTAGTAATTGTTTTTGGTGAAGCTATGTGACGCTGGTAGTCTCTCATACTGTGCCCTTCCTACACTCTTACACTCCCAACAACACACTAATAATAGACAGTGTATAGGGTGTCTATGTTGCAAATGTGAGTGTTAACTGAAGCCGATAGTCCTAGTAGTTGTTTTTGGTGAAGCTATGTGACGCTGGTAGTCTCTCATACTGTGCCCTTCTTACACTCTTACACTCCCAACAACACACTAATAATAGACACTAGTCGATGGTAATCGGCTTAAGTTAACAATAAATCAGCTTGAAATCTGGAACATAAACGACCCTTACCATGGGATATCTACTTATGCTATCATTTCTCTATGGTTTTACAAAACTATAATTATTATGTTTCAAATGTACTGGCATCAGTTGCAAGTTGGCAGCAATATGTTGCAGATTAAGTTCAACATGTTGCAAATCGACTGCAACATGTTGCAAGTTAACTACAATATGTTGCTAATTGAATGCAACACATTCAACTTGATACAAATTGCAGACAATTTGCAACGTGTTGCATTCAACTTGAAACATGTTGCAGACAATTTGCAACGTGTTGCATTCGAATTGAAAATGTTGGAAATTGTCTGCAACATGTTTCAAGTTGAATGCAACACGTTGCAAATTGACTGCAACATGTTTCAAGTTGAATGCAACACGTTGCACCATTGCAAGATACTCATTAAAAATAGTCTGCTGAACTTGAAATTGATTTGTTCAATATTGTAGAAATTGATGAAGAGAGGGAAGTAAAACTCTGTTTTCCTATGAATATTTCTGCTGTGCTGGACAGAAATAGATTACTATTGGTTCTTATGGAAGCGTTCACGGATTCACACATTGGCAGAGTTAAAATAAAAATAGATTACTATTGTTTCTTATGGGAGGATTCACAGGTTCACACATTGGCAGAATTAAAATAAAAATAGATTACTATTGTTTCTTATGGGAGGGTTCATAGGTTCACACATTGGCAGAATTAAAATAAAAATAGATTACTATTGTTTCTTATGGGAGGGTTCACAGGTTCACACATTGGCAGAATTAAAATAAAAATAGATTACTATTGTTTCTTATGGGAGGGTTCACAGGTTCACACATTGGCAGAATTACAATAAAAATAGATTACTATTGTTTCTTATGGGAGTGTTCACAGGCTCACACATTGACTGAAAGGAAATGTGTGAACTCTCTCATAAGACTCTGTGGTATTCAATTCCTATCCAGCAGAGCAGAATTTAATTATTGGAAAGAATGAATTTTCGATATTGATTGAGGTAACTACATGCATTAGGTTTTTCAAAACTAGCTATAATTGGTCATATATTTCTAAGCAATCACAACTATAAACCGATCCACAACCCTTTGAATGTACAATTTTTTCACAAAATGGAGTCGACCCTTTGAATGTACAATTTTTCACAAAATGGAGTCGAGGTGTTCAGTAAAAATCAGTTATAGTTTGTTTCAGATTTAATAACTCTTCAATAACAAATAATTTTTGTGAACACAATAAATCTTAATTGCCCAAAGATCAAAATAGAAGTAATGTGAGAAAAGTGAAGTCATGTTTTGAAAACTATATAGGATAGAATTCTTGGAACTATGAGGTTCACTGTAAAAATAATGATATGTAATAAAAATGATACTATCTTTCTTATCCTAATCATTGGAGGGAATTGGAAAACAAAAATTGCGAGGTCAGGTCTATCTTAAAATAAAGCTGGAAAATATGAAAAGTTTTAGACAAACTCAATAATTATTCATAAACTATAAGTTGTCAATATTTTCTAAATGTAATGGAAGTTGCCCAACTAAAAGCTACCACATTTTATAATAATATAGGTTCAATTAATAATACTTGATTTAGGCTACTTCTATAATCTACATTGGGCTATTCAATTCAATCAGCTAATATAATCATTATAAAGAGATCTGTCCCTTAAAAAAGTAGTCATAGTGGATGAATAGTTAATAGGCAATTATTAAATAAAAATATATCACTAAAGACTAAAATAATAATAAAATAACATAAAATTATTAAATATTATAGTCAAGGTTTTCAATGAGAATCATGGAAAAATTGTCTCAACTTGAATTTAGCCTATATTTTGTCTAAATCTTTCTCAGAGTTTTTAGTGAAAAATTATCTCAAATAATTTGTGCTTCTAAAAGAAAAATATGGACCACAAATGTAAGCCCTGCTACAAAAATTACTTTTTATATTGAAAAAGAAAGGCCCAGAAGTCTGTTTAATTTTAATTGTGATTTGGCACGAGAACCAATCAGAGAGGGCTTCTTTGTAAAGAAAGATTGGCTCTGATTGGCTCTCTTGCGGCATTTAATCACCATTAAAATTTAACTGACCTTCGTCATAAAATCACAGTTATCAAACGAACTAACACATTCTATTTTAAAAAACAGTGAACTGTATACTACTAGATAACGCTATAACTATACTTGTAAAACTATGTAGAGTTCACTGTAGAAAATATAATTAAAGTTGCTTTCAAAAGTGACTGTGATAGTTGTGAAAATAACAATTACAGAAAGTAACCGTTAAAATAACAGTTACCGAAAGTAATATCATTGTTTCGTTTGTCACAGATCCCCGTCTGCAGGAATCAGACAATTATAGCCTATTACGGCCCAGTTGCACAACAGCCGGTTAAATTTTAACCGTGATTAATTTCAAGAGAACCAATCAGAGAATGCGTTTTTGAAAAGACGGCTTCTCTGATTGGTTCTCGTGGAATTAATCACGGTTGAAATTTAACCGGCTGTTGTGCAACCAGCGCTACGTCTTGTAAAACTATGTAGAGTTCCCTGTAGAGAATAATGAAGTTTCTATCAAAAGTAACATACTGTGATAGCTGAGAAAATAACAGTTACTGAAAGTAACCGTTAAAATAACAGTTGCCGAAAGTAACTGTTAAAAATCACAGTTTCGTTTGTCACAGATCCCCGTCGGCAGGAATAAGAATACGTCCCTTGTATTTGAAATAATCGACCCTATTTAGGGCGTATGATACCACTATAGAGCATGCTACTAGAACCATAGCTATTATATTCATCAACAGACTCTCGTAGGTGAAACCTTCAGTGTATGGTTTGCTGAAATTGGAAAAACAAAAGAGAAAATAACAGAGATTGGTTAAATTTGAATAATGAAACAAAAAATATAAGAAAAATAATGGTGTAAAAATGGTTGAAAAAAAAAAGTAAATTCGTATGGCTTTTGTTGGTGGGGAGTCCTTTGCGGGAAGGTCCCACCGCCTGAATATATAATTTAAGCCGTCAATGGGCCTTACGACTGTCATACTTCAGCCGGGACCGACAGTTTAACGTGCCCATCCGATAACACGGGAGTGATCTGGTTAAAAAACTTTTGGTATTGAGAGGGTTTGAACCCGGGATCTCTATGCTGCTACGCAGGCACTCTATCCACTAGACCACGGATCACTCTGGTTGAAAAAGAAGCATATAAACGGATTCCCTATGGTACACCTGTCGTCCCTTCTCATATAAGTGTAATAATTATTATAAATGACTGAATAAATAAATGAAAAAATAAATAGTGACCCCTTGGGTTGAAGAACTCGCTCAAGAACTGTTGTATTGTAATCTTTGAAGCCTGCAACTTTTAATTATACAGAGTTGATGAGAATCTAGGAAACAGCAAAATGTTTCTCTAACAAGAATAATTTGATGAAAGAAAAATTACTCTTCAAAAATGACTCTGTCGCTTCAACATCTTTGTCCCTCATAATAATTCAAATTAATTTTTGAAATGGAAAGTTCGTCATGTGGGGATACAGAGTTCCATGAGAAAATGAATGGCGAAAACTGCACATTGATATTTCAGCCCGTATCAGTTTGTTGATGTAAAAGTTGTAAATCTATATATATAAAAGCGAAATGGCACTCACTCACTCACTGACTGACTGACTGACTCACTCACTCACTCACTCGCAGAACTAAAAATCTACCGGACCAAAAACGTTCAAATTTGGTAGGTATGTTCAGTTGACCCTTTAGAGGCGCACTAAGAAATCTTTTGGCAATATTTTAACTCTAAGGGTTGTTTTTAGGGGTTTAAAGTTCGTCTTCTAGCATGTATATTCTTCTTCTCCCAATCTCTTAATTATAATTGAAATTTCCATATCATATGTTACTATAGAACTATAATCTAGATAGAGTACCTCTTCGAAACAGTTGTTAACTGGCAACTAAATCAATAATTTTGTCAGGTTGGCATTAAGTTGAGTTGACTTTGTTAGGTTGGCACCAAGTTGAAGATTTAAATGCATTTATCGCGGAAAAATTGATTGGGCACTGCTACTTCAATCCTGGGAATATTATATTACTAGCCGTCAGGCTCGCTTCGCTCGCCATATCCGTTTAGCCAGACGTTTAGTCTGGACCCCCGACTGGATTGTCCTAACATGATAAAAATGCAGGCGAGCGAAGCGAGCCTGCTAATCTCATTCTTGGACAATCCAGTCGGGGGTCCAGGGGGCGGAGCCCCCTGGCTAGACGGATATGGCGAGCGAAGCGAGCCTGCCGGCTAGTTATTTGTATATATTAAACAGCTGAAATCATGTGTCAGCGCATGAATGACTGCCTGCATTGTATGACAATACCATTGTATTCTAGGTACCTTGACCGCTTGTGTGAAAGCTCTCAAATAGCCCCAGCTGATGTTATGAATGAATGGAAAAATTGTAGTGATTGCATGCACGGTATTTTTATAGAAGAAGACGGTAGGTGTCACGCGCATGTTTGTGCTAAATTTCCGGTGTAGCTGACGTCATTTTATAATATCCAATCATCTGTTTTTAATAAATAAGTTTCATAAATTGCCAATAGATGTTAAAAACCTCGGTTGGTGGCGATGACGCAATCTAGCTGGCTGGCCACTGCGCACACATTTCATGACCCCTACCGCTTTCATCTAAATACCGTGATTGCATGAAATGAATTCTTCAGCTGACTATATTATAATATCGGGGACCGAACTTCGCTCTGGAGTACTAAAGCATAAAAAATGTATTACGAAAGAAGAAATTATAATAACATTCATACAGAATGTTCTATCTAATCACAGTAAATTGAGTTTGATTCCCAGAGGAATGCAAAAATTTCCCTCATGAAAGCCCAGTTGCAAAAAAGCCGGTTATTTAACTTCACGTGAACCAAATCATAGAAAACCATTTAAAAAAGATGAATCTACTGCAATTAATCAGGATTGAAAATAGCCCGGCTTTTTTGCAACCGGCACTAAGTACCTGATTGAATGATTACAAAAGTTCAACAGCTGAGTCATAATTTTGACACAGTCCCAAACACATGAACTCGCTCACTCACTTCCATCACCAACAGACGACGAAATAATTATTATCAGCTGTTTTTCCAAGCATGAATAACAATTATCCTTTTAATGTCCTTCAGCGAGTTTTCCCAGGGATGAGACTTAGTGCAATCGAATCTTCATATTATAAACCTATTATGTTCTGAATTTTGTGAGAATCGTTAGAGACGTTTTCGAGATCCGGTGAAATACAAACATATAAACAGAAGTTGCTCGTTTAATAGTATAGGATAGATAAATTTAACTCACAAATAGTTACTTGATGAACATAAAATTGTAGGATATTCTTGTAATATCAACTTATATTACATTAATAAATTAAATACTGACCCGAATTGTAGGATAGCCTTCTGAGTAAGGCCTGTAAGGCAGGTGGCTACAGCCAGCATGAATGTGGTCACTACAAACTGTGCAAAATTGGGCAAAAATATAGTAAATATTCAAAGAATAGATGGAAATATACTACAAAATATTGTCACAGTTCAGTCATGGTAATGCGCTTGAAATGAGGTAACATTTATTTCATTAAGATCTCAGTGAATCAACAACTCATACAAACAACTCACTTCCGTATCAAATCCCGCACCATACTTGATACAAACAACTCACTTCCGTATCAAAACCCCCACCAAACTTGATTAAAGCAACTAGCAACTCACGTCTGTATCAAATCCCCCACTAAACTTGATAAAAGCAACTCACTTCTGTATCAAATCCCCCACCAAACTTGATACAAACAACTCACTTCTGTATCAAATACCACACCAAACTTGATACAAACAACTCACCTCCGTATCAAATCCCGCACCAAACTTGATACAAACAACTCACTTCCGTATCAAATCCCCCACCAAACTTGATACAAACAACTCACCTCCGTATCAAATCCCACTCCAAACTTGATACAAACAACTCACTTCCGTATCAAATCCCGCAACATACTTGATACAAACAACTCACTTCCGTATCAAATCCCCCACCCAACTTGATACAAACAACTCACTTCTGTATCAAATCCCCACCCAACTTGATACAAACAACTCACTTCCATATCAAATCCCGCAACATACTTGATACAAACAACTCACTTCTGTATCAAATCCCGCACCACACTTGATACAAACAACTTCCGTATCAATTCCCCCACCAAACTTGATACAAACAACTCACCTCCGTATCAAATCCCGCACCACACTTGATACAAACAACTTCCGTATCAAATCCCTCACCAAACTTGATACAAACAACTCACTTCCGTATCAAATCCCGCAACATACTTGATACAAACAACTCACTTCCGTATCAAATCCCGCACCATACTTGATACAAACAACTCACTTCTGTATCAAATCCACCACCCAACTTAATACACACAACCCACTTCTGTATCGAAGCCCACACCAAACTTAATACAAACAACTCACTCCGTATCAAATCCCGCACCATAATTGATACAAACAACTCACTTCCATATCAAATCCCCAACCAAACTTGATACAAACTACTCAATTTCATATTAATTTCGATACAAACTTGTCTCCCGTATCGATACACGAATGACGTGAAGTTCCTATCCTGTATAGGACAATTCTTTCCTTTATTATATTATAGACTAGCAGGTAACCCGTGCTTTGCAAGGGTCTACTTAAAAACTTAAACAGAACCTACTGACATCTTGTTAAATTGAAAATAGGCCTACAACCATCCTCTGTAAATTGAGAATCTATATGCAAAATGTGAAGTTAATGAGTTGAGTAGTTGAGACGTGATGATGCGTCATTCGTGAATTTCCTATCCCCTACAACTATAAGCCAGTTCTTTCCTTTATTATATTGTAGATAGACTAGCAGGTAACCCGTGCTTCACAAGGGTATAATTAAAAATTTGACAAATTAGGAAATTGACCTATTAAAACCATGAAGAATTTAAAATAGGCATATAAGAATCTTCGGTAAATCAAGAATCTATAAGCAGAATTTCAAGTTAATGAGTTGAGTAGTTGAGACGTGATGATGCGTCATTCGTGAATTTCTTATCCGCTACGTGTATAAGACAGCTCTTTCCTTTATTATCATAGACCATAGAGTTTGAATACCTATTTAAATATCTTCGAAACCATAGAATTTGAATACCTATTTAAATATCTATTTGAAACCATAGAGTTTGAATACCTATTTAAATATCTATTTGAAACCATAGAGTTTGAATACCTATTTAAATATCTATTTGAAACCATAGAGTTTGAATACCTATTTAAATATCTATTTGAAACCATAGAGTTTGAATACCTATTTAAATATCTATTTGAAACCATAGAGTTTGAATAAATATTTAAATATCTATTTGAAACCATAGAGTTTGAATACCTATTCAAATATCTATTTGAAACCATAGAGTTTGAATACCTATTTAAATATGTATTTGAAACCATAGAGTTTGAATACCTATTTAAATACGTATATGAAACCATAGAGTTTGAATACATATTTAAATATCTTTGAAACCATAGAATTTGAATACCTATTTAAATATCTATTTGAAACCATAGAGTTTGAATACCTATTTAAATATCTATTTGAAACCATAGAGTTTAAATACTTATTTAAATATCTATTTGAAACCATAGAGTTTGAACACCTATTTAACACCTATAAAACTACATAGTTTTCAAAACACAAAGGAACACATATGGTCATTTTGACCGATAAGCTCATATTTAGACTTTTATGGCTTTTCATCTGGTTTTGAAGACATTTATCATGAAATATATCATCAAGGATCAATGTAATTGGTAATACTGCTAGGTTCCAGGGGTGCACTCATGCTGGGAATCTGGTTTCCGAAAACAAATTGTATAATGTACAACCAGGTAGTGGTAATCCATGTCCAATAATAAATAATGATTTTGTATATATACATATTATTCAGATTATATTTACACATTATTATCGCTATTATTATTATTATTATCATATATTTAGTGATAAATAAATTAGCGTTCCTGTTCTAGATTATCTACAAGTAGGTTGGGATATGTAGGTTAGCATACTAAATAAATAAAATATTCATTATGTATCAAGACTCCATGCCTTGAACTGATTGTTAATGTGCGATATAGGCATGTCTATAGTGGAGGGAAAGGTACTATGATTGGCTGGCTTCACACTTAACCAGTTCTGCCACAACAACAGGACAAAAATGTGAATCGGTCAATCTGACCTATATATTCCTATAGGTGTTAAATATCTATTTGAAACCATAGAGTTTGAATACCTATTTAAATAAATATCTATTTGAAACCATAGAGTTTGAATGACAAGTTGGGTTACCTGTAGAGCAAACAGTCCCATGGTGATGAGTCCCATCCAGCTGTGCATAGAGTAGAAGTTCTTGATCGGTGGAACGGAGAGGTTCTTGGAGTCCCAAACTGCTATGAAGCCAATCACAATGCAGGGAATCGCCAGCGCATGGAACAGCATGTGAAACAGTTTCACGTAGATCTGCCGGCAACAGCGGCTTATACGGTAGAGGAGCATTGCTGCAAAACAAAAAAAAAATTAATCCATAGAATAGTCTCATAAAATAGAATATAATTGATTATTTCAGATAGAAAAGTCGGGGCACCGAGCTTCGCACCGGAGTACAAAAGCATAGAAGCATCTATCTATATATATAAAAGCGAAATGGCACTCACTGACTGGCTGACTCACTCACTCACTCGCATAACTAAAAATCTACCGGACCAAAAACGTTCAAATTTGGTAGGTATGTTCAGTTGGCCCTTTAGAGGCGCACTAAGAAATCTTTTGGCAATATTTTAACTCTAAGGGTTTTTTAAGGGTTTAAAGTTCGTCTTTTAGCATGTATATTCTTCTTCTTCCAATCTCTTAATTATAATTGAAATTTCCATATCATATGTTACTATAGAACTATAATCTAGATGGAGTACCTCTTCGAAACAGTTGTTAACTGGCAACTGAATTAATAATTTTGTCAGGTTGGCATTAAGTTGAGTTGACTTTGTTAGGTTGGCACCAAGTTGAAGATTTAAATAAATGCATTTATCGCAGAAAAATTGATTGGGCACTGCTACTTCAATCCTAGGAATATTATATTACTAGCCGTCAGGCTCGCTTCGCTCGCCATATCCGTTTAGCCAGACGTTTAGTCTGGACCCCCGACTGGATTGTTCTAACATATGATAAAAATGCTCAAATGAAAAATGCAGGCGAGCGAAGCGAGCCTGCTTATCTCATTCTGGGACGAGCCAGTCGGGGGTCCAGGGGGCGGAGCCCCCTGGCTAGACGGATATGGCGAGCGAAGCGAGCCTGACGGTTAGTAGTTTATATATCTATTGATACGCAGAACACAATACTATCAATTGATTGTAGAAGGACCAATAGCAGAGACAAGAAATATAGACTTATAGACGTATGCTTATCCTTTATCTATGCCAATAGGCACAGCCCGAAACTGTTTCTTCCCCGAATTTTTTATGTAGCTCTGTAGCTACTAGTAGTTCTGTGAACAGTAGACCTCGCGCTCAGTGAGTTACATTGACCTGTTGTTGTGTTTTCTCGAAAATTAATAAATAATTTATCAATTTAAAATGTCTAGAAAAAATCCTAAATAAATATAGAGCTTTCTGTCCTATCGTTCCGTGACGTGTCGTCCCGGAATGTGAGTGTGAGCGCTGTAATCAGGTCTGGCTGCAACTGTCTACAACGTTGATGAAAAGATAAAATTTTCAAGATGTTCGATGTTTTTGAACGGGTAGTATCGTAGCAAGGCCCCGTAGCAATAATACAAGGCCCCCGGCCTATAATATTGCAACGTCGAAATGTAGGCCTAGAATCTGATACATGATTGGTGAAAAAGATCAGCTGTTATTTTTTAAAATCTTCTACACCAATCATGATGTATTAGATTCTAGGCCTACACTGCGACGTTGCAATATCGTAGGCCGGGGCGTTGTATTAGAGGTGGCTATGGTAGTGTTATAAATAGTCAACTGTCTACTAACGTTGATGGAAAGATACATTTTCAAGATGTTCGATGTTTTTGAACGGGTATTATTATAGTCCACTAGACAGCTGATTTATGATGAATAATTCTATAGTCTGATTTTTACGATAATATTGGCGTATGAAGGAGGCTCCTTTTTCCTTTTATATTATCCTTGAAATGCAAAATTTCCAAAAACCTTGTATATACGTCGACGCGCAATTTAAAAAGGAACATACCTGTCAAATTTCATGAAAATCTATTACAGTACCGCGTTTTGCCGTAAATGCGCAACATAAAAACATTTAAACATATAAACATTCAAACATTGAAACATCAAGAGAAATGCCAAACCGTCGACTTGAATGTTAGACCTCACTTTGCTCGGTCAATAATGGCAGTGTTTGATTAACAATGTTATTGCTATCATTGTCTATCATTTAACAAATATGATAGCGCTACCTCTTTCTCGCTTTGCTCTCTTGCCAGATCGTCTTTTAAAAATGTAGAATTGATAATCAATCAACAAAATATTCAATCTTAATTGTGATAAATATAACTTCTTGCTTAATAAAATATAATTGATTATTTCAAACGAGAATGAACAGCTTTTAGTATTACATCAATGAAACTGTATCAGCTACCGTCTATAGAAGGCATTGACAAGACAGAGGATCGGCAACGTTGTTCTCCTATCTTTCTTCATTGCCATTACAACGTGGACCTCACTATAATAGAGACTTTTCTCATTTATCTAATTTTTTCCTCCTTCTCTACTTCTTCCTCCTCCTTCTTCTCCTCCTCTTCCTCTTCCTCCATCTCTTCCTCCACCTCTTCCTCCTTCTTCCTCCTTAATAATCCTCTAATAGAAGCCTTGTTCGCTCCTTTATTATCTCATAAATGAAGATGACATTCACTTGTAGGAATAATTGGAGCCAATCTTTCAATATAGTGAGTGAGTACCGTCGATTACTGGATAATAGAGAGTATGCCATTGCACAGAGAGCACTCTATTGTTCTACTATCTATGCTGTCTACCACTGCCCACTAGTTGCTATTTCAATTTTGCTCCATTTTTCACTTGTAATAACTTACAATAAATCAAGGGAATGCAATTATTGGTGACGTTTCTTTGAATGAGAGTTGAGTGATTTCTTGACTTGCTATGCTAAACCACAGATCTAACCATATTGATTCAAAATGTGAAAATCTTGTGGAGATAATCTTCACACAAAATAATCTCTCACAAATGATATTATAATTATTATCATCTTTTTCTATCAGCTCAATCGTTTGATTGGTTGCAGCCTTCCATCTAAATCTGTCCAATGTACATAGCTCATAGCACCCAGAACCTTCGTCATTTGTCTTAAATACTGTAGCCGGGGTCTGCCACGACCCCTTTGTCCATCAACTCTACCTTCTAGAATACTTGACGTGAATGCGTCTTGTCTTATTCTGTGTCCAATACAAGAATGTCGTATGTCACTGAAAAAATTCAGGTGAGATCTCTTTTCTATAACCTTCTGGAATACCTCCTCATTCGTAATCAGTCCATTTTATTTTGAGCATTCGCCTCCAACACCACACCTCAAAAGCATTTATAGTGAGGTCCACGTTATAATGGCAGTGTATGATTAACAATACTGTTGCTGTCTTTTTCTATCATACAACAAAACAGATAGCGCTCTCTCTCTCTCTCTCTCTCTCTCTAGCTCTGCAATGTTGTCTGTTTTCCAGAATATTTTATCTTTACTTTTGACAGTGACTGTACAAAAGTAGACAAACAATTCTCAGCCGCCATTTTTATTCTTCATTCTATCAAAATACTTTATGACACAAGTCGTATAATTGATTTAAAATGTATTTTTAGAACAATTAAATCATTTTTAGATATTACCGTATAAGAAACACAAATCAAAATACCTGAAATGACATTTTAAAAGTTGATAACCAACCATCCTAGACTTCATCCATGCTTCAGTTAGCCTACACGTATAGGTTAGACCTACTCGTACCGGTATAAATAATATTGAAAGGTTATTTCAGAATTATTTCCATTGAAATTACTTATTTTTAATAAGATTTCTATTTTTATATTATTTTTAAAAGTTTTTTTGTGTAGTTGAGAAGTTGATATTGTGGTAATTATTCATATTGAATGAAAAAGACTAAGAAATTGTCAAAAACCACTGATTTATTGATAATTAGAAAGACCGGTTTAGGTTGTTACACCATTGTCAATCTCTTATAAACTCTATTGTTTATCAGATATTGACAATGGTGTAATAACCGAAACCGGTCTTTCTAATTATCAATAAATCAGCGGTTTTTTGACAATTTCTTAGTCTTTTTCATTCAATTTTTAAAAGTAATTGGAAAAGAATACCTACCAAATAACTTTATTTCTATTGTTTTGAAATTCAGATTGGTGTATCACAGCTTTTTAAATTAGCCGCCATTCCAGGTTTGTATGGAAATAAAATCTGATCTCGGTTATGGAAGCAAATTTTGAATCAAATTATGAAAAAATATATATATCCTTGATTAATTTGACATTAAATTGATTATTTTATCCAGGAAATGATAATTATTATCAGATCAAATTTAATGGGATGAATTGAGTAACAGGTGTGTACACTCAGTGGCAAAATGGAGAGACTTGGCAACGTTTTTCTCCTATCTTTCTTCACTTCCATTATTACGCGGACCTCACTATAGAGTCTTTTCCTCAGCCTTACCAAAAGTCCACGTTTCAGACCCATAGAGATCTATACTCCAAATGCAACTCTTTATTATTAGCATATCTCTACTGAAAAATATACTCACAGAACCCACTGAACGATATGAACCCGGCCACCATCAGTGTGGGGTGCAGATTGAACTGGTGTTCGGGTGACTCCTGCCAGGCGTAGCCCTTGCGGTAGTAGAGAGTCCAGAACAGCACCAGTATGAGGGCAGATAGCAGCAGCAGGGATGCCAACACAACCACTAGCACATATTCGCACCATCTCCCACATGACATGTCATCTTCCCCGGAGTCATAGTCGCTCTGGTATTGTCTGAAACATAACACAAATTCAGTCATAAATCTATATAAAAGCGAAATGGCACTCACTCACTGACTGACTGACTGACTGACTGACTGAATGACTCACTCGCAGAACTAAAAATCTACCGGACCAAAAACGTTCAAATTTGGTTGGTATGTTCAGTTGGCCCTTTAGAGGCGCACTAAGAAATCTTTTGGCAATATTTTAACTCTAAGGGTGGTTTTTAAGGGTTTAAAGTTCGTCTTTTAGCATGTATATTTTTCTCATTCTCTTAATTATAATTGAAAAATGTCCATACCATATGTTAATATAGAACTATAATCTAGAGAGAGTACCCCTTCGAAACAGTTGTTAACTGGTAACTAAATTAATAATTTTGTCAGGTTGGCATTAAGTTGAGTTGACTTTGTTAGGTTGGCACCAAGTTGAAGATTGAAATGCATTTATCGCGGAAAAGCGAGCCTGACGGCTAGTAGTAGAGAAAACTTGAATTTTAAAAAACACTTATAGAGTGAAAATGCACTTTTGGTAGCTACGATCGTTACGACCTGTTGTTGGTTGGTCAGACTGAAGGAATTTATATGTTACCTAACCGTGACATTTTTCAAAATTCAAGTTTAATTTTAATAGTGAAAAAGTATAAATATTGAACAGAGTAGAGAAAAGATAGCTTAAGAAGATATCCCATGGTTTGTAGAATTCATTCAAAATTAGCAAGTTTTGTTTCACATTTTGGTGTTGTGTATCAAGTTGGGATGATACTGTATCATGATGTGGTGATACTGTATCATGTGTGGTGATACTATATCATGCGTGGTGATAGCTTATAGAAAAAAAGCATAAAAAGATATCCCATGATTTGTAGAACTCATTCATAGTTTGGAAGTTTTGTATTGTATTATGTTGTTTTGTATCAAGTTGAGATGATACTGTATCATATTGTGTTGATACTGTATCATATCCTACATGACTTATTGTTTTCCCCACTGTCATAGTTACCCCGGTACTGACTGGAACATATCACAAATATCGTTATAAATATACCATGGTTTGTAGAATTCATTCAAAGTTTGTAAGTTCTGTATCAAATAATGGTGTTGTGTATCATATCGTGCTGATACTGTATCATGGGTGGTGATACTCTATTATTTATGGTGATCTCATGGCTTGGAGTACTCATTCAAGTTTTCAAGTTCTGTATCAAATTATGGTGTTATGTATCAAGTTGAGATGACACTGTATCATATTGTGTTTGAAAGAGGAGCAGCAGTTTATCGAAGAAGTGAAGATTTACATGAATTGTGAGGTAGAAAGAAGTATGAGGAAATTGATTTTTCCCAATTTTCGCACCTTAAATTTCTTCAGACCCTTCACAAGATAATGACAATATTCAACCCTCAATCCTTCAATCATGAACTTCTTTTGGCTCAACTCACACTTACGTAACTCGCTCAGGTGGAGAAGAGACTGGACTCTAGTGGAGAGCATGTGTTTTGAAATGGTGACGTCGCGGAGACTAGAATCGACTGGTCTGAGTGTCACCATTTGGAAACACATGCTCTCCACTAGAGTCCAGTCTCTTCTCCACCTCAGTCGCCTAAGTGTCAGTGGAGCCTTACATGTATTGTGATGTTGAAGGAAGTAGGGGGAAATTGATTTTTCCAATTTTCGCACCTGAAATTTCTTCACTCCTTTCACAAGTTAATGATAACATTCAACCTTGAATTCTCCAATCATGAAGATTTCTTTAGACCCAAGGTACGACAATTTTCACCCCGTATTTACCAGACATTGTACCAGGCTCTACTACTATACGCTTCTTTTATTATGAAATTTGAAGAAAAAAATTCATTGACAAAGTTATAACGACAAAATATTCCTCCCTAAATTCATCAGACCTTGTGTCATGCTATGTTACTATACGCAATTTTTCATCGTGAAATTTGAAAAAAAAATGCTTTGAAAAACTCTTCATAGATGATAATATGATTGATTACAGCAAAGCCACTTTTACCTTCATTGTATGCTAAGAATGAATTATTTTCAATCGAAATTTTTCAATCAGTTTTTTGACATGAATTTCTTGTGGAATAGAGTCCTCTTTCACTAAAGAATGAAGTCAAAAATCTATTTTCGCCACATTGCACAGAAAAGCAGCTGTTTTCCAGTCCCTACGTAGATCTGAAAGACATTGTTTGCAGACGACTCTCGTCTGACGTCAGAACAGGTTTCTTTCCGGCCTAGGCCGGAAAGAGTACCCTTTCCAGACGCTAACATGGAACTAAGAAAGGTGATCAAAAAATAGCTGATCAAAAAACTTTTCATTATTTGTGTTCATTATTCAATAATTAAAACATTTATAATAATATCATCTTATTGTCATTTGAAAGAATAAAAAAGTATAAACTCAACCTCCCACATAATTGAACATCATTTTTTAGGTTATTTAGACAAATCAGAATGAAAAATAAAAATACTTGGACAATTTCCTGATATTCAGATTAGCTAGAGCTATCACCTTCCACTTCTGCTTTCGGAAGTGCTTAGTAAACAACTATTCTCATATATAATATATTGTTTATTTTTTGTGCGTGGCGAAAAATAGCGTTTGCACCACAGGCAAAAATGTTTTCTCGGCCTACGGCCTCGGACTTGAAAACCGATTTCGAGCCGGAAAAATCTCATTTTCTGCTCTAGGTGCGAAATATACTATAAATTATGGTGAAATTCACCATCAAAATTCGGAAAGGGAACAGTTTTGGGCTAGGCCTGTTGGTCCTTTTCTAATCATGTATTTGATTTGTGCATTGGTTTATGTAAATGAAGAAATAAATGAAAAAAATCAGAAACTATAAAACTGATCGTAGGCAGTGAATCTTACCAAGTTTTGCACGATTCTTTAAAAAATTGGAAAATAAAACATTCAGTATAGAAGGACATCCAACGCAGGTCCTGTTTGTGTACAAGGTCATCGATCCTGAAAGGTCCTTGCGACGACAAAAAGGATAAATAATTATCCTGTGCGTGAGTGTGTGAACATGTGATTTTCGTATAGCAAAGGGGGTCTGAATTATTAAATTTGTGTATAGGGGTGCTAACACCCCTCGCTTGAAAAATGACTGATTTTTCGATTTTTCCTTTATTGCTTGCGGAAGGGTTGTTGATGTGTCGTCTGTTGCTCAATGTGTAGAGGAGGAGGAGGAGGAGGAGGAGGGAGTGGAGGAGGAAAGAAAGGCAGAAGAAATAATAGTAATTGAACGATAATTGATAGAATGATGAACTTGACAGAATGAAGACTTGACGTAATGAAATTTTGAAGAATTTAAAAAGGGCCTATAACCATTCTCGGTAAATCCTATACTATTAAACGAGCAACTTCTGTTTCTATGTTTGGATGTTTATATGTTTGTATTTCACCGGATCTCGAAAACGGCTCTAACGATTCTCACGAAATTCAGAACTTAGTAGGTTTATAATATAAAGATTCGATTGCACTAGGTCTCATTCCTGGGAAAACTCGCTAAAGGACATTAAAAGGATAATTATCCCTAAGAGGCCCCCCCCTTTTAGGATTCTTCCCAAAATGAATTAATTAAAACCCTTATAATTCTCCCCAGAATTATGATTTTAACCTCCATAATCTCAATATTTATGTATATTCAAATCAATTCTTTCTGTATAAACAATTTTTCCTTTTGAAAGAAAAATTTTAAGAACAATTCATCCTTGGAAAAACAGCTGATAATAATTATTTCGTCGTTTGTTGGTGATGGAAGTGAGTGAGCGAGTTCATGTGTGTGGGACTGTGTCAAAATTATGACTCAGCTGTTTAACATTTGTAATCAGGTACTTAGTGCCGGTTGCAAAAAACCGGGTTATTTTCAATCCTGATTAATTCAGTACATCCATCTTTTTAAAATGGTCTTCCCCTATTAGGTTCACGTGAAGTTAATCAGGATTGAAAGTTAACCGGCTTTTGTGCAACTGGGCCTTCGTGAGGGAGATTTTTGCACTCCTCTGGGAATTAATCTCTATTTACTGTGATTAGATAGAATATTTCTGTATGAATGTTATTATAATTTCTTCTTCTTCCGTAAATATGCTTTTGTACTCCAGAGCGAAGCTCGGTCCCCGATATTTGAGTATCTATATGCAAAATGTCAAGTTAATGAGTTGAGTAGTTGAGACGTGATGATGTGTCATTCGTGAATTTCCTATCCACTACGAGTATAAGCCAGTTCTTTCCTTTAATATATTACAAATTAGATATTCGGTATCGGAATATATGGTATCTTATACTAGTAGTTCTGTGAACAGTAGACCTCGCGCTCAGTGAGTTACATTGACCTGTTGATATGTTTTCTCAAAAATTAATGAATAATTTATCAATAAAAAATGTTTAGAAAAATCCTAAATAAACATAGAGCTCTCTGTCCAATCGTACCGTGACGTGTCGTCCCGGAATGTGAGTGTGAGCGCTGTTATCAGGTCTGGCTGCAACCGTCTACAACGATGATGGAAAGATACAATTTTCAAGATGTTCGATGTTTTTAAACAGGTAGTACTATAGTCAACTGTCTACTAACGTTAATGGAGAGATACATTCTCAAGATGTTCGATGTTATTGAACGGGGTAGTATTATAGTCCACTAGACAGCTGATTTATGATGAATAATTCTATATTCTGATTTTTACTCTAATATTGGCGTATGAGGGAGGCTCCTTTTCCCTTTTATATTATCCTTGAAATGCAAAATTTCCAAAAACCTTGTATATACGTCGACGCGCAATTAAAAAAGGAACATACCTGTCAAATTTCATGAAAATCTATTACCGCGTTTCGCCGTAAATGCGCAACATAAAAGCATATGAACATTTAAACATTAAGAGAAATGCCAAACCGTCGACTTGAATCTTAGACCTCACTTCGTTCGGTCAATTAGATATCTGGTATCAGATTTTATTGTATCTTATATTAGATTGATATTCAATACAGTCTTCTAGATTTAAATAATAATACTAGCTATCTTATCAGTAGGTACCGCATTGTTTTGATACTTGATGGAATACAAAAATATTGATTAACCCTAAAGAGACACACTGGGGTTGTTTCACACCCCAGGGATTTTATTTCTGTTCTGCAGTTGACAATATCAAACAGATGGGAATTTATGCCCATTCTAAATTAGGTTTGTAGTATTGTCAACTACTCTCCACCACTTCCAGTCAGTAATAGCATTCTACAAGGTCACCAGCTCATCTTGTTCTTCGTTTGGGGTGTCTAACACCCCAGAGTGTCTTTTACATAGGACTTTTATCAAACACTTTTATTTACTTGTATTGTCACTACGAATGTGATATGGGATGATGGATCAGATTGGAATGAATGCTATGATTTCTCTACAACTTGAGATTCAAAACAATAGAATGAAGAGACGTGAGTTTTTTGATGAAGTTGTCATTGGCAATGATCAAGCCATTCGTTCAAACCGGATTAGGAGCTCCAACACTCAGGCGGAATATACGTACTTCTAAAATTAGTATAAATATTGATAAGCAGTGCTTTACTTTTGATTTCTGTATGCACTTGGAACAAAAATGATTAAGAAATGATGAAGTATGGTCTAAGTACTTGTTTTTTCACATTTAACAAAGAAAAATGCAAAATTAAATTGGGGTGTTCAACACCCCAGTGTGTCTACTGTGTCAGCTGTTATATAGCTATGGTGAATGTGATATTTTCGAGCTCAAAATTTAAGTGTTTTTATTCTTTATTTTGTGAATTTATAGTTTGTTTCATGTTTTTAAGAAACTTTTATTATTAATCCATCCAAATTAAAATTGTTTGTTTTATTCTAATTTATATTTTAGATTGTGATTTGGTGTAGAAATTTGAATGGACATAACCTATAATATTTGGACAATTTAAAACTAAATTAGGAAATTGAAGAAGTTTTAGGCAACAGCCTGTTTTTCCTTTTCCGATTCTTGTATTTTTTGTTAACCTTATAAATAAATAAATAAACAAATGAAGTAAGTGTGTCTCTGTAGGGTTAAAATAAAAAAATACAAGAAGTATATTTTAGATGATATTGCATGAAATACAAAACTATTCATTTGAATACAAAAATCCAAGAATATTCTAGATGAAAATGGAGAAATACTGGTGGTAGTACACCAGTCAGTGTTCCAGTTGATTGTATGACTAATTTTGACTCGACGCAGTTATGTCATCAGGGGATTAGTCAATTGAGGCCCACGAGGTCAGTGACCCCGACAATTGACAGTTCCGCACCACTTACTAATTTACATGAACCGGATAAAATTGACTCTAAATTTACCATTTTCACTTTGGGGCTCATTGGACCATAGTGATGTACAAGTTATAATAGCAGTATTCGATCAACATTGGTGTTGCTATCCTTGTCTATCATTACTCAAAGCAGATAGCTCTATCCTGTTTTGTATCAAATTATGGTGTTGTGTATCATATTGTGTTGATACTGTATCATATTGTGTTGATACTGTATCATATTGTCGAACACTAATTGCTATAGTGAGGTCCACAAGTCGAACACAAATTGCTATAGTGAGGTCTAAGTTATAATGGAAGTATTTGTTTAACATTGGTGTTGCTATCCTTGTCTATCATTCCACAAAGCAGATAGCTCTATCCTGTTTTGTATCGAATTATGGTATTGTGTATCAAGTTGAGATGATACTGTACCATATTGTCGAACACTAATTTATTGTTATAGTGAGGTCCACGTTATAATGGCAGTATTTGATCAATATTGGTGTCGATATCCTTGTCTATCATAACACAAAGCAGATAGCTCTATACTGTTCTGTATCAAATTATGGTGTTGGGTATCAAGTTGAGATGATACTGTATCAAGTTGAGATGATACTGTATCATATTGTCGGTATGTCGAACACTAATTTATTGGTATAGTGAGGTCCACGTTATAATGGCAGTATTTGATCAACATTTGTGTTGCTATACTTGTCTATCATTCCTCAAAGCAGATAGCTCTATCCTGTTTTGTATCAAACTATGGTGTCGAGTATCAGATTGAGATGATACTGTATCATATTGTAGGTATGTCGAACACTAATTTATTGGTATAGTGAGGTCCACGTTATAATGGCAGTATTTGATCAACATTGGTGTTGCTATTCTTGTCTATCAATCAACAAAGCAGATAGCTCTATCATGTTTTGTATCGAATTATGGTGTTGTGTATCAATTTGAGATGATACTGTATCATATTGTCGGTATATCGAACACTAATTGCTATAGTGAGGTCCACGTTATAATGACAGTATTTGATCAACATTGGTGTTGATATCCTTGTCTGTCATTCCTCAAAGCAGATAGCTGTATCCTGTTTTGTATCGAATTATGGTCTTGTGTATCAAGTTGAGATGATACTGTATCATATTGTCGGTATATCGAACACTAATTGCTATAGTGAGGTCCACGTTATAATGACAGTATTTGATCAACATTGGTGTTGCTATCCTTGTCAATCATTCGACAAAGCAGATAGCTCTATCCTGTTTTGCATCAAATTATGGTGTTGTGTATCAAGTTGAGATGAAACTGTATCATATTGTCGGTATATCGAACACTAATTTATTGGTATAGTGAGGTCCTTGTTTAATGGCAGTATTTGATTAACATTGGTGTTGCTATCCTTGTCAATCATTCGACAAAGCAGATAGCTCTATCCTGTTTTGCATCAAATTATGGTGTTGTGTATCAAGTTGAGATGATACTGTATCATATTGTAGAACACTAATTTCTCTCACTCCTTGGTAGAGAGTTAGTGGGAAGGATATTTTGAATATTGTTTCCGAAGAATGGACATTGATATGTCCAAAGCTCTCCCAATTTATGTAGATGCATTACAGTATTATCTATAGTTATTCCAAATTGCTTTTTTCATATCATCTACAGTTCAATAATTATTTTCTTAGTCTATATTATGTAAATTCATCTATAATTTTGCAGTATTGTAAGCTATTGTATATAAGTGTATAAGCCAGTATATATTGTAATCTACATAAATAAAGTACTCAATCAATCAATCAATCAATCAGTAGAGAGTTAGTGGGAAGAATACTTCGAATATTCTTTCCAAAGAATGGACATTGATATGTCCAAAGCTCCGCCAATTTATGTAGATGCATTACAGTATTATCTATAGTTATTCCAAATTGCTTTTTTCATATAATCTACAGTTCAATAATTATTTTCTTAGTCTATATTATGTAAATTCATCTATAATTTTGCTGTATTGTAAGCTATTGTATATAAGTGTATAAGCCAGTATATATTGTAATCTACATGAATAAAGTACTCAATCAATCGATCTCTCTCTCCTTGGTAGAGAGTTAGTGGGAAGGATATTTTGAATATTGTTTCCGAAGAATGGACATTGATATGTCCAAAGCTCCGCCAATTTATTTACATGCATAACAATATTATCTATTTTATCTATAGTTTTTTCATATTATATACAGCTCAATAATTATTTTCTTAATTTATATTTTGTAAATTCATCTATAATTTTGCTGTATTGTAAGCTATTGTATATAAGTGTATAAGCCAGTATATATTGTAATCTACATAAATAGAGTACTCAATCAATCAATCTCTGAGTAAAAGCACTGTCAATATCTCTGTTAATCAGAGATTGACAATGGTGTAATAACCGAAACCGGTCTTTCTAACTATAATAGATCTGTGGTGGTTTTTTGACAATTTATTAGTCTTTCTCATTCAATATGAATAATTACCACAATATCAACTTCTCAACTACACAAAAAGTCTACAGATTCCTTTGAACATCACGACGATGATATTTTTTGTCTCACAAGTTGATATCTTCTCAACTAGACAAAAAGTTGAATAATTAATATTACATCAATAAACCTGTATTGCTACCGTCTATAGAAGGCATTGACAAGATGGAGAAACGTCAACGTTGTTCTCCTATCTTTCTCCACTGCCATTAAAACGTGGACCTCACTATATGCGTCTGCAGAATAGGACAATGAAGGGGAACCCCCGACCGGAGTTTAAACGGGACCTAAACGGCACTTAAACTGTCTCTTCCGCTCTTTGTTTTTTGTTTCTTTTTTGCAGCCTGCAATCTACATAAAATAGGCCGTTCTGTCCACAGAGTACTTGAAGTACAGACAAAACAAGCTGTTGTGTCCATATTTGATGGGTAACCATTGAGGGGATCACTGTTTGTAATAAATCTATGATAATACTTGAAACTATTGTATGATAATATCAGAGAAGGGAAAAAAGTTTGAAATAGGATAGAATGACTGCCTTTATTTTATACCAGGGAGGGCGAAGTTAGGGCCTAGTCGGCCTTATAGAAGAGAGAGAGAGAGAGAGAGAGAGAGAGAGAGTGTGTGATTGATTGATTGAGTACTTTATTTATGTAGATTACAATAATATGGCTTATACACTTATATAGAATAACTTATGATATGGCAAAATGATAGATGAATGAAAAACTAAAAAAATAATTATTGAACTGTATATGATATTATGAAAAAAGCATTTGGAATAACTATAGATAATATTGTAATGCATCTACATGAATTGGCGGAGCTTTGGACATATCAATGTACATTCTTCGGAAACAATATTCAATATATCCTTCCCACTAACTCTCTACCACAGAGAGAGAGAGAGAGAGAGAGAGAGAGAGAGAGAGAGAGAGAGAGAGAGAAAGGGAGAGAGTGCGAGAAAGCGTCTGCTATAGTGAGGTCCACGTTATAATGGCAGTGGATAAAGATAGGAGAACAACGTTACCGTTCCTCCATCTTGTCAATGCCTTCTATAGACGGTAGCTGATACAGGTTTATTGATGTAATATTAACTGTTATTCTCGTTTAAAATAATCAATTATATTCTATCAAGCAAGAGAAATCATATTTTCCAATAATTCAACAATGAATTTTCATAATCAAGATGAAATATTTTGCTGATTAATTATCAATTCTACATTGTTAAAAGACGATCTGGCAACAGAGAAAAGCGAGAAAGAGATAGCGCTATCCGCTTTGTTGACTGATAGACAAGGATAGCAATACCATTGCTAATCAAACACTGCCATTATAACGTGGACCTCACTATAGAAGAAGAACAACTACACATGATACAGTATCAACACAATATATGATACAGTATTAACTCAACTTGATACACAACACCACGATTTGATACATTCGCTATGAATCGTATGTGAACTGGTCGAGAAATAATGATGTAAAATAAATAGATGCTGGAAAGAGAAAGAGGGTGAATGAAGATAAAGGAGAGAGAGGGATGGAGACAGAAGAAAGACTGAGATTGATTGATTGATTGATTAATTGAGTACTTTATTTATGTAGATTACAATATAACTGGCTTATACACTTATATACAATAGCTTACAATACAGCAAAATTATAGATGAATTTACATAATATAGACTAAGAAAATAATTATTGAACTGTATATGATATGAAAAAGCAATTTGTAATAACTATAGATAATTATATTGTAATGCATCTACATAAATTGGTGGAGCTTTGGACATATCAATGTCCATTCTTTGGAAAGAATATTCAAAATATCCTCCCCACTAACTCTCTACCAAAAGAGAGAGAGAGAGAGACAGAAGAGAAAGAGAAACAGAACTTGAGCTTTACTTTAGAAGGCTTTTCTGAATCATGTGTAGACTGGTTTAGAAATAATGGTGTAAAATAAATAGATGCTGCGAGAGATAGGGTAGATGATGATAAAGGAGAGAGAGGATGGAGACAGAAGAAAGCCTGATAGAGAGACACAGAGGAGAAAGAGAGAATGAGAGAGAGAGACAGATGAGAAAGAGAGAAAGAATTTGTGATTTTCTTTAGGAAGCTTTTCTATATTGTGTGGACTGGTCTAGGAATAATGATGTAAAATAAATAAATGCTGCGAGAGAGAAAGGGTGAATGATGATAAAGGAGAGAAAGAGAGAGAGGAGGTAGAGAGAGAGAGAGACAGAATTTGAGATCTCCAGAATTCTGTTTTCCTACAGAAGGCTTTAGTGAATCGTCTGTTGACTGGAAATAGAAAGAAACAGATAATTATAACCCGGAAGAGAGAGCTCGATATACAAGGAGAGAGAGAGTGAGTGAGAGAGTATTCCAGGAGAGAAAAGCTCCAGCAGGATTCTGGAGCCTGCTCCCTGGATCGATTTTCCAGGGGGCATTGAAAGCGTTACACCCAAAAGAGCCCCCCAACTTCGTACCCCGGAAAAGCGTGCCCCTCCTCTAGTACATCCCGGAAAAGCGCCCCCGTCCTCTCTCTCATCTCTCTCACTTTCTCTTTCTCTCTCTCTCCAAAAACCCCAGACACCGAGAGTAGCCCACCTTGTATTGAGTTCAAATGGGTTACAAGCTACGATATCTCTATTATAGTGAGGTCCACGTTATAACGGCAGTGATGAAAGATGGGAGGACTGCGTTGCCGATTCTCTGCCTTGCCACTGTATTCTATAGAGAATACCTGATACCGGTATATCCCATCCTATTATATTAAGCGAGCAATTTCTGTGTATCTATATATATAAAAGCGAAATGGCACTCACTCACTGACTGACTGACTGACTCACTCACTCGCAGAACTAAAAATCTACCGGACCAAAAACTTTCAAATTTGGTAGGTATGTTCAGTTGGCCCTTTAGAGGCGCACTAAGAACGGATTTGGAAAAATTTTAACTCTAAGGGTGGTTTTTAAGGGTTTAAAGTTCGTCTTTTAGCATGTATATTCTTCTTATTTCAATCTCTTAATATTATAATCAATTGAAATGTCCATACCATATGATAATATAGAACTATAATCTAGAGAGAGAGAGAGTACCTCTTCGTAACAGTTGTTAAATGGTAACTAAATGAATAATTTTGTCAGGTTGGCATTAAGTTGAGTTGACTTTGTTAGGTTGGCACCAAGTTGAAGATTGAAATGCATTTATGGCGGAAAAATTGATTGGGCACTGCTACTTCGATTAGAGCTATTCCTGGGAATATTATATTACTAGCCGTCAGGCTCGCTTCGCTTGCCATATCCGTTTAGCCAGACGTTTAGTCTGGACCCCCGACTGGATCGTCCTACAAATGAAAAATGCAGGCGAGCGAAGAGAGCCTGCTGATCTCATTCTTGGACGATCCAGTCGGAGGTCCAGGGGGCGGAGCCCCCTGGCTAGACGGATACGGCGAGCGAAGCGAGCCTAACGGCTAGTCTGTTTATATTTTTATATCTGGTTATCTGATTTCAACGGATCTCGAAAACGGCTCTAACAATTTTCACGTAATTTGGAACATAGTAGGTTTATGATATGGAGATTCGATTGCACTAGGTCTCATTCTTTGGAAAACTCGCTGAACGACATTAAAAGGATAATTCATCCTTGACTGAAACAGCTGAGACTATCGTCGTCTGTGGATAGTAAAAGTGAATGAGTGATTCTGTGGGAAATCAAAATATCGCATCCCCGAAATTCATAAGCTGACGTATAGCCAGCTGTGAAATATAAACACGATCATTTTAGAGAATTGTGTTCTGTTTCTCAATAAATAAAAATAACGAGCGAAGCTCGGTGCCCCGATATTGTAATATTAACTCTTCAATAATCTATCATATTTTATTCGTCGAGGAAATATTTTTTTCAATAGATGTTTATAATTGAGATGAAATATTTCATTGATTAATTGACCGAGCGAAGTGAGGTCTATGATTCAAGTCCGACGGTTTGGCATTTCTCTTAATGTTTAAATGTTTATATGTTGCGCATTTACGGCGAAACGCAGCAATAGATTTTCATGATATTTGACAGGTATGTTCCTTTTTAAATTACGCGTCGACGTATATACAAGGTTTTTGTAAATTTTGCATTTCAAGGATAATATAAAAGGAGAAAGAGCCTCCTTCATACGCCAATATTAGAGTAAAAACAGACTATAGAATTATTCATCATCAATCAGCTGACAAGTGATTACACAGATGTGTGGAGAAGCCAGTCTATTGCTGTATTTCCATAAGGTCTATAGTTTCAATTAGGTACTTGTGGATGAGAATACTGCGTGAGGTCTACTGTTCACAGAACTACTAGTAATAATATGAATTGTAATGACGCATGTAATGCAATATCTCAATGTAACTTATTGAAAACACAGCTGTTGTGTGGACTATTAATTGCATGCAGTGAGGCATGCAATTGATAACTTGAAGTAGCATAGTATTTTCACTCAACTTTTCTCTGCTTTAAACTCGGTAAGCTTTTGATGATAGTAGCATAGCTGTTTACATCAAATCATTAGCATTGTCGATACAACAACCCAAACAGCCATTAGCCGTTTATACACCGATATCTCGCCGACACGACAGGATAGAATTTAATCTGATGAACAGTGTCAGAAGAGACTGTGGTTTATAACTGCGCGAGGTCTATTGTTCACAGAACTACTAGTATTTTATTAGACGGGAAATATATTTTTCCTACAGTTACGTTGAAAAGTGGCCATTGCTGCACTGATTACAGAACGCAAAGAATCACTTTTCCGCTCTAGTGCGGGAAAAATTTTTTCGCCACACTTGGATGTAATGAGCTGGTTTACGTGCGTCAGTAGGGGTAAAGTGAGAATACTGCCCCAAAGCTGACCCAAAGCTGGAGAAAAGCTGGAGAAAAGCTGGCTCAAATCTGCCCCAAATCTGATTCTTGGTTCTAACCTTGCCCAATCCAATGTAATCTCATCAAACCTAACCTAGCCATACCCCTAATCTCACAATAAACCTCAAATGAAGATTTCCCACTTTTTTGGAAAAAAAAACTAGATCAAGCTTTTTTTTATTTCTTGAATAACTAAGAAACCGTTAATTTTACAAAAAATCTACAAGAGTAACTTTTTCCAGTAAATCTAATAACGAATCCATTGACACCCCATTTGTCAAGATTGAACAAAAAATAAGGATCTCATGGGAAAACTGGATCCAGCTTTTTTTTATTTCTTGAATAACTAAGAAACCGTTAATTTTACAAAAAATCTACAAGAGTAACTTTTTCCAGTAAATCTAATAACAAATCCATTGACATCCCATTTGTCAAGATTGAACAGAAAATAAGGATCCATAATAAAAATAGATCATGAGTATTGACAAATTTGGTCGATATTTGCATGATAGAAATAATAATGATATTAATGTTGATATTAAAAATTTGATTCAGAATTTTTTCTATGTTCTACAAATCATACCATTAGCTGCACCCTATATTCCAAACATTAATCTCAATAATGAAAAAGAGTGGAAGTATATGACTGATTCAAACTTGATCCAACAATTCTCACTTTCTTCTGGAATCTCTTTTAAAGAATGTATGAAAAAAATGTAATAATATAGAAGAATAGATTATCTCCCACCCCACCTGGATACCTCAACTTTGTATATTTAAAAAGGAATGTCCACAAGAGAGAAACTTGCACATGAGCTACATGGTAGAGTCAGACGTAATTTCCTCACACGTCGCACTGAAATAAAAGGTCTAACAGATTTATATCAAGCTGATATTGTTGACATGTCCACTATAGCACATTAAATAAGAACTTTAGATACATACTAACTGTGATAAACTGTTTCAGTAAATTTGCATTTGCAATACCAATATATTTGATTTATGCCAATCACAGTAGAGATAGGGAAGAAACAGAGAGAGTGAGTAAGAAGGGGGACTGCTACACTCAAAAAATTACTACCACATTAGAATAGAATATAAACTCAGAAATTATAATAGATAACACTCACCTCCATTTTTCCAACTGGAAGGTAGAAGAATATGCACAGATGTTTTCTGTATAAGTAGGCTACACCTCCAAGTGCTTCCTTGAATACAGAGTGTATAACTCCAGACTAGAAATCAGCTTTTATAGTCTGGAACTGGAAGCTGTTTACTTCACTCACATGGAGAAACTGAAAGCTGTTTGAGCCACTTTCATTTACTCTGAAGAAACTGTTGTGGAGGCCAAACAGCTTTCAGTCTCAACACAAAAATGTCTAGCCTACAGCAAAGAGTGAAATTATCCTTATTTTTTGTTCAATCTTGACAAATGAGGTGTCAATGGATTCGTTATTATTTACTGGAAAAAGTTATTCTTGTAATTTTTTGTAAAATAATGGTTTCTTAGTTATTCAAGAAATAAAAAACAGCTGGATCTATGAGATCCTTATTTTTGTTCAATCTTGACAAATGGGGTGTCCATGGATTTGTTTATAGATTTTACTGGAAAAAGTTACTCTTGTGATTTTTTTGTAAAATTAACGTTTCTTAGTTATTCAAGAAATAAAAAAACTGGATCTATGAGATCCTTTTTTCTGTTCAATCTTGACAAATGGGGTGTCAATGGATTTGTTATTAGATTTACTGGAAAAAGTTACTCTTGTAGATTTTTTGTAAAATTAACGGTTTCCTAGTTATTCAAGAAATAAAAAAACTGGATCTAGTTTTCCATGAGATCCTTATTTTCTGTCAATCTTGACAAATGGGGTCAATGGATTTGTTATTAGATTTACTGGAAAAAGTTACTCTTGTAGATTTTTTGTAAAATTAACGGTTTCTTAGTTATTCAAGAAATAAAAAAACTGGATCTAGTTTTCCCATGAGATCCTTATTTTCTGTTCAATCTTGACAAAGGGGTGTCAATGGATTTGTTATTAGATTTACTGGAAAAAGTTATTCCTGTAAATTTTTTGTAAAATTAATGGTTTCTTAGTTTTCAAGAAATTGAAAAAAGCTGGATCTAGTTTTCCCATGAGATCCTTATTTTCTGTTCAATCTTGACAAATGGGGTGTCAATGGATTTGTTATTAGATTTACTGGAAAAAGTTACTCTTGTAGATTTTTTGTAAAATTAACGGTTTCTTAGTTATTCAAGAAAAAAAAAAAAGCTGGATCCAGTTTTCCCATGAGATCCTTATTTTTTGTTCAATCTTGACAATGGGATGTCAATGGATTCGTTATTAGATTTACTGGAAAAAGTTACTCTTGTAGATTTTTTGTAAAATTAACGGTTTCTTAGTTATTCAAGAATAAAAAAAAAGCTGGATCCAGTTTTCCCATGAGATCCTTATTTTTTGTTCAATCTTGACAAATGGGGTGTCAATGGATTCGTTATTAGATTTACTGGAAAAAGTTACTCTTGTAGATTTTTTGTAAAATTAACGGTTTCTTAGTTATTCAAGAAATAAAAAAAAGCTTGATCTAGTTTTTTTTTCCAAAAAAGTGGGAAATCTTCATTTGAGGTTTATTGTGAGATTAGGGGTATGGCTAGGTTAGGTTTGATGAGATTACATTGGATTGGGCAAGGTTAGAACCAAGAATCAGATTTGGGGCAGATTTGAGCCAGCTTTTCTCCAGCTTTTCTCCAGCTTTGGGGCAGCTTTGGGGCAGTATTCTCACTTTACCCCTACTTGCGTCATATGGTGGCCGAAAGTGATTGTTTTCCGACCAGGCCGGTAAAACTTTACGGCCCTAGGGCTGTAAAATGACCTTGAATAACAGCTGATTCTGATTTGATATGAACGGGTTTACAAAATAGTTTTTGAAACAGAATCAGTTTATGCTTCTAGAATTGAATAAAGTATTTTGCAATAAGATACTATCATTTCATTTGGATGAATGAAATACAAATAAGATATTATAAACTACTCAAATTCAATTTTCAGAGTATAATAGAATCTAACCTCAAACCTCATAGTACTGCGTTTATCACAAAACCTGGTGGATAGTTTTGGAACTACTTGGGCAATATCCATGGTGCTGAACGTTTTAACAAATAGTTTATGAAACAGAATCAGTTTATGCTTCTAGAATTGAATAAAGTATTCTGCAGTAATATACTATCATTTTATTTGGATGAATGAAATAGAGGTAAGATATCTTCTTCTTCTATATAATAAGAGAGTGGGGTTGTGTTTGTTCGCATCAAAACATGTCAACTTGTGGATTGCATACCGGAAAAACGGGAATGATTAGATCTCCAAATTTTGAACATAGATTCTAAAAATATCAATCTCGTGCACCTGGAAGCCCAAATTTCTATTTCCTTCTAGATTTTTCAGAATATTAATGTTCAAATTCATCTATGCTACCGTAGGCTAATTGAAGTTCCATAGCCCAAAGTGTGTATTTTTATCAGCAGGTTATAAGACTACCATTTACCAACGTCTAAGTAGCGCAGCGGTAAGAAGCTTGCTTACGGAGCGATGGTACCTCGGTTCAAATCCCCCGATGCTTCCCATTTTTTTGTTCTTAATTTTTTCCCTCGAAACGTATTATTATCAATTATTTTTTGAAGGAATTTGTTTTCATTACTATTGAACTTGGATTTTATCAATAATTATTTTCAATGTAAAATTTTGCCACCAGTACAAATGAATTGGACATAGTCTTCATGCTGTAGGCCTATAATTTATTGAATTTCATAAGAAAAACATGAATAGATCACAATAATGAGTAATAATTTTTATTCTTCAGTTATAATGTAGGCTACTATCAGACACGAATTCCCAGTGAAACGAGTATTTTAGGTATTTTTTTTTGGAATTGGAAACAAGAGGCTGCCTGATTCAAATTGAGGAGGATCCTAATAGAACTAAAATTTATTGATGTATTGGAAAAATCAATATGATTCTGTGAGTTTCCAAGTATTATGTATTCTTCAGTTTTCTATACTTTAATAACTAGATACTAATAACTATACTAATAGCTAGAGCTATGACCTTCCACTTTTGTTTTCGGAACTGCTTAATAAACAATTATCTCTATATATTGTTTATTTCTCTCTGTGTGGCGAAAAATAGCGTTCGCACCACGGGCAAAAATGTTTTTCCGGCTCTCAATCTTTTCTAGTCCTCGGCCTACGGCCTCGGACTTGAAAACCGATTTCGAGCCGGAAAAGTCTCATTTTCGGCCCTAGGTGCGAAATATACTATTCTGCACTCCAGATTTGCAACATGGCAACGCAAAAGACTTAGTAGGTTATGGAGCAACAGTGCAGCAAATCAAAATGAAGTTGGTAACAGTGACTGCTGTGGCTGCTATAGTGAGCAGAGGTGCACCAAGCACAACGCGCTAATTATTATTCATTATATATTATAACCAAGGACAACGAGGACTTTAGGATTTTAGGATTAAGGTTTTTATCAATAATAAAATTACACAGAAAAACATTTGATGCATTCAGGCAATTTTACCCATAATTACCCACTTTTCATATTCAATGGTAACTGTAGGAAAAACTTAATGTGAAATACGTGCGCAAAGTTCCTCTGCTGCAATCAAGAAACCATTCCGTAAACGTTTCTTTCGGTGCAGCAAACTGTCACTTTGCGCACTAGTTGCACAAATAACTATTTCAATGATGGACTAATAGATGTTTATAAATTGAGATGAGATTTTTTGTTGATTAATTATATTTCTACATTGTTGTAAAACGATGTGGGAACTGTGTGGAGGTGGGAGAGGAACAGCTATCTGCTTTGTTGAATGATAAGACAAGGATAGCAACACCAATGTTAATCGAATACTGCCATTATAACGTGGACCTCACTATAGAACTCGAACAACCGTAACATGATACAGTATCAACACAATATGATACAGTATCATCTCAACTTGATACACAACACTATAATTTGATACAAAACAGGATAGAGCTATCTGCTTTGTTGAATGATAGACAAGGATAACAATACGATTGCTAATCAAATACTGCCATTATAACGTGGACCTCAATATAGAACAAGAACAACCATAACATGATACAGTATTAACACAATATGATACAGTATCATCTCAACTTGATACACAACACTATAATTTGATACAAAACAGGATAGAGCTATCTGCTTTGTTGAATGATAGACAAGGATAGCAATACGATTGCTAATCGGATACTGCCATTATAACGTGGACCTCACTATAGTGAAATTTATTTCAAACTGTGAATATTGGTCGAATGGGAAGCATAGATGCTATACTGAGGTCCACGTTATAATGGTTGAATTCGATTAACATTGGTGTTGCTATCCTCGTCTATCATTCAACAAAGCAGATAGCTCCATCCTGTTTTGTGTCAAATTATGATAATGTGTATCAAGTTGAGATGATACTGTATCATGTTGTGGTTGTTCTTGTTCTACAGTGAGGTCCACGTTATAATGGCATAATTCGATTAACATTGGTGTTGCTATCCTCGTTTATCATTCAACAAAGCGGATAGCGCTATCTCTTTCTCGCTTTGCTCTGTTGCCTGATCCTCTTTTAACAATGTAGAATTAATAATTATCTAACAAACAATTTCACATTAGTTATGAAAATTCATTATGGCATTATTTGAAAATACAACTTTTGCTTAATAAAATATAATTGATTATTTTAAACAAGAATGAACAGTTTATATATCACATCAATGAACGTATCTATCATCTAAATTATGAAAATTCATATGAAATTATTGGAAAATACAACTTTTGCTTAATAAAATATAATTGATTATTTTAAACAAGAATGAACAGTTATATATCACATCAATGAACGTATCTATCATCTAAATTATGAAAATTCAATATGAAATTATTGGAAAATACAACTTTTGCTTAATAAAATATAATTGATTTTTTTATAGAAGATTGAACAGTTTATATTACATCAGCTATCGTCTATAGAAGGCATTGACAAGACAGAGGATCGGCAACGTTGTTCTGCTATCTTTCTTCACTGCCATTATAACGTGGACCTCACTATAGAACAAGAACAACCATAACATGATACATTATCAACACAATATGATACAGTATCATCTCAACTTGATACACAACGTCACAGTTTGATACAAAACAGGATAGAGCTATCTGTTTTGTTGAATGATAGACAAGGATAATAACACCAATTTTAATCAAATACTGCCATTATAACGTGGACCTCACTAAAAGGTCTCCCCCAATATTCAGAGCAACCAACTGTAAATCCTGTGTTCTCTCACTTCTGTTTGTTTTTTAAATCAATTTTCTCTTTTCCTATCGATTTTCTCTTTTAGTTTGTTCGAATCTAGTTGAATTTCTCTCTTTTTTTGCATCTCGTTTTGTTGTTTTTGTTCATAAAATAATGATTCATTTCCTTTTCGAATCACAGAGAGACACGGTTTGTCATCTTTGCAAAATCGGCGATTTTTCCAGGCTTTCAAATCCTGTTCTTTTTAAAATTTCTTCTTCGTTTTTATTTTGTCGTCTTCTTCTTGTTCAAAATTTCACCTTTTTCTTGCCGTCTTCTTCTTCTTCTTCTTCTTCTTCTTCTTCTTCTTCTTCTTCTTCTTCTTCTTCTCTTCTTCTTCTTCTTCTTCTTCTTCTCTTCTTCTTCTTCTTCTTCTTCGACCCTGCTACGGTCCAATGCAGTTTTCCGAGTGTTCTGGAAAATCGTTCACGCCAGAAAATTCGTGGCTCGCCTAACTGTTGTTTTTCCTCCAAAACTATAGTTTTTCTTCTGTTTTGTCCCACTCTCTCTCTGTCTCTTTCTCTCTCTCTCTAATAACTGCATACTGCTCTTTTATTAATCATTATTTGATCTTATCTACCTATATAATTATTTTACTTTATCAATTTTCTGTTTTTTTCTCTTATATATTCATATTGATTAAAATTTTACAATGTTTCCATTAATAAATAAATCCTTAGTTTAAATAATGAAATTAACGTTTTGGTAGAGAGTTAGTGGGGAGGATATTTTTAATATTCTTTCCGAAGAATTGACATTGATATGTCCAAAGCTCCGCCAATTTATGTACATGCATTACAATATTATCTACAGCTATTACCAATTGCTTTTTTCATATCATATACAGTTCAATAATATTATTTTCTTTGTTTATATTATGTAAATTCATCTATAATTTTGCTGTATTGTAAGCTATTGTATATAAGTGTATAAGCCAGTATATATTGTAATCTACATAAATTAAGTACTCAATCAATCAATCATCTCTCTCTCACTCTCTCTCTCTATCTCTCCTCCCACTGTGAGTGAAAAAAGTGTTGAACAGCTCAACAGTAGAGCGGGCGACTAGTAATTCGAAAATTATTGTGGGTTTGAGCGTTGCCGATTCTCTGCCTTGCCACTGCCTTCTGTAAAGGATAACTGATACCGGTATATCTGATGTAATATTAACTGTTCATTCTTGCTTCAAAAATAAGAATAAGGAAGGATTTTGGATTAAGTTTTTCACATAAATAATTTATGTTATTTATCTAAATAACTTAATCCAAAATCCTTATTCTCTTTTAAAACATGAATGAACAGGTAATATTACCTGGGATCAAATAAATCGCGTTCAAATAATAATTCTGACTGTGTGAATCTGACGATACCTGTTGAACAGTCGGAAGGAGCTCTTCAGATCGACTAGGTTTCACTTTGTCTAGTCTATAAAATTGGATAAACATAACCTAAAAGGTTTGGTTCAATTATGTTTTGAAAGGTAGGGTGATATAGTGAGGTCCACGTTTTAATGGCAGTATTTGATTAACATTGGTGTTGCTATCCTTGTCTATCATATGACAAAGCAGATAGCTCTATCCTGTGCTGTATCAAATTATGGTGTTGTGTATCAAGTTGAGATGATACTGTATCATGTTGTGGTTGTTCTTGTTCTTTAGTGAGGTCCACGTTTTAATGGCAGTATTTGATTAACATTGGTGTTGCTATCCTTGTCTGTCATTCCACAAAGCAGATAGCTCCATCCTGTTCTGTATCAAATTATGGTGTTGTGTATCAAGTTGAGATGATACTGTATCACATTGTTGAACACTTATTGCTATAGTGATATCCACGTTTTAATGGCAGTATTTGATTAACATTGGTGTTGCTATCCTTGTCTATCATTCCACAAAGCAGATAGCTCTATCCTGTTTTGTATCAAATTATGTTCTTGTGTATCAAGTTGAGATGATACTGTATCATATTGAAATATCATTGCTATCCTTGTCTATCATTCGACAAAGCAGATAGCTTTATCCTCTACCACCTCCGCACAGTTCCCTGATCGTTTATCAATTATGTAGAGATATAATTGATGAACAAAATATTTAATCTTAATTATGAAAATTTATTATTGTACCATTGAAAGATAATTATATTCTCTGGACAAATAAAATATCATTGATCATTTCAAACAAGAATGGACAGTCAATAATACATCAGATATACCATTATCAACTATCATAGAAGTCAGTGGTCAGGCAGAGAATTGACAACGCTGCTCTCCCATCTTTCTCCACTGACATAAAATATAATATAACGTGGACCTTATAACGTGGATGTCGTTATAACGTGGACCTCGCTGTACTCGAAACCACTCATTGATTGATTGATTGATTGATTGAGTACTTTATTTATGTAGATTACAAAATATACTGGCTTATACACTTATATACAATAGCTTACAATACAGCAAAATTATAGATGAATTTACATAATATAGACTGAGAAAATAATTATTGAACTGTATAGTATGAAAAAGCATTTGTAATATATAACTATAGATAATTATATTGTTTTGCATCTACATAATTGGCGGAGCTTTGGACATATCAATGTCCATTCTTCGGAAAGAATATTAAGAATATCCTCCCCACTAACTCTCTACCAAAATGGTATCAGTCAGGATATTATCAGGGATAAGTCAAGGATGCAATATCAAGGATACATTGGATATTATCAGTTTAAAAAAAAATGTTTTTGTTGTTAGCCTTAAATGTATAAATGTAATTGAAAAGAACATAGTTCAAACTAACATAAAACTGGGTTTTTTCAATTATGGAAAAATTCCACAATATCAATTCTCATTCAACAAATTTGATCATGTATAAATGAAACTGTATTATTTATTTATTTATGCATTGTTGACCGAACGAAGTGAGGTCTAAGATTCAAGTCGACGGTTTGGCATTTCTCTTAATGTTTAAATGTTTATATATTATTATTTGCGCATTTACGGCGAAACGCGGTAATAGATTTTCATGAATTTGACAGGTATGTCCTTTTTAAATTGCGCGTCGACGTATATACAGGTTTTTGGAAATTTTGCATTTTAAGGATATAAAAGGAAAAAGGAGCCTCTTTCATACGCCAATATTAGAGTAAAAATCAGACTATAGAATTATTCATCATAAATCAGCTGACAAGTGATTACACAGATGTGTGGAGAAGCCAGTCTATTGCTGTATTTCCATAAGGTCTATAGTTTCAATCAGGTACTTGTGGATGAGAATACTGCGTGAGGTCTACTGTTTACAGAACTACTAGTTTATTTATGCATTGATAGATACAATATAATTGTCAACTATGAATGATTGTGGAGAGGAACAACAGGTTTAAAGCCCAAAACTGTTCCTTTCCCAAATTTGGATAGAATTTGTCCAAAAATAGGTTAAACTAGGAATTTAGAAAATAGGAATCCAGCAAAACTTATAAGGACAGCAAGTGAAATTTACAAAAAAAAAATCTGGTGTGGCGCACTCACACAACTTTCCTTGCCGTTATGAAAATTGATCACCTGAGACTAGTGTTCCCGCGCATCTCAAGTCTACTATTCAAAGATTTGAGCCAGCTGGTGACAGGGCAATAACGCTGGAGACACACATGAGGTCTGCATATCTCTTCATAGTGAATGATTTAATAGAATCAACAATAATTTGCAATTGGATAATCACATTTTCTCGAATTTAAATCTTATTTTCAATTTTAGGTGAAAATGTTACTGAACATTAATTGTAGAGATTTTCATGCTCAATCTACTCCACTTGATTTTTTCGTTTCAATTGTATCTGAAGCCTGATAATTGGGAATCTATCTGCATTGATGGGGCGAAGCTCCTGAATTTTTACAGATATGGGACTTGTGGCAGTTGATAGAGCTTATCGATGACTATTTAGGTATGAATTTGATCAAATTCGTTGGAGCCGTTTTCGAGAAAATTGCAAAAAACCCTGTTTTTGACAACATTTTTGCCGTTTCAGCCGCCATTTTGAATTGCATCAGATCAAAATTGTTTGTGTCGGATACTTATATCGTAAGGACCTTAAGTTCCAAATTTCAAGTCATTCCGTTAATTGGGAGATGAATATCGGTGTACCACTCTATACACACACTGACACACACACACACACACATACAGACCAATACCCAAAAACCACTTTTTTGGACTCAGGGGACCTTGAAACGTATAGAAATTTAGAAATTGGGGTACCTTAATTTTTTTCGGAAAGCAATACTTTCCTTACCTATGGTAAGGGCAAGGAAAGTAAAAATCAGACTATAGAATTATTCATCATAAATCAGCTGACAAGTGATTACACAGATGTGTGGAGAAGCCAGTCTATTGCTGTATTTCCATAAGGTCTATAGTTTCAATCAGGTACTTGTGGATGAGAATACTGCGTGTGGTCTACTGTTAACAGAACTACTAGTTTATTTATGCATTGATAGATACAATATAATTGTCAACTATGAATGATTGGGGGGAGGAACAACAGGTTTAAAGCCCAAAACTTTCCCAAATTTGGATAGAATTTGTCCAAAAATAGGTTATGTTTACACTTCACGATTTTTGCCAAATTTTGAGTCCAAAATATTTATAAACTAGGAATTTAGAATATAGGAATCTAGAAAAACTTATAAGGGCAGCAAGTGAAATTTACAAAAAAAAAATCCGGTGTGGCGCACTCACACAACTTTCCTTGCTCATTGAACTGTAAGCCTCATTCTTAAACGAGAATAATTTAGGCCCGGTAGCACAACAGCCGGTTAAATTTTAACCGTGATTAATTTCACGAGAGCCAATCAGAAAAGGCGTTTTTGAAAAGACAGCTTCTCTGATTGGTTCTCGTGGAATTAATCACAGTTAAAATTTAACCGGCTGTTGTGCAACCGGCACTTAGGGGAATAACATAATGTCGATTGGCGGTTAATATTATTTAAAAATACGATCATACTATTGTATATGTATATATATAATTGTTTTCAGGGTACTTTTTCCTTTGTGTAAAATTGTGAAATGCGATGATTAGAAAAGAATTATTGTTAGATTGTAGAAAAGTAAGAAAAACCGTTGAAAATGAACTGAAATCGCAAATTTTGAACACTTACCTAGAATGTACCTTCCCCTTGGCCATTATTAAGTGTCCTCCTAGCTTGTAATGCAAGTCAAAAGCAAGTAAATTTCACAAAAAATAGTTAAATTTCAAGTGAATTTTTCAACGAAAACACGAATAAATTCCAAAAAATTCCCAACACAAACCAACTGCAAGTAATTTGGATAAAAATTTAGATTTTTTAAGAGAAGAACAAATTTATTCGGGCCAATTCGGAGAAATAGTTTAGTTTTTCTAAAAAATTTATATTTTTTCAGAGAAGAACAAATTTATTCGGACCAATACGGAGAAATAGTTTAGTTTTTCTAAAAAATAAACAGAATTATTCGATTTTCAACCAGTCTCTCAACACAGCGCAATCAACAAGTTTGTAAAAAAATTAGGTAATTTTCGGGGCTCGAACAGCGGACCGTTTCATTGAGCGGTTAGTACGCAACTGAACGCATAGAGAGTAGAGTAGACTAGACTCGGGTACCGTTAGAGAATGACATTCCAAAAGTGGTGGGGGGACTGTAAACAAACTACTGGCGGTGTTGGGGGAAGTGAAGAAGAAGAGGAAGAGGACGGTGAGGAAGAAAAAGTAGGAGAAGAGGAGTGGATGAAGGAGAAAAAGAGGAAGAGGGAGAAGAAGAAGAAGAGGATGGAGAAGAAAAAGTAAAAAGAGGAAAAGGTAGTAGAAGAAGAGGAGGTAGATGAAGTAGAAAAAGAGGAAGAAGAAGAAGAAGAAGGAGAAAAAGAGGAAGTAGTAATGGAAGAAGAAGAAGAAGAAGAAGAAGAAGAAGATGAAGAAGAAGGAGAAAATGAGGGAGTATTAATGGAAGAAGAAGAAGAAGAGGGCGGAGAAGAAAAAGTTGAAGGAGGAAGAGGTAGTAGAAGAAGAGGAAGTAAATGAAGGAGAAAAAAGAAAGAAGAAAAGAAGCGAAGAAGAAGAAAAGAGGAGTATTAATGGAAGAAGAAGAAGAAGAGGGCGGAGAAGAAAAAGTTGAAGGAGGAAGAGTTAATAGAAGAAGAGGAAGTAGATGAAGGAGAAAAAGAGGAAGAAGAAGAAGAAGAAGAAGAAAAAAAAGAAGAAGAAGAAGAAGAAGAATAAGAAGAAGAATAAGAAGAAGAAGAAGAAGAAGAAGAATAAGAAGAAGAAGAAGAAGAAGGGGAAGAAGAGAAGAGGACGGAAAAGAAAAAGTAAAAAGAGGAAGAGGTGGTAGAAGAAGAGAAAGTAGATGAAGGAGAAAAAGAGGAAGAAGAAGAAGAAGAAGAAGGAGAAAAAGAGGGAATATTGATGGAAGAAGAAGAAGAAGAAGAGGACGGAGAAGAAAAAGTTGAAAGATGAGGAGGTAGTAGAAGAAGAGGAAGTAGATGAAGGAGAAAAAGAGGAAAAGAGAAGAAAAGAAGAAAAGAAGCAAGCAAGAAGAAGAAGAAGAAGAAGAAGAAGAAGAAGAAGAAGAAGAAGAAGAAGTAGAAAAATAAGTAGAAGGAGAAGAAGAAGAGGACGGAGAAGAAAAAGTAAAAAGATGAAGAGGTAATAGAGGAAGAGGATGTAGATGAAGGAGAAAAAGAGGAAGAAAAGAAGAAGAAGAAGAAGAAGAAGAAGAAGAGGACGGAGATGTAAAAGTAAAAAGAGGAAGAGGTAGTAGAAGAAGAGGATGTAGATTAAGGAGAAAAAGAGGAAGAAGAAGAGGGAGAAGAAGAAGAAGAAGAAGGGGACGGAGAAGAAAAAGTAAAAAGATGATGAGGTAGTAGAAGAAGAGGATGTAGAAGAAGAAGAAGAAGAAGAAGAAGAAGAAGTGGAAGTAGTAGTAGAAAAAGAACGTATAGAGGGGGACCATGAAATTGTATATAAGTGAGACTCATACAAATCTGTCAGAAAACCATGTTGATAAAGTCCATGCTTTCCTATCATCTGGCACTGACTGTTCAGAGATCGCACATTAAAGTGAGGTCCACGTTATAATGGCAGTGTTTGATTAGCAATGGTATTGCTATCCTTGTCTATCATTCCACAAAGCAGATAGCTCTATCCTGTTTTGTATCAAATTATGGTGTAGTGTATCAAGCTGAGATGATACTGCATCATGTTGTGTTGATTTGATACTGTATCATGAGTGGTGATATTATTGTATCATATTGTGTTGATACTGTATCATATTGTGTTGATACTGTATCATGTGTGCTGATACTGTTACATGTGTGGTGATACTGTATCACATTGTGTTGATACTGTATCACATTGTGTTGATACTGTATCATGTTGTGGTTGTTGTTGTTCTATAGTGAGGTCCACATTATAATGGCAGTATCTGATTAGCAATGGTATTGCTATCCTTGTCTATCATTCCACAAAGCAGATATCTCTAAAGCAGATCAAATTATGGTGTTGTGTATCAAGTTGAGATGATACTGCATCACGTTGTGTTGTTTTGATACTGTATCATGTGTGGTGATATTGTATCATTTTGTGTTGATACTGTATCATATTGTGTTGATACTGTATCATGTGTGTTGATACTGTATCATGTGTGGGGAAACTGTATCATATTGTGGTGATAGATACTATATTATATAGTGTTGAAACTGTACTATGTTGTGGTTGTTCTTGTTCTATAGTGAGGTCCACGTTATAATGGCAGTATCTGATTAACATTGGTGTTGCTATCCTTGTCTATCATCCCACAAAGCAGATAGCGCTATCCTGTTCTGTATCAAATTATGGTGTTGTGTATCAGATTGAAATGATACTGTATCATATTGTGTTGATACTGTATTATGTTGTGGTTGTTCTTGTTCTATAGCGAGGTCCACGTTATAATGGCAGTATCTGATTAACATTGGTGTTGCTATCCTTGTCTATCATTCCTCAAAGCAGATATATCTCTAAAGCAGATCAAATTATGGTGTTGTGTATCAAGTTGAGATGATACACTTCATTATATTGTGTTGATACTAAATAAAACAATATAAAAATCTTAAAGCACCCTTTATTTTAAAAAAAAAACTTTTTTTTCCACCCTATCGTCAGATCAAAACGAAATAAAATTCAATAAATGTTTACTAATTGATACAATATGAGCATATGTTCATTTTCATATGATTGATTAATTTATGGTTAAAGTTATAAAATTTATCATATGGAAATATGCATATGTTCATATTGTATCAATAAGTGCCGGTTGTACAAAAGCCGTTTAAATTTTAACCGTGATTAATTCCACGAGAACCAATCAGAGAAGCCGTCTTTTCAAAAAAGCCTTCTTGGATTGGTTCTCGTGAAATTAATCACGGTTAAAATTTAACCGGCTTTTGTGAAACCGGGCCTTAGTAAACGTTTATTGAATTTCATTTTATTTTATAACCCTACGATGGTGTGATCACCGAAACTAGTTGTTAAAATATTTCAAAGTTTTTTTTTTAAATAAATGGTGCTTCAAGATTTTTATATTGTTTTATTAATTAAAAATCTAGCCCATGTGAATGAAGTGTTTTTGTGTTGATACTGTATCATGTGTGGTGATACTGTATCATGTGTGTTGATACTGTATCATGTGTGGTGATACTGTATCATGTGTGGTGATACTGTATCATATTGTTGTGGAACTGTATCATATTGTGTTGATACTGTATTATGTGTGAAAATGTCAATCCATTTTCTTTGAATTTGGAACATTCCGTGAGGTGCTGCTACCTAGCGGACAGTTTTGGAACTATTACTAGTTTTGTTTTGGGTGACATCACAGAGAAGAGAGAGAGAATAATAGAATCCTTTTTACTTTGTGGTGACGTCATTATGATGTGACGTCACGTTCTACTGTTGATCACGAATCAGCCGGCTTGAAGCTTCTCAGTTCATCAAGTTACCGTTGCGATCAGAAATACAAGTGATGTGGATACAGTATCATATTCGAGAGATACCGTATCATATTCAAAACATACAGTTGCTTTCAGGAAGTCCAGTGGATACAGTATCATATATTCGAATGATACCGTATCATAATATAAATATCGGGGACCGAGCTTCGCTCTGGAGTACAAGAGCATAAAAAATCTGGTGTGGTGCACTCACACAACTTTCCTTGCCGTTATGAAAATTGATCACCTGACGCTAGTGTTCCCGCGCATCTCAAGTCTACTATTCAAAGATCTGAGCCAGCTGGTGACAGGGCAATAACGCTGCAGACACACATGATGTCTGCTATCTCTTCAGAATGAATGATTTAATAGAATCAACAATAATAATTTGCAATTGAATAATCACATTTTCTCGAATTTAAAGCTTATTTTCAATTTTAGGTGAAAATGTTACTGAACATTAATTGTAGAGATTTTCATGCTCATCTACTCCTCTTGATTTTTTTCGTTTCAATTGTATCTGAAGCCTGATAATTGGAATCTATCTGCATTGATGGTGCGGAGCTCCTGAAATTTTACAGATATGGGACTTGTGGCAGTTATAGAGCTTATCGATGACTATTTTAGGTATGAATTTGATCAAAATCGTTTGAGCCGTTTTCGAGAAAATTGCGAAAAACCCTGTTTTTGACAAAATTTTCGCCATTTTAGCCGCCATTTTGAATTGCATCAGATCGAAATTGTTCGTGTCGGATACTTATATCGTCAGGACCTTAAGTTCCAAATTTCAAGTCATTCCGTTAATTGGGAATGAGATATTGTGTACATAGACGCACATACACTCATACACACACACAACACACACACACACACACACACACACACACCACACACACACACACACATACAGACTAATACCCAAAACCAGTTTTTGGACTCAGGGACCTTGAAACGTATAGAAATTTAGAATTGGGGTACCTTATTTTTTTCGGAAAGCAAAACTTTCCTTACCTATGTAATAGGGCAAGGAA